>NW_026570994.1:14349304-14516804 GCF_026225935.1 Boleophthalmus pectinirostris
AAGTTGTCCAAGGTGATTTTTATTTGTTTTTCCAAATATAGGTCAAGTTGCCGCGGTTACAGGCGATGTTAATACAGCGTGTAGTGTATCGATAAGCTGTATGGAGAATTCCCATCGGAGTAAGTTGGCTCGGAAAAATGGATTGTAACGAGAAGCAGCAGCGGAGGAGAGGTGTTGGAGCGGTGTTGCCATGGCGACGGTTCATGGCAGCTTTCGGATGGGAGTGCACCAAAAAGAAAAGTTATCTGACTTCGAACGGTGCTGCGAGAATTTGAGCTTTTGGCAATTTTGATACCTGAGAAATGGAAAATACATGTGTCAGTCAATAAATTAAAGGTGAACTGTGTAACTTTTCTTGTCTCCATGGATGTGCTGTTATTCGTTTGACTGGAATGTTCCGCAGTATGGCATTGACTCCAATTACTAGTGACCTGTTGCAAATAAAATTCCTTGAAAAACAGGTCCACAGATCGGTAACTTTGCCAGACCTACCTGTTTCCATGGAGACAGATAGTTTAATGCCATACTGTGGAATATTCAAGGCAAGGACACAGGAAAAGTTTGGCTACTTGGTGCAGTTTTAAAAGACCTCCTCCAAGATGCTGACCCTATCTCGCAATGGCAAAGCTAGTGCCCAGACCTGCACAAAATCTTTAGGGTATTATAGTTGTTTTAATTGAGCAAAAAGAGAGTTTTTTTTTTATATATATATAATTTTTCATTTTAGAAAGAGGGAAAAAGTAGAAATATTATAAAGTCTTGATTCAAAATTCAGCTGATGTTTATAGTTCACCATGTTTGCTTAATAAAATTAAAGTACCATTAAAAACTCGTTAAATCAACTTAATTTAAGGTGCACTATGTAACTTTTCACTTTTTTTTGTCTCCATGGCGATGTAAATGCTTTACTTGGAATGTTTCACACTATGGCATTAACTCACACAATGGTATTAACTAACTATCTCCATGGAAACAAGCAGGAGATACCCGTCAGCTCTGTGGAGAGGAGGGCCTGCTGACTGTAGCTGTGCATGTTCTTTGAGCAGTATAAACACCCAGAATGGATAAGTTTAATGCCACACTGTGAAACAT
Source organism: Boleophthalmus pectinirostris (assembly GCF_026225935.1). NCBI lineage: Eukaryota > Metazoa > Chordata > Actinopteri > Gobiiformes > Gobiidae > Boleophthalmus > Boleophthalmus pectinirostris. The sequence goes on from NW_026570994.1 coordinate 14,350,397, forward strand.
TTCAGACAAAGTAATACCAGAGAGACAAGCAGGTGGCGGACCCTTTACCCAAAAAGTTACACAATGCATCTTTACATTTAATTGAATCCATTATCTCTATCAACTTATCCTGTAACTGTATAGACTTTTATCAGTGCTACTTGTCCAGACAGGTTCGTCAACATGGGATTTACTTCAAACTGTAAAAAAAAAAAAAAAAAAGCTGTTTAGTTGTTGTTACAGATTTGGTTTCTGTGGCAACCGAGTCCAAAGGCTTGTTTACCTGTCCCACCTGCCTCCCACTCAGCACACACAGTTCTCTGCAGTGCCACGACTCAGAGCGTTTGAATAACAACTTTTTTACATTCAAAAAGTACAAATAGTCCCCAGATTATTTTTATTATTTATTATAGTACACCATTATAAAGAAAGACATAGCTTACTTCTTCCCTTGCTAATATTTTTTACGAAATTGTGATTGTTTACGATCCTGTATTCACTTTTGAACCCACCTCTACCAGAATGAAACCAAACACAACTCCAGGCTACAGCATGACAAAAAACAACTTGGATAGTCCCAGGCTTCCACACTCTTCTCGTCCAGTATTGCAGCTTCGGCAAAATACCTTACCTGACTTTGCACATATACTTATTATTTCATAACATTCAGTAGTAAAGAAATGCAAACTAATTTATATAATGTGTTTAAAGGGCCCAATATAGTGTACTATTTTCTGATCTGTGTTATAATGTTGCTTCCTCATCACAAACATGCCTGGAGCTGTGTTCTCTTTACTTCACTAGACTCATTTGGATTATTTCAGCCCTGGAATCGGCAATCACTACTGTACAAAAGGTAAACAGTAGTCGTTAAGTTGAAAACTACCTACTACATGGCATCATATTTTGAGCTTTAGATACAGACAGCCTAAAAATGCAGGATTACGCAAACAAAATGAAACAAAACACAATTCCGGGTATGTGTTCGGTGAGGTAACAGCATTATAATGTGACTTGAACCTCACAAGGACGTCCATTCTTTCATTTATTTATTCTGCCAGCTGCCAATTTGAGTTTAAATACACTAAATTGTCTCTCCAAAGTGTAATTTTACGACAGCCATTGAAGGTAATAACAAAAATATAGTGATGGATTGATTACCCATGATGCCAAGTCATCATTTAAAACAACTGTCGACATGGGAGCCATAAAATGAAGTCAAACAAAGGTATTGAAAAAGTAGAAATATGGTTGCAGAGTTTATATTACAACAGTTATGTAAACAAATTCACAATACTTTAAAAATGTTTGGGCTGCCAAAAGTATCGAAAATCAGATACTAATCGAAACTACTCATTTGTATCGAACCTTTCCTGAATAAGTTTAGAATGATCTTGAGCTGTATTAGAACAAGTATCAGAGCACATGGATCACTGAGGGGATTGAGTCAGTTAGTATTAGAGAAGATTTTGATTGCAGTACAAAAATTACATATACGCTACCAGACTTTTTTTTCTTCTTTTTAGGCCCGAGCGCCAGAGGCTGACTGGTGGGTTGCACTTATAATTTGCATTTGCATAAAAAGGCAGAGCATCTATTCAAATCAATACAGACTCAAACTCTTTTTAATAACATTGATCTAAAACTGTATCCCTAATTGTAATTTATGGAGCTTGTAATATTAGTTTGACGACCACTGCTATTTTAAACAACAGGACAATGGGTAATCTATGCCATGATTTAGGGGGCTATTACCATGTGTGGACCGCAGGAGTAGCAGGTCTGGTGGTAGTTGAGGATTGAACGGGCCAATCAGAACACAACAGGGGGCCGGAGCCAATCACAATCAACAATAGATAATTTACTGTCAGAAAATAGGCTAGAAGGTGGTTGTAAGCATGTTCATTTTTCTGACAGCTGTATTTTTATCATACATTGTGCAACTTTTAAGATGGTGCTCATCTCCATGGAGATGTCATTGCTTCTTCTCCTTGATTAGAATATTCCACAGTATGGCATTAAGCTTTTAAAATGCCTTGTACCCAATTGTTTCCTATAGATTTTAGTCAAATTTGTTTTGTTCCAGTACAGATATTTTGTAAAAGCAGCTCTTGAGATCAAAATAAGTCTGCTGTGTGCTGTCTGTGTCCAATTATGGGGTTTTATTGTTTGATAATCAGGAAGTACGTGTGAGCATGCTAGTTAATTTTACCATGAGAGGAAAATAGTGATCATATATTTTAATAAACAGATTAAAAATGATATTTGAAGAAACAATATTTACTGTTTTATGCAAGCCAAATAAGCAACTTTGGTAAGGGTCCATCACCTTCTTGTTTCTGTGGATATGCTCTGCCTGGAATGTTCCACAGTATGACATTAAACAGCTCTACCTTACAATTACTAAATTAAAAGTGTTTTCATAGCTCAAAAATACCCCAAAAAACACTGGTGTCCATGAAGATTGAAAGGTTTAACCATACTGTGAAACATTCCAAGAAAGGCAATAATTTTTTTTATGAAGAAATGCATTTGATTGACCCTCCACCAAAAAAGTTACATAATGCACCTTTAAATATAACCCTTAGAAAACCTTTAACCAGCACATTATAACTCTATCTGCTAAAAAGTAAAATACACAGCTAGTTACCCCGACAACAGCCTGCACTGGTGAACTGCTGAACACTGCTTTCATATACGATTATTTTAATGATAAAGTGAAAAACACCTCGGGGTAGGAGTCCTATATACATCATAAAGGCTCCGAAAGGAAGGAGATTAAGCGTCGATCAGCGTTTGCCCAAGGGAGTCATCCACAGAGCCACGGAGAGGGGACTGGAAAGCCAACTCAGCGGTTTTGGTTACCCTTTAGCACATAAATAAAGTGGGATAAGACCGTATAAATACCTGGGATAGAGAGGAGGTGATCATGGAGCCAAAGTGGAGCCATCAGTTGTGGTTCGGAGGTGGAAGTGCAGAAGAAAAGTTTGAGTTACAGCTTCTCGAATATAGAAATCTTAATTTCACTGGGTTGTGTGTTGGAGCATTACATTGGCAGGGAGTAGCGCGGTCAATTGATGTATTAGAGGACTTATTTATTGGCTAAAGATTGGTTAAAGCTGCATTGTGTAACATTTCTGGTGGGAATTTATCTCATGTTTTTTGTCTCCATGGAGATGTTATTGCTTGGCCTGGAATGTTCAACAGTATGACACTTAACGTTTCTATATTAAATGTGTTCTTACTGCAAAAATACTGTCACATTCTTACTGTGGGTGCGCTTGCCTCTTCACAAACCTGACCTGTAACTTGGCCCAGTGTTGCTACTTGCTTGTCTCCATGGAGATAGAAAAGCTTAACATCATAGTATGGAACATTCTTGGCAAAGCAATGACATTTCCATGGATAGGTGACAGAACTGCTCATCTAATTGTCATTTTTGTCTGGAATGTTCCACACTATGGCATTAAACTTATCTAGACTATCTCCAAGTCAGATCAGTGGAGAGGTCACCCCACTCAGAATCAGAATACACATTTTCTTTAGCAACGGAAATAATTTAATGAATGTTTAACGCGTTATCGTGGAACATTCAGGTAATAACATCCCCCATTTGGTTCTGAACATTGCTTTATGGTTGTACTTTAGTTTACCCGATGCAAAATTCAACTGTGTAATTTCCCCTGAACACATCGTTTGATTTTAATAGAGTCAAAAATAGTCTGGTGTTTTCCCTTCGGTGGCTTTGACCTCCTTTAAAGACCTCATTATAAACATTACATTTTAAGGAGCGCTCTAATTATGTAAACATACAATAACAATGTAATACTATACAACTATTTTCGATGAATTTACTTGCAAAAAAACAAACAAAGCCAAGATTTCCTAACCTAACCTTTGAAAATTATACTTGTGGGGCTTCTCTTTTATACCTGCTTGCTTCCATGGAAATAGAGACGTTTAATGCCATACTGTGGGATATTCTTGGCAAAACATTACAGAAAAAATGAGTGGAGAGATGAACTCACACTCACAGTAAAAATGTGTGTTTGATACTCAATATAGACATGTTTAATGCCATACTGCGGAACATTCAGGCAACGTAATAACTTCCCCAACTCTCTCTTTAATTCTGAACAACTCTTTAGGTTTTTACTTAATACAAAATGATTCAGTAGTATAATTTTTTGTTATTGCTTCATGCTCATAGGGCTGCCAAGTAGTTATATAGAGCTAAGGAACCCAGGTCTATTAAAACTCGACTTTTGATAGAAGTGTCTCTTTTTGTATAATTGTTATTTGTAATTAGCATGTGACAAAACACTCTTTGTCTGAGCCTGTCATGATAATTACTGTATCGACTCACCACTGAATAAACAGACAGGTGAAACAATAATTAAAGGGCATCAATATTTATCATGGGTACTTTTTCTTTGTAGTAAACGGGGAACTTTTTGGTATTTATTTGTATTATTATAAGATTTGAGCTGATGAGGGTTGAGTAACTTTTATGATAAATTATAGCACTGGTGTCCTAACTACTACTACTGAATTGATCCAAATTAACACAAGGAGTACTTTTTAGTGTAAATGTAAGTATTTCTATCACTGCAATAATAACCAATAACACCTCACTGCATTGTGAAACAGACCTACAATTTGTGTTCCAAGACTTTTAAAAGGTGTTGTGGCTGGATTATAGACCCTGACTTCTACAATGCTTCATTCTGCTGTTTTATTTTACAAATATATTGCACATTTGGTATATACTGTATTTTGCCCGGATTGTAATGTCATAGGTAAAACTTCAGACTACTCTAAGACCATAAATCATCATCGAACTTGTTTTAAGGTCAAATCTTGTTCACAACAAACACTTGGCTCTATTAGCATATAGAACTGACATGGTATAAAGCATGGCGGACATGGTAGGGACTTGCAAGTCATGACTTGGACTCGAGGCAGCCTTGAGTCACTATTTTTAGGACTTGAGTCTTGACTTGATAAAATGGACTACGACTTGGGACTTGAGACCTGTGACTTAAGACTTGATGCTTTGTCTAAAACTTTTAAATTTTCACTTTCAAATCTGAATTCTTTCTATTCTGACTGTAATGATTCACACTAAGATCTTGTCAAGACATTTAAAAAGGAAAAAAATAACACTTCTACAACTCTTATATAAATACTCATATGACTTTTCCATGACTTTTTAAGAACAATTTAGTTTAAAAGTCATATAAATTGCAAAAATCTAAGCTAAATTTGGTACTTTCGTGTAAAGACTTGAGGTGACTTGATTCTCAAAGCAGACGACTTGGACTTGACTTGGACTTATGGGCCAGTGACTCGAGACTCGACTTGGACTTGCCGGTATTTGACTTGGGAATTGACATGGACTTGAGACTTACTTGAGACTTTCAAAACAACAACTTGGTCCCACCTCTGGTATAAAGTCTACATTTGTTTATTTATGTTAATTGTTTATGTTAATTCCTGTTGCGGACAGCAGAGGGATCTCCAACACCTAAATACCTCTTTGGAAATAGAAGAATAGACATATAAATTCATATCTGCATTTGGAAAATATACTTTAAGTTAGAAAACGTGAAATACCTATCCCAGGTTGACCAAAAGTGTGTTTAAAAGACACTTAGAGACAAGAACGCATTATTTGTGTACTTAAAAGTAAGCCTAACCTTGGATTTACGACAATAGCAGGTCTTTTGTCGCTGTGTCATGCTTGCAGTAGCAGTTAGAACACAACAGGTACAATGTTAATATCATTTATTGGATGGTAGCATGGTAGTCTATTGAAAAAGAAGAGGAACATACAGCGATATACAGTAGAAATCTAAGCCTAAATACAGTTTGTGGCAGCACAGAACATTTCACATTCCATAACCAAGGCCATACAACACCTGTCATCAACATTATTTTTTTTATACTTTTTATAACAGCTTTAACGTAGGCTCACATGGTATAACGTCGTTTCTAAAATGACCAAGTTTCAGCTCCCATAGTAAATAAGTTTGCAAATAGTATTATATCATTATTATTATTTTTTTCTTCTCAAAAATGTCCCCGAAAGTTAAGAACGGTAGTTGCATGCATGATAAACAAGTATCTAGAGAATTCCATGTTACTTTTCCAACTGCACGATGTTAAAATTACAGTTATTATCATCATTTGTGCCTCTTCGAATCTCAACACAACGCCACCCCTTTTTGTGTGTGAACCAGTGAGCTGTGAAAGAAGTTGCCGGCTGCGTAATTTTAAATATGTCTATTTCTTATTTACATTACATTGGACGGGTAAACATACAGGCAGCCTCGAACGTCTTCACACCAGCTGGTTCACGGTCAGAAAATGCATGAGAAAGTGAAACATCGTTGTGCTTAAGATCGTAATTATGATATCACTGTTATTTCAAGTCCCATTCAATAGCTGCACATAGCCATACACATAAACTGAACCCCATGGCCTGTGTATAAACTTGGACCAAAGGACAACCACAATAACATTTCTAAGCATTTTCATATAATTTTTTATCAAATACACATTAAAATTTGGTGACTGAAGGCTTCTGTTGTTCTGTTTTGACATTTTGATTTAAAGAAGACCTATTGTCCTTATGTATACCATCTATCTACGACACCCGCGGACCTTTGTGTTATCATTTGGACATTTTAAATCGCAATATTCATCTAAAATGAATTAATAAAAGGAAAAAAGTCATCTGATTTCCGCATTAGAAAACTGCAGTTCCCAATGGGACCTGATGTCACAGTAAGAGCCATGAAGTTGTGGGCACCTGGATTACGCAAGTATGTAGCAGATAAACAAAAGTAGATGTAGCAGATAAAAAAAAATATTAGCAGATACCAAAAAAAAGTACTAAAAACAAAGCAACATTGCCGAATCCAACTCATATAGCTCTATACAGAGCATAATGGCATCTTAAAAATGAAGTAATTCAAGATTACTGAAAAATGCAAGACTCACTCCAAATACAACTTTGGGTGAAAAGTGAGGAGAAACAAATATAACACAATTAAACGCTCTGAAAAGTCTATTTTGATTATTAGGTCAGCTTTAATAACATCTCTCTCTTTAATAAAATGATCAAAATGCAAATAGTTATTATCGGTGACAAGCCCTAATATTTTCTATAGAGGAAGTCACTTTGTAATTTATCAATGAACAAGAATTTGGTTATAATAAAAATTTACAAAATCTACAGTATATTGGTTGATGTTATAATGTAATTTAGAAAGTTTTGACAAAAAATTATAGAACACATTTTATCTTTGTGTATTCAGCTACTTTTTCATGTATTATTTAATATATTATTTGTTTTATTGTTTTATTATGTGATGTTTCTTGTTGTAAAGTACTTTGGTGCAGCTTGTTATGGCTGTTATTAGGGATGGGCATTCGATGAAATTTTCTTAATCAATCGTCGGAAGAATTAACGATTGATTATCGATTAATCATTAACGTTTTTATATTAAAATTATCATCATTATTATTACTATCTGCACTACTAATCTGCATAAATAAATTCAACTTTACGACATATAAACCGTCACAACTCTAGAGCCACATCAATCCGTTTGACATTATAATGTGTTTAATTCAGTTTTGCGCAACTCTTACAGAAACGAAACTTAAAACCGCATCGCTAATTTGCATAAACTAAGCGAAGATAAAACTACAGCTCTTGTGTGACTGATGCGGTCAATTTCTGTTGGATTAAAAGACATGACTCAGTGGAATACAGGTTAGTGTGACCAGATTTGCGTTTGTCAAAACCAGGACACCGTACGGGGGGAGGGAGGTGGGGACTCATCATTGACATTGCTCGACTCTCACCTGGTAAAGCTTTTTCCCACTGGACACCGAAACATATGTGCTGCTTTGTACACTGTGCACATGGCCTCACACTTGTCCCGAACGCAACGGAAAGCGTGGATTTTCTTGTGCAAGTCCTTCGTTAAATACACATTTGTGCTTGTGGATTTTCTTGTGCAAGTCCTCGTTAAATACACATTTGTGCTGTGGATTTTCTTGTGCAAGTCATCGTTAAATACACTTTTGTGCTGTGGATTTTCTTGTGCAAGTCATCGTTAAATACACATTTTGTGCTGTGGATTTTCTTGTATAAGTCATCGTTAAATACACATTTGTGCTGTGGATTTTCTTGTGCAAGTCATCGTTAAATACACATTTGTGCTTCGGTACGTTGCAGACTGACCGACCGTTTGTGTTTGCTCGCTCCTTCTGAGTGCAAAGAGCTACATGTACGGACCCCTGTTTGGTCACGCTACACACAGCAACCTACATTCGGTTTGTCGATTAAAATTAACTGTAATCGATGAAATTCTTAATAATCAATTATCGATTAATCGACTAATCATGCCCATCCCTAGTTGTTATAAATGTGTTGAATAAAGAAAATTACTTGACAGTTTGCATTTTATAATGTGAATTTGTCGTTTTTGTGACTCAAAATTTTGACATCTTCACTTCAGTATGTGTGCCTACAATGATACTTCCATATCTGCAGTGCTGATGCAAATATCTTCCATGTTTTTTATTTGTATTGTAGTACTAAATTGCTTTTGTAGTACTTTTAGCTGTGGCAAACCAATAAATTGAAGATACTGAAGATTTCATTCAGCAATTATGATAAACTTTTTTTGATACTGGGACTGATCACATGGGTCAGGTGACTAGACCTGGGCCTAAATACATATATAACAGGTGTGAAACTTAACCTTTCATGTTTGAAGAAGGACTTTGACTAGAAACATCACATTTTGATGTTATTGAAATAAAAATTTGGGAGCTTTAAAGAACTGCAGTGCAGATGTTATCCAATAAAAGTGCACAGTTGCAACTTTTACTGGATGTGCATGTCTCTATGTATCAGTATCATCTGTCAGTTGGCCCATCTTTATAAACAGGACATAAAGTTACACAGCCCTACGTGGAGCAGAGTTTTGGAAGCAAATCAACATTCCAAGTACAGTACATTCAGCAAATTGTCTTTTCAAATGAAACTTTAAGTTGAAATGTCACCTTTCCGAAAACAACGCCACTCGCTTACCCCTTATCTTACTTCATTGTTATGCATGCAGTTTCCATGACGGCGGAAGAGATGCTTAAATTGTCAGATGTGTTTGACTGCGAGAAGTGGTAGGATGGGACAGTCAAAAAAAAGAGCTAGTTTTGGACCATAGAGTTACTACTATAAGTTGACGTTTGTCCATTGTAGCACGAGCAGCACAGAAACAGAAAAAATCCCAGGTTTTTCGGTGGAACCAGTGCACCCCCTCTCTCACACACATGCACATGCACACTTCCTCGAAAACAACATAGCTTCCCCCCTCGTCCACGCCCCCATCGTCGTCGCCACTAGCAACGGGTGAGTTACATTCCAATACAGAAGATGGAGAAGAAGATGATGATGACCATGGCTCGTTATCCTCTCTCCCTGAACAATGGGTGGGTACATTCAATGCTTTATGTGCTTTATTGGTGGTAAGTTAAAGGTGTACTGCGTAACTTTTTGGTTGGGGGTCTGTCACCTGCTTGTTTCTATGGATAGTCTTTGCTCTGCCTGGAATGCTCCACAGTATGACATTAAACAGCTCTACTTTACATTTATAACTCAAAAATACCACAAAAAAGGCATTCTGACTGTGTGCGGGTCGCCTCTCCACAGATCTGACCTGTAACTTGGTCTGGTTTGGTCTCCATGAAAATAGAAATGTTTAATGTCATACTGTGAAACATTCTAGACAAAGCAGTAACATCTCCATGGACAGGCCCTCGACAGGCCCTCCCGACAGCAAAGTTACACAATGCACTTTAAGGCCCATTTAAGCTCCACTTTCGTACATTAACACATCTGTGCATTCCAAGCTTAGTTACCGTCACTGCGGTTATGCTTCCAAATATTTCTGATGTCAAGACTGTGTTCTCTTAACAATCACCAGAGGGCGATAGAAGTCAGTTTGACAATTGACCAAAACAGACAAAATAGAGCAACAAATAAACAAACATGGAGGCACCCACAGAAGTGTTTAGATCGCATCTGTAGGAAAAGAGAATAGTATTTACTTGTTTTGCAGCTGGTTCTTGTTATTTTGTAAAAAGTTTAGCCTCCACTGTCGAGCTGTGTTCACTACTGCCCCCAGTGGCCAGCTCAGGTATAGCTCTGTTGCTCAGATTTCACATGCTCTGAGGAAACGGACAGAACTACGCAGAGGACGGACAGAAGTCTCTATGCGTATCTGTATGTGTCTAGAATGTGGAGCATAAACGAGCCTTTAACATGAGATACATTTGCAACACCAGCCAGAATCAGGTGCTCGCAAATACACAATGACCTTTCAGCGTCTATTGGGTGCTTTCCAAAAATCCATCACTACAATAGTCCATTTCACCTTATTTGTTCTTTTTTGCACTAAATCTCCTGACAGTTTTTGCCAGTCTGACAATCACAAATGCTCAACATCGTTTTGGGTCATACACTCATCATATATTTAGATATATACATGTACGTATATACACACTTATGTACTTATGTACAGTTTCATTCCTCAAGTTCACCCAGCGTCAGCTTCTCCAGCCAAAACAAATCAACAAAAGAGAGACATTTCAGGGAAGAAATGAATACCTGAAGACGAGAGTACAAAAATATTCCAATATTTTCGGTTGAGAAACTGTCGCCCAAAAGGCCCTTGGCAGTTGTTGGGAAATTGTAAATGTGTTTTAGCAGAGGTCTAATAAATCTCACTTACTTTGATTCTGAAACTCTGGAAAGTGAAAAATGGCAGTTTGCTCAACTTTTGTGCTTTCAAAAATGTAAATCTTTGTGCCCCAAGCTGTAAACGTAAACACCTGAGTCACCATAGTAACTATTGAATTTGTGACCAGATTTTCTGCATATTAAGTTTGTGTCGTCCAAAAAGGAAATGATTAGTCCTAGATCTGTCACATGTGCACAGAGAGTGTGTCTTAAACAAAGGCAGGAGGAGTCGGCTCTACAGACGGTTGATCATTGCATGCAATACTTATGCATAGGGTTCCACTCAAACTAGTTTGATGGGTTTAACTGCTTGCACTTCTCTGACCACCTGTAGAATATAAAGACTAATCTCTCTGATTAGAAAAACTCAATCCTCTTTTTTGCTCATACAGCGATATTACTCATTGCTGGCTTCATATCTATTTACACAGAGGGAGGCGGGGAGACGATGGCCACAAGTCCTGATCACAGTACATATGTCAGAAACCAAAAGAGGAGGGGTTTGACGACTCGATATAAAAACGAGTGGAGAACTTGGTCCGGATGCAGCCTCAGTGTTTGTGCTGTAGATGCAGTCTCTTCATCTCGTAGAAAAGCAAAGGATCAGGACAGAGTCACTCAGACGTAATAGAGCCAGTAGACCAGGTTGAAGAAGGAGAACACGGAGGGGAAGATGACGCGTGACCAGCGGTCGATGGCGTTCACGTCTGTTAGGTCGGGGATTTTGATTTTGAGCTGAGACGAGCGTCTGCGCAGTCGGCTGCGTTTCTGGGCGCTGCGGTCCAGAGAGTGGCGGCTTGCGGAGCGCGGCCCGATGCCTCCGCCCTGTTTACGGTACTGGATGTGCTGAGAGGCGGAGCTGTCCAGCTGCACCATGGACTGGGAGTTCCTGATGTCCGCCACGCTGGTGGTGATCTCGCCCCCGGCCACCTCGTTGTGGATCTCCAGGGTGGTGAGCAGGATGTTAGTGTGGCCGTGCGCAGGGTCCGCCTGGAGACAACCACAAACCCATTATCACCATGACAACACACAGATACAGTACTGATACTTTGCAGCTGATGTGATCATCATTCCCTGGGGGTGTGACGCTAACAGAAAGTACTACTCTGTCTAAAGCCCTCAGGTTAGACTTAATCTGAGTTTTATTTTAACACAATCTGACCAGAAAGAGCTAACTCAGTTGAAACTTCAATAAGTGAGATGATTTGTGCTGTTAAACAAATAAAACTTTTACAAATAAAATTATAGTCACAGGCTAGTTAGTCACTCTCACCTTTTTATTGAAAATCAAACTCCTAAACAGGACCATGAACACTCGTATTGACCACTGGCTCCTTAAAATGTGCTATTGAATTTTCAACCAATTTTCAACCAACTGTTTCTACTTTTTGCCTGTGTTTGGTATCTCCTGAACATTCCACCAACAGACATAGATGTAGAACACCCCCAGTGCGATGTCACTGCAAAGTATCAACACACGTGAGGAACACTCCCGTGCAGTGAGATGGTGACGCGTCATGCTAGCGCCATGGAAACAGGCAAAACCGCACTAAAGTCTAGTCTGGACTAACCACCCGTTTGTCCGAGAGTGACAGATGCCTCGGTGCAGACTTGGGGCAGACTTGGGGGTACTGGGGTCGCTGCGGTGACGTCTGGGGCGGGTCCAGACCAGGGCTTTTAGTGGTTTATCTTTGCACATGTCGTCGAGATGGATGGCGAGCGCTCTGAGGCACCTTAAAGTGACTTCAGATGGAGCTGCTAAAAGGTCAGAACAAGACTGCAGGCCCACACCCATCTGTCACTGACCACTTATGGGCCAGTCTATGGATAAAAAGTCTGTATTATGGGGTTTTAGCTTCCTGTTAGGTGACATTTTGAGGACTCTTTACAATTCAAAAGACATCATATTTTGTTTATAATTATCACTTTGAAACCCATGATGTGATCCTGTATATAGGCCTGTATATAAGCTTGTACTTCAGGGTTTTCGCTTATTGTTATAGGTGATATTTTTTGTTTTAAATTGTTATTTGCTATGGTAACGCCCCTCATATTTCTCCATTCTGAAACCAATGATCTGAACCTGTAAATCTATGGGTTCCAGAATGAAAAAAAACTGTCCTCAACAGGTCTCAGACAAAAGGAAACTTAAAACCACGATTAGGTCTGGAGCACTATGCACCTTTTCTTACGGTGGGTAAATAGAACCAGTATTAAACAGTGTGGCATTAAATGAGATCTGTTTCCATGGAGATGAGGAGGCGATGCCAAATTACGGGTCAGACCTGTGGATAGGCGACCCTAACCATAATAGGAATGTGTTTTTCAGTGTATTTTGATAATAAAAACAACTTTAAGATAAGTTTAAATGTTGACGATTTGGTGGGATAACACTTGTTGTAAATATAAATTATAGTTTTACACCAATCAAGAAGAAATTTGTGAAGAGAAGTTGAATTATATGTCGAAAATTACAGGAAATTGAGTGTTAGAGAGGCAAGACAATATCTCCATGCCGCATAAGAAAAGTTACATAATGCACTTTTAAAAACCCTCTGTCTCTGGGTTGTGCTGGTCTCAGGAGCTGCAGCAGGACTGTATAATATTTGTGTTTTTTATTCATAGGACCAGTGAGACGGACTGTTGCTTCTGTATTTTCTGTATTGCAGCAGAAAAATGGAATAACAACTGCACTGACATGAATATTTAAGAAAAAGTCATACATAAACTGGGGTGATTCAATACATAATTTATCAACTAGTTCTGAGTCTTTTTTGGTTTTGTTTAAAGGTGCATTGTGAGGAGCTATGCCCATTTCACACAGTCTGTGTTCTTTTTGAATGAATTCCTGTGCAGGTGTAATCTTTTGCCAAGCTCCCCCTTTTAGTCGACTAATCGCTCAGAAGAACTATGCCTATCACAAAAATTACAATGTTGACTTATCATTCAATATGCGAAAGCTGGAACAATATACTTTGAGGTACTTTTTCTTTTCAGTGAGGAGATTTTTGCCATTTTTATGTAAGGAGTTTCAGATTTGAGCTGTGGAGCATAGATAAAGTACCCTCTATGGCTTATTTATTTGTTGCAGATGAATATTTTTAATGATGCTGTCTATTTTAAAGTCAGAGGCATAAAGTTCTGTTATGATGATGGGTCTAAAGATTTTGTATTGTTTTTTAGTATTTACAGCTCTGGAAAAAAATAAGAGAACTTTCTTCCTTCTGCTGACAATGTTCCCCAACTCCGAGGATTGTTTTTTTTTCCCAGCAGAACAATGCTCCATGCCACACAGATAAGTCAATCAAGGTGTGGATGAAGGACCACCAGATCAAGACCCTGTCATGGCCAACCTAATCTCCAGACCTGAACCCCATTGAATAACTCTGGAATGTGATCAAGAGGAAGATGGATGGTCACAAGTCATCAAATAAAGCCGAGCTACTTGAATTCTTGCACCAGGAGTGGAATAAAGTCACCCAAGAACGATGCGAAAGAGCGGTGGATTACAAATCAGGGTAATTCCACCAAATATTGATTTCTGAACTCTTCCTAAGTTAAAACATTAGTATTGTGTTGTTTTAAAATGAATATGATCTTTTCTTCGCATTATTTGAAGTGTGAAAACATTGCATCTTTTTTGTTATTTTGACCATTTGTCATTTTCTGCAAATAAATACTCGAAATAACAACATTTTTATTTGGAATTTGGGAGAAATGTTGCCAGTAAATTCAAACATTTTACTCAAACACATACCTATAAGTAGTAAAATCAGAGAAACTGATCTTATTTTTTTCCAGAGCTGAATATGTAAAAAAGACAGATTAAACTCATGATTCACAAGTTTAATCTGTCTACATCGCAAGTACAGTTTTTCCTAGTACTTTCTGTGTATAAATAGTTGTTTTTGCATGAACTCCTGTGCAGGTGTCGGCTTGTGAGTGCAGTTTAAGTAAGTTTTGAGAGCTTTTGCCACGCCCCCTTTTCGATCTTCAGGACATGTTTGTTAGTTGACCAAGAATTTCTTTAGTCAACTAGAGTGACAACAGAAGAGAGATCCGAGGTTTTACACCACAATACTGCACATGAGGCTTTGGAAAAACAAAGAACACCGCTAATGCAATGGGGGGAAAGTCATACTGCAGCAGCTACCCACATGATGCTACGCTAATTGGCCCAACAACATGCAAGGCTCCATGGGAAATGCGGTTTCCGTCGTGATGGTTTCAATGAGGAGCAATTGAAAAAATATAGAGTACAGTACATGCATCGAGAATGAGATTTGAAATAGAAAAAAAAAAAAAGAAAAGAAAAGGGAGAGATAGCTCCGTGCGTAACACTTTGTAATGAAGATCAGAAATACAGTATAAGCTGATCCGCACAATGTCGAAAATGAAATCTCGGCGGTAGTCATGGCGATGTCTTATGGGATGTTTATCTATCTGGCGTTCCTTAGATAGATAGTGGATGGGAGGAGAGACGTGCCAAAAAGAACGAAAATTATCCATGTTTGTTTTGGTTTTGTTTTGGATGGCAATGACGGCGACGGAGGAGGAGAAGAGAGTGGAATTTCGTTGGATTTCTCACCGATCGCGAGTGGCGAAGACCTTTAATCTGATTGGAGCGTTTAAGGGAAGCGGTCCTACTACCTGCCTCCTGAAGGGATGAGAATGTTCAGTTGTATTTGGCAAACAACAGCAAAGACAGAAAGGTGCTAAGAACAGCTCTGGTTTTCCATAATCAAATGCAATCTATAGCTCCTGCTGTCGTCATGGCTATAATCGTTACCGTGGTGATGTGAGGAAAAATAGTTTGGTCAATTATGGATTAATTTGTAGAGCTAAGAAAGCACATAACAACAATGTGTAACAATACTCATCAACCATAACATTATGACCACCAACAGGTTATATTATTCCATTCAGTCCTGGACTACTTTTAACTAGAGACAGATCGATATATTTAAAGTATATTTTTACTTGTTGGCGTATTAGTTTTTGGTGCATTGGTACATTGTGCAACTTTTCTGATGGAGGGTCCATAAAGTGTTTTAAGATTAAGATGTCATTGACGTTAAACAGCTCTACCTTACATTGATCTGACCTCTAACTTGGTCTGGTTTGGTCTCCATAAAGATTTAATGTCATACTGTGAAACATTCCAGACAAAGCAGTAACATCTCCACTGAGAAAACGTTTGATGGACCCCCCAGAAAAGTTAAACAATGCAGCTTTAAGCCAGGGATGATGTTTGGTTTGTGCTGACTAATTACTGCATAAAGCTTTATTTTAACACTTTAGTGCGATGATGGCCTTCACATAATGAGATTACACTGCTCCACTATGGGTTCATAATAAAAACAGGGTTGTGGATGTCTAAATATATTTTCTAGTGAATTTATTTTTTTTCATTTATATAGTTTGATTATGCAGAGCAGTAAAAGGTATAGATATCCATTTATCCTAATCTAGCTTCTAACTGAAAACCTGAAAGTGGTCATATTGTTATTGTCAATAGTATTTATGAGGTACATAAAGTAACTCTCATAGACCTTAAAAATAGCACTTGCATTATTTTTTCCCATAGACGTACAAGAAAACATTTCATATTTAGAGTATACAACAGAGGCTAATCGGTTAGGGTGATACGTGGTAATTTAGAAAATTTAAGTTTAATTAAAGCATTGAAAAAGAATTAAGGCTCAGTGACCCAATTTAAATATAAAAAGTTACTGCCCCATTACTAATTAGCCTCCATTAAACTTTTAACCTCTTAATATATTTTAAAAATGTCTAAGGAGAAAAAATATATTAAAAGGTGCACTGTGCAAGTTTTCTGTTGAAGGGTCCACTACCTGCTTGTCTCCATGGAGATGTTATTGCTTGGTCTAGAATGTTCCAAAGTATAGATTAAAACAATGGGAGACAAGAAAGTTACAGCGCTACACTATATTACAGCTCAGATCTGTGGAGAGGCGCCACTATTCACAGAAGTATTTTTGAGCAACAGAAACACCTATACGGACATGTTTAATGCAATTCCATGGAACATTCTAGACAAATCAATATCATCTCCATGGAGACGAGCAGGTAGCGGACCCTCCACCAGAAAAGCTACGCAATGCACCTTTCATTTTGCTGCCGGAACTACTACTGCGCTCTATTCAAGATTTCTGGTATTGCAATTTACAAGTACTACAAATCTGACACAGGTATGCTATGTTTACTATTAGAAAAGTACTTTTAACTAACTCCACGCAGTAACCCTGTACTTACCCTTGCGGCGTCATACTTGGCCCTCTCGTTGTTGGCTTTCTCCGCCCTCTCCGCCAGCTTCTTCTGCATCTGTGGCCCCCGACCGAAGAAGATGTAGTTGACGAAGGCGTACTCCAGCAGGGCCAGGAACACCATGACGAAGCAGCCCATCAGGTACATGTCTATGGCCTTCACGTACGGGATCTTGGGCAGGGTCTCGCGCAGGTGGGTGTTGATGGTTGTCATGGTGAGCACAGTTGTAATACCTGTGAAACAAAATAGAAAAAAAAGAAGTTAATAAAAGTTGTTAATAATGCAAGATAATGTTGGGAAAAACTACTTCTACTTTGGCAAAATTTAACCAAAGTTCCCTGATATTTTCATGGATTTTAATTTATTTTAATTATCATTTAAAGGTGCACTGTGTAACTTTTCAGCTTGTTTCCATGCCGATATTATTGCTTTACCTTGAATGTCCCAGATTATAGCATTAGACTTTTACTGTATTTCTTGCATTTATACAGTTACGGGTGCAACTTGTAACTTCGCCTGGTAGCGTCTTCTGCTTGTCTCCAAGTTTAATGCTATAATGTGGAACTTTCAAGACAATAGCAATAACAAGCAGGTTGTGGACCCACCAACAGAAGTTAAATAATGCATCGTTCAGCTAAAAAAAATTGCAAAATATTGGAGAAATACAAAATTGAGACCGCTGACATAGTGATTAACAATTTAAAAACAAAATATTACATCTTTTGAATGTTAAAATGTCCTAAAAATGTCACATATTAACTAGTAATATGAAAATTGTTTTATTAATACAAATTTTGTTATTTTCTGAGTGTTTTCTGTTTGAGAGAAGAACTTCTAAGAGCCTAAATATGCATTTAAACATGCGTGACTGAAACAAAACACAACTCCAGGTCTGTTTTTGATGAGGAAACAACATAACATTGATAAATTTAACAAAAAAATAGCGGAATAAGGGCCCTTTAAATATTTTGTGGTACATTTATTGCACATTTGTTTTCAACTCTATTGTCATCAAGTATACAGCTATCTTGATTATGCAGCAAATGCAGTACATACAAGTAAGAAATGGTTACAGTTGAGTAGGTCATAGCAAAGTATTGTTTTGGTAGTACTAATAAAATGCACCATGGACAATAACAGCTAACCTTTAAAGGGCTAATTAGCTTCTGTCTTATCAAAATGTCAACAGCGAGTCTCCAAAGTGACCAAGGTCATGTATGGACTCAATTATTTTGCGTGTTTTGGGGAGCAAGGAAATCCCTATAGCTAAAACTTGACATGCCAATTAGCCTTAACCATAACCTCAGCATGACAACTCACAACAGATTCCCCACACTGCTGGTCCTATATTCATATACAGACGTTGGTATATTCTGTTATACTTACTCAGTGCTGGAAGGCAAAGTAAAAGTAATAAAGTGCTGTACTTATATGAAAAATGTAGGTATCTGTACTTTACTTAAGTACATTTTACAGTGGATAAAAGGCGACTTTTAATTCACTACATTTGAGGGCAGGTGTCTGTACTTTCTACTCCACGACATTTTTGAACAGGGCAGAAAGATAAAGGTAATTTGTACAGTTTGAGACCTGCTGAAAAGGCTGAAAGTTTATTTTTAACACAGTTGTAGTTTGAGCAAACAAAAATACACAAACACAAAACAGCCAGGGAAAAAACTATCAATTTCATCGTTTCTATTTAACAAAATCTGTGCAAAATACTTTTACTTTGTACTCTTTAAGTACACTTTTAAACAGGTACTTTAATACTTTTAAGTTTTTACGTTTTTTTTTTTTTTACATGTGATACTTTTACTTAAGTATTTTTGGTCTGATGTCTGTACTTTGACTTAAGTAACAAAATTGAATATTTCTCCCACTGTATTTACTTGAGTAACTTTTAAAATTGTATTACTGTATTGTATTAAACTGTACTTTGCAGAGTACTTTTCTAGCAGCATACTCTTACTCCTACTCGTGTAATATTTTTATTGAAGTAACAGTACTCTTACTTGAGTAAAAGTTGTGTATATTCTCCCACTGTGAGTAAGTCTATAAGAGACAAAAGCTTCAATTTTTCCTAATTTTTGTCTACGCTTTGTGCATTATTTTATGTTTTATTGTTACGTGCCACGGGAGCCTAGGGGGTGGCACGGTAACTGAAAAAGATGTTAAAATGAACCGGGTGTGGAACAAAACGGGAAGCGTGGTGAGGTGAAAAAAAGAAGGATATTTATTACAAAAACGTAGATAGAGATAACACAAAAATAAACAACTAAAGATCGCTGCAACAGAGGACCCACTCGTCACACTTCTCAGGTTGGCTCCGGCTTTTATACCCCCGCTGATTAGTAGGACCAGGTGAGGCAGATCAGCGGGGCGGATCCGGGGTGGGTGGATCTGAGGTGGGGTGAGGCAAGGAAAAAAAACAACGAGGACGGCATCCGTCACATTTATCCTTCCAGTTATATTAAACTCAAACTACAAATCAGACTGTTACTCTTTAAGTTACTCAAATTTAACAAAAAGACAGACAGAACATGCGTAAACAGCAGGTAGAAAACAGTGTCAGAGGATTTACAGAAAAAGAAAAAAGAAAGTCATTTCTGGGACTTGCACTTCCACTTACTATTATTTTGAGTTAACATCCCTCTTACAAGTACATTTTTAGCTACTCTTGCCGCCACAGTTCCTATATTTGCAAGCATATTCTATTTCTTTTATGGACATTAACTTTTGCACAGCGTTTCATCACAATATTTAGTCTGCAGATCATCACAAAACGCGCTGCGCTCTATCCCTTTAATTAAAACCACAATTACAGCTAGCCACACGGACGCGCATTACAAAGCTGTTGTTCAAAAATAACAATTGTTTTCATGTCGGGTGCAAAGACCTCATTTTCTCAGCTACTTTTTCCCTTGGAGCTTATTGCATTTTAAAGAGCTCATGATTCTGCTATTTTGTGATCTATGTTATAATGTTTACTCATCACAAACAGATCTGGAGTTGTGTTTTGGTTCATATAACACATCTTAAAGCCCAGAAGAGTCGAAATACAGCACATTTAAAGCTTATATATGTAACTTTCTCCCTAATTAGCTGAAAACCGTCTTCACAACAGATGCTAGTATCTTGTCACTAACCCTCGAGTCAAACCATGGCCCCTCTACTGGTTGGTCTGGTTGGTCGTGATAGAAACGGTGTTATTTTTAAATCAGAGGAGAGGGGGAGCTGTTTGTTCTTTATGGGCATTTCCACAGCGCGTTAAAGAGGCAGGATTGACCCAGTGGTAGAAATAATTATGTTTGCGGTGGTGAGATCGCCTGGTGCAAAACGAGAAGAGCATCAAAGAAAGGGCTAATAAGAGTCTATGGAGGAGTGGGTTTTTCCACTCAAGCCAAGGGAGAGGACAGCTGCTGTATATACTGTACACTTCCTGTTGTTAGTCCTGGTGTAGACCTGGTTTAGTTCTGATTTAGTTCTGGTTTAGATCTAGTTTAGTTCAGATTGGTATTGTTTTCATAGTTTGGTTAAGGTTTAGTTGACAGACAGACAGATACTTTATTGATCCTGGAAATTCAAACACACAGTACACAACCAAAGATATTCCTGATTTAATCCAGATTTGAACTTGGTTTAGTCTTAGTTGTGTTCCGATTTGATCCTAGTTGGTTTGATTCTAATTTAATCCTGGGTTAGTAGTGCTGTCATGGTTTAGATCTGGTCCAGGACTAAATTAGAGCTAAACCCGAATTAAACCAGGACTTTACCAGAACTAAAGTCCTGGTTTATTTCTGGTTTAGTCCTGGTTTATTCTTGGTTTAGTCATTGTTTAGTCCTCTTATTTAGTCTGCTTAGTCCTGATTCAATCCTGGTTTAATCTTGGTTCAAACCTAGTTTAGGTTAACCCAGGTTTATTACAAATTTCAGGTGCTTTCACACGGACAGCAGTTGATGCGCACCAAACGTTCCATCTGGATAAGCTCTTAGTTCGGTTCGTTTTCGTTGGTGTGAAAGCATCAATCACACTTGGATCCGCAATAAATCAAGTGGACAGAGACCAAAAAAAACAAAAAAAAAACAGGTGGTCTCGGTCCACTTGGCTCTGGTGCGGTCCCTCTGGTGCGAACGCCAAGTTGGGTCCAAACCATAGACAGAAGGTGCAAACGAACTATTTGAAATGCATCATGGGCATGCGCCTGCCCAATGGCTAGCGGTCCGTAGGTTTGTGAGTCCGAGCTCCCAGGGGCAGGGAGGCGTACCCCGCGGCTCCAATGGGAATGCCACTGAGAGAGATGATGCGTCTCGGCTTTGTTTCTGAGATGTCTGGCGTATGGGAAAGCCTCAGAGTCCCTGAGCCACGTGCAGTCAAACCTGTTAAGCGCAGGAGCCTTGGATATATGTCAATTGGAAAAGTTTTAGTTCATTTGCAGGTGTAAAAAATGGACCACACTGGAGTCTATATGCTATATAAGACCAGTTTTATTGCCTGGTACAGACGAAATAATAAAAACTAGCAGTGTGAAAGCGCCCTATGTCTTACTCATAGTTTAGTCTTTGTTTAGTCCAGATTTGATCCTGATTAAGTCCTGAGTAAATTCTGATTTAGTCCCAATTCAGTCCTGGTTTAATCCTGGTTTAGTCTAAAGTTAGTCCAGTTTTATTTGTCTTTCGTATTAGTTTTATTATATTGCATGTTTAGCCATAATTTCTGATTTGGTCATATTTTACACCAAAATTTTATTTAGTTTAGTCCCGATATAGTCCTGTTTTGTACAGGCTATTGTCTTGTTTTATTCATTCACTGTATTGACTGTACTCTTAACCTCTGGAGTCGATTATCAAAGCAGCAAACCACATCACAGTGATCTTACGCCCTGCTCCCCTGTGCCCCAAACCAACATGGCGTCTCGTGTTGTAACCTGAGCGCAATCTCGTTTTACCTCCACGGACACGGGCGAACGAGGGGTACGCCGGGGGGGTGAGGGAGTTCATGCTTATCCTCATTGAGATGCAAAGGTCTGGGTCATCAGGCAGAAATAACTCATTAGAATAAAAGAGCGCATGCATCTGGCCCCCAGCTCCACGTAACCTTAAACAGGAGGCGGAGCCGGTTACCAATGACGACCGCCACCTGGTTACACGCGTACGCTTTCTACACGGATCACGAGAGGAGGCGGCCAAATGAGGGGCCCCGAGGTAGCTTTAGCATGTATAGCCTTAGCATGAAGAGTGCTAAAAAGAGGTTCAGAACAGCTCCAATTTCACACTCCAGGTGATTGAAAGCATGCGGGAATTAGTAGGAATTACTAGCAATTTTATGCACACTTGGTTTTGACTTATTTACATGTTGACCTTTACTTAGGGCGACCAGACAGACGTCCCCATTTATACGGGACAGTCCCAGTTTTGAGCCCTGTGCCCCCTGTCCCAGCAGACTTAAACAAAACCCGTGATTTGTCCCAGTTTTATACAAGAAATGCCCCAGGTGTCCCTATTTTTGACCAATTTGATACCTGCCAACAGTAAAGAGAGACAGAAACTGTAATTTGTTTAGATAAAATACAGAAAAGCTACTTAAAAATGACCAAAACACAAATAAAATGTGTTGTGTAAAATGTATTGACTCACATGAATGGTCAATTTTCCTTAGTCACGCACTCGTTTTTCACAATTTCATTATTACTAACCACCAAAAATGGGGATGTCCCAGTTTTTTATGTTGAAAATCCGGTGACCCTTTACTTTAGGTTACATGATTTCACTGTTCACTGTTAAAAATCTTAATATCTTCAGTTTTACATTTAGTATTTTAGTTTTTCATGCATTTTTTAAATATTTTTTTGACCCTGGTCATTCCTAAAGCCCGCTCAGCTTTAGCCACTCCTCATTTCAGTGACTGAAACCACCTTCAGACTTTAAAACTTCTGTTTGTCTATGTCAACTTTTAAAAACTCCATCCAGGGTATTTTACATGATCACTGCACATGCTTTTAACGCTCTTATATCTTTAATCTGCAAATGTTTCACTGTCTCACGTCTCTATTCACTGTTTCATTTTATGGTTGATGTGTGAGTGTATTCTGTTTGTGCTGTTTTATACTGCTTCTTCAGGTCGTCATTGCAAAGTCATTGTGTTCTCAACTGACTTACCTGGTAAAATATTGAATAAATATTTTCAAAACACTAAGTAGTCTAAAAGTACTTTCTAGATCTGCCCCAAATCAAAATGACAATAGGCAGCTTCAGTTTGACATATGAGAAAAACTACAATCTTTAAAAATCTTTATATTTTAGTTTTACATATATCTTATTTTACTATTTTCAAAACACAAACTAGTTCAAAATCCGCCACAAATCAAAACCAACGTTACAATTGGCAGCATCACTTGACATATGACACCTCTCTTCCGATAAATAAATACATATTCATGCCAACTCTGACCTCCTGCTCCGCCATGATCCTATATCTTATCCCATTATGGATCTACGGCAGGTAGAGCTCCGTCACTTTGCCACCTCCACTGGAAACAAATGGGGCCTATCCGAGCGGGACGGGGCTGAGGAAGGGGAGGGGGGACATACCATAAACTATACGGTGGTCCGGGATAGCTAAGGTCAGTACAGCCTTTAGCGTGATTTATCGGTACATTACAAGGCCCGGGCCACATATACAACGCTGTGTGGTGGCGGTGGGGGGTATGAGGGGGTATGGGGGGGGTGTTAGGGTGCAGTTTCCTGTTTGGATTGCAATTGGCTGTTGTAATCTCACGGGTGTGTTTTTTATAGGTGTTCCCACATCTGTCTCATTACTCTGTGTCCTTCACTGCTCCTCAGTCATGTCTGTGGCTGGTTCGGGGCTAGATTAGACCTTGTTAAGGCGTAGTTTGCCTGTTTTAGACCGGGTTTTGACCTGATTTTGACCTGGTTTGGACTTGATTGACTTGGGGCTGTAGGCCTAGTTGAAGGGGAAATATGTAACTTTTTCAATTTGGGTAGAATTTTCCCCTCCACTTAACTATCTTCTATTTATTCAATTACACGTGAACACCTTCAATAACATGCATTGTTATTGTGGGTGTGCTTGCCTCTCCACAGATCTGACCTGTAACTTAGCCTGGTAGGGCCATCTGCTGTGAAACAAAAGCAACAACCTTTCTATGGACAATCAGGTGGCAGACCCTCCCCCAGAAAAGTTACAAAACGCACCTTTAATAATGATAATACTGGTTCATTCTCTGCACTCTACGATGGTAAGAGATTTTTGTAGCCACAGCTGCCCCGGGTCATGGGAACATGGCTGTCAGTCTGTGTCAATGGATTCTGACACACTATATTCACGCTCACAAATTGGGTTAAGTGTCTGGTTCAAGGACACAAAAAAAGCATGAAGTGTTATCAGTTATGAGGCCGTTCTACAGCCTGAGCCATATTTTGTCTTTCTGTTTGTTTTAATTGCTCAATAATACTTTCTCGCTTACAGTTAGTCCAAAACTCTGCTGCGCACCTTTTAACTGGAACCAAAAAACATGAGCACATTACCATCGGTTTTAGAGTTGATTTTAAGATTTTATTGTTTGTTTTTAAAAGCTTTGAATGGACTGGCCCCATGGTATATTGTTGGACCTCATCCAAATTTACACCCCCGCGCTCGCTTTGAGGTCCGAGGGCCAGCGCCAGCTCGTGGTGCCTAAAACGAGACAAAAAACAAGGGGGGACAGGACCTTCTCTGTGGTCGGCCCTAAACTCTGGAACACTCTGCCCCCCCGCGTCCCAACAGCCCCCACAGTGGAGTGTTTTAATTCTCACCTTAAAACCCACTTTTATCCTCTGACTTTTAACATCGCATGAGTTGTGTGGTCCTCTGTGTCTTTTATTTACTATTTACTGCTATTTTATGATTTTTTTGGCTTTTGCTTTTATTGGTTTTATTGTTTTAGGACTGGTATGACTACATTTTAGCCATTGACCTTTTTGTTGTCTTTATTTTGTGATCTCTGTGCAGCACTTTGGAAACCGTCTAAAATGTGCTACAGAAATAAAGTGGATTTGGATTTGAATAACATGGGTTGACGGTTTGATCCCCATTATCATTAGGGTTACGGTTGTTGTTCCCTTGGGCAAGACGCATAACACGCCTTGCTTTAAGTGTTTTCATACAATGGTGTGTACTGTGATTATGTAGGTAGGTAGTTTAAACCCTCTTAAAAGGTGCATTGCGCAACTTTTCTGGTGGAGGGTACGTCACCTGCTTGTCTCCATGGAGATGTTACTGCTTTGTCAAGAATGTTCCACGGTGGAGATTAAACTTATCTATCTCAAGGTCAGATGGTCAGATCTGCGGAGAGGAAGTGTTGACGTTGATGTGTTTAAAGTCATGCCTTGGAACATTTTTGACAAAATAATCACACAGATAAGTTGGGTGAAATGTCTGGCTCAAGGACACCAAAACAGCATGAACCTTCATAACCGTTCAGTTATGGAGCTGTTTTACCACCTGGGACCATATTTAATCCTTCTATTAGTTTTAATTGCTCAGTAACATGGGTTGAAGGTTTGACCCCCATTATCCCCCATTATCATTAGGGTTTACTGTTGTTGTTCCCTTGGGCAAGACACATAACAGGCCTTGCTTTCAGCATACAATGGCGTGTAATTGTAAAGTGTAAAGTGTGATTATTATTTTTTATCATTATTTTAAAAGGTGCATTGTGAAACTTTTATGGTGGAGGGTCCGTCACCAACTCTATCTCAAGGGACACAACTAAGGCTACATTACAGGTCAGATCTGTGGAGAATTGTCTCTATTCACAGAGATAATTATTGTATTTTTAAGTGGATGTGGATGTTTAAAGTCATACCATGGAACATTTGCAATCACATCTCCACGGAGACAAGCAGGTGATGGACCCTCCACTAGAAAAGTTGCGCAGTGCACCTTTTAAGATATAGAAGAACTAGGGTTTAAAACTACCTCCCGTTTCATAATCCCACTTTACTTACGCGCCATTTTGGGTTCTTCAGGCACTTAATATATTTCACAAATCAGTTGTGAGTTTATTGTGTTCTATCGAAATGATTAAAAATTATTAAAAAATAAATAAAATTAATGTTTTATTTATCACATGCGGACATTGTTTTTTCCTCAGAAACTACATCATGTAAATATATAATTCTTTGTCCCAATCAGACAAACAAACAACAAAGAGAGATCAATAAAGTATGCCATGCAATAGTCTGAGTCCTAGGAGGTTAAACAGTCTTTTCACGTCATGGTCTCTTGTTTCGCATTTCTTTCTGTTTCTGCTTTGTGATCCATTATGTTCTTCCTTTTGTACGTCGTCTTGATGAGTCTGGTTTAGTCCTGGCTCAGGTTTTGTTTAGCTCTGTCCCCGTTCACTTCCCCATTGGCTGCTTCAATCTCCCGAGCTCTCTCTCTCCTCTTTTTGTTCGCCACCTCTGTTCTTTATAGGTGTTCGGCGAGCTGTGCCATTACTCTCCGTCCTTCACGACCCCCCCCTTCACCCACCCCATCGCGAACACACACTCGAACAATTTAATCAAGTCGTCCTGGGCCACCCCTCCTCTTCCATCACTCCCTCGCGCCATCCCCGGAGAGAAATATAGTTTTATGGAATCCCTCTCTCTCCCTTCGCTCTTCGCTTTCTCGCTCTGTCTCTTTCTATTGTGTGCTTTTCTTATCAGCTAACTGACTGGACCTCCCCCCCCACGCCCCCTCTCCCACACACACACACACACGCTGATTTATCCTTTATCTTACCGTCCCAAAGCCCCTCGCCATCACTTACTGCCCTTCGAAGTCCCCTCCCCCGTCCACTCGCCACCTCTCCGTCCCTCACCGACGCCACCCGGCAATCAAACCCCCCTCTAATGGCCGACCGATAGCCCATTAGCGACGTTGGCGGGCTTGTGTGCGCGCGTTATGAAAAAACAAAAAGGAAAAAAAAAAAAAAAAACACGAATCCGACTGCCGTAAAGACGTTCTCTCTCTGAATGTTAACTAGAAGCGGCAGAGGCGGTAAATCACGGCGGCGCTAATTGAACGGATCTCGCAAATTGTTCGAGCGCTGGCCGGCTTTGTGTGATCGCTTTGGGTTTCTGTCACAAAGATGGATATTATTTAGTTAAGGAGACAATGGATTCACACGTTTGATTAACTTTACATCTTCTTCCCTCTCCCTGCACTGTAAAAGAACTGCAATAGTCAAAAGCAAGAAGTACAGTACAGAAGTCCGAGTCCTTTTTTCCTTCAAGCAAAAAATACAGTGCAAATGAGCTACCGACGTTTTAAAAGTTGAGAATTTAGTTGTTTAGTTGTCCTGGTTTAGTCCTGGTTTAGTCTTGGTTTAGTCTTGGTTTAGTCTTGGTTTGGTCCTGGCTAGGTCCTGGTTTAGACCTGTGTCAGTCCA
Source organism: Boleophthalmus pectinirostris (assembly GCF_026225935.1). Lineage (NCBI taxonomy): Eukaryota > Metazoa > Chordata > Actinopteri > Gobiiformes > Gobiidae > Boleophthalmus > Boleophthalmus pectinirostris. The sequence continues at coordinate 14,377,916 of NW_026570994.1, forward strand.
ATTGTTTAGTCCTGGTTTAGTCCTGGTTTAGACCTGGTTTAGACCTGTGTCAGTCCTATAGTTTAGTCCTGGTTTAGTCCTGATTTAGTTTAGTCCTGTAGTTTAGTCCTGGTTTAGTCCTATGTCAGTCCAGTATTTTTGTCCTGGTTTAGTCCTGTAATTTAGTCCTGGTTTAGTCCTGGTTAAGTCTTGGTTTAGTCTTGGTTTGGTCTTGGTTTGGTCTTGGTTTGGTCTTGGTTTGGTCCTGGCTAGGTCTTGGTTTAGACCTGTGTCAGTCCAATAGTTTAGTCCTGGTTTAGTCCTGGTTTAGACCTGTGTCAGTCCTATAGTTTAGTCCTGGTTTAGTCCTGTAGTTTAGCCCTGGTTTAGTCCTGGTTTAGTCCTATGTCAGTCCAGTATTTTTGTCCTGGTTTAGTCCTGTTTTAGACCTGTGTCAGTCCTATAGTTTAGTCCTGGTTTAGTCCTGTAAGTTAGTCCTGGTTTAGTCCTTTGTCCGTTTAGTCCTGTAGTTTAGTCCTGGTTTAGTCCTGTGTCAGTCCTGTAGTTTAGTCCTGTAGTTTAGTCCTGGTTTAGTCCTGGTTTAGTCCTTTGTCAGTCCTGTAGTTTAGTCCTGGTTTAGTCCTGTGTCAGTCCTGTATTTTAGTCCTGGTTTAGTCCTGTGTCAGTCCAGTATTTTTGTCCTGGTTTAGTCCTGGTTTAGACCTGTGTCAGTCCTGTAGTTTAGTCCTGGTTTAGTCCTGTAATTTAGCCCTGGTTTAGTCCTGTGTCAGTCCTGTAGTTTAGTCCTGGGTTAGACCTGTGTCAGTCCTGTAGTTTAGTCCTGGTTTAGTCCTAGTTTAGTCCTGGTTTAGTCCTGGTTTAGTCCTGTAGTTTAGTCCTGGTTTAGTCCTGGTTTAGTCTTGTAGTTTAGTCCTGGTTTAGTCCTGTAGTTTAGTCCTGGTTTAGTCCTGGTTTAGTCCTGGTTTAGTCCTGGTTTAGTCCTGTAGTTTAGTCCTGGTTTAGTCCTGGTTTAGACCTGGTTTTGAGCTATTGATATTTTGTAGCTGACGTTATCAACATTCAGTGGGGCTGTGATGTTAACTAAAAGCACTACACAGTTTGAAACTCTGTTACTCATTAGACTTGATCTGAGTTTTATTTTATTTATAAAAATGTTGTTACAAAATACAAGTTATACATTTTTATACAATTTTGGATAATATAGGAACTTTAAAGGCTTGTTCCCAGTCAATTTAAATGATATAATATGGGGAACGTAATCAAAATCGTCAATAAATCACACCAAAAATATCATTAGACCTTATCAGCCATCCGTTGCTTTGGATTCTAAACAATGAGGAAACCTGTATCGGTCGATCTCCAGAATAGACAACACAATGAGGTTAAAGCAGCTGATAAAGATAGATAGACTGATACTTTATTGATCGAGAAAGCTGGGCATCTGATTTACAGCCGACAGCAAATTAAATGTCAACAACTGCCGAGGAGGAGGAGTCCGACGAGGAGTCCGTTTAGATTCAGACAGTAATTCACTCCCTCCACACTTGTTCGAGATGAGTTTCTTTGGTGGCCACAGCTGCCCTGGGGCTGACTGCCAATCTGTCTCAGCAACCTGTGACCTTCAACACCAATCTCACTTAGTCACACACTATAAAAAGTGGATAAAGTGCCTTGCCCAAAGACACAATGGCATCTTATGGTGGTTGTTTGTATGGGCTCATGTTGCTGTGTTGTCTTTGTGTTAAAGTTTGTGACCCAAGACAAATTTCTCCCATGAGAGACCATAAAGGATTCTCTTATCTTATGGAGATAAAGATGGACTGCTTACTTTTTTGTGTTACAAGATGATGAAAATACTTTGTCTAGAGCAGACATGTCAAACTCAGGCCCAGGGGCCAAATTTAGCCCATGATATAATTATATTTGGCCCACGAGATCATATCAAATATGTATTATAGCTGGCCCACCGACTACAGATAAGCTATAGAGACATTATTTATTAAAATTGTTGTTATTATTTTATATTATGCTTGTTCTGGATTCAGTGTTTATGCAAAACTATTATTAAACATTTATTTTAATAAGAAAAGGTTTAACATTATATATCTCGAAAGAAGAGAAAACATGCAGATGTTGCTGAAATTTTTCATTAAATATTTAGTTTGGCCCATGACTTAGTCCCAGTTTTTAATTTCGGCCCTCTGTGAATTTAGAGTTTGACACCCCTGGTACAGAGAGTTCCACAGTATGGCATTAAACGCATCTCCATGGAGACAAGCAGTTAGTGCCGATCTGTGGAGATGGAGAGGGGTTGTATGTCTGAGTGATAAAAACACCTGCAATGAAATCAATGCTAGACATGTTTATTGCCATACTGTGGAACATCCCAGGCAGAGATATAACATTTCAAAGTGATGGCAGCCTCCTGAACATAAAACTTCTGCATCTTTACTTCAAAATACTTTCTCTGCTATTTAAATCAAATACTAATAGATACTAAAGTTAGAAAATAGATACGCATTTGAGCAGGTATCGATACTAAAAAATCACATTCACAGAACAGAAATGAATAGTTTTAGAATGATCTTGAGCTGTATCAGAACAAGTATAAGAGCACATAGACTAGTATACGCCCATGGATCACTATCAACCCTACCAGGACCAGTGAGAGAAATGGAAATGAAAAAGAAAGTACTACAATTTAATGCTGAAAATTACTTTCTATTGTGTTCATTGTATCAGAATCGGTATTAAGTACCAAGTCTATTCCTTAGTATTGATATAAAGTTTGAAATTTTATCTTTATTTCTGTAGCACATTTCATAATCAGACTGCTTCGAAAGTCCTGCATATAGAGAAATAAAAATATCTACAATATATTACAATAAAAACAACAAAGACTGACTGTGAGCGGGGTCGCCTCTCCATAGATCTGACCCGTAACTTTGTCTGGTTTGGTCTCCTTGATGATTTAAAGTTTTTAATTCCATCCTGTGAACCACTCCAGACAAAGGAATAAAATTTCCATGGAGAAAAGTATCTGATGGACCTTCCACCAGCAAAGTTACACAATGCACCTTTAAAGGCCAGAGAGTAAAAGTAGGTCTAGTATTATGACCAAAACTACTACTACTGCTTGAGTATTTTGGAGTACACTAGCTCCTCCATAGCACTTCACAGTACTTCCTCCCATGCATCCTCAGCCCACTGTTTCCGCAGTATGTGAGAATTACATAGCTGGAGGTGCCATTTCCTCCTCCTCCTTCAAGCCATCCGGACTTCCTTTTATTACAAGCTTTCAGGAGATCCAAAAAGAAGAAGAAGAAGAAGAAGAAGAAGAAGGAGCGAGCGGGTTGCCGGGAAAGAGGTCGGAGAAATCAATCCAAAACAATCCAATTCTTTTAAGGCCAATCGGATTTTCGCGGAGAGTTGTGAAGTTACAAATCACCAGGCGCGTACGTGTAATCCGATTGGAGCGTACTTCCCACACTTATTTAAATTGAATTACAAGAACTGACAAGGTGTGGCTGGTAGCTACCGTTGCACTTTTGATTCTACGCTAGACAGATCACGTTCCCCAGTAAAGAAACTAATAGGGATGTAACAAAAACCGAAGTATCGTGAAATCGTATCGTCAAAAGTCTCACAATAATATCGAAGGACACTGCAATTTATCAAATTACAGGTCTCTTTGATTAAATTAATCGTTACGGTGGTTCTAATGTCCTTCTTTTTCTGTAAAACTCTTTGAATTACTTTGTGTTTGCATTGTGCTTTACAAATAAACTTGCCTTGCCTCGCCATGATGCAGCAGTAGCTAAAAAATAAAAGGAACTACATAGACCATGATCCTTCGGTGTTGTCAGTGCAGACTACATGAAGAAATAACTGTTATAAAGCACTTTTAAATCTTAAATCATATTATAACAGTACCAAAGGCTTTTCCAAGGCACTTAAAGGGATAAAGTAGCATTCACAGTTACACTAATGGTCAAACGTTTTAGAAAACCCTAAATTTTTCCAGTTATTTATTGCAATTCAAGTTTTGCAAGTCCAATGAAGAGCTTCAAATGATATAAAGGTAAGTACTGAACAGCCAGAGGTTAAAAACAAAAGATAAAAGATACAAAACACAAGTCCAAGATCTGCCAAAACTACCTCAGGAAAAAAGAACAACATGGTAAAGTTGAAAACATGGAGTGGCCAGACTTAAACCCCATCGAGCTGGTTTTGAGATGAACTGGAAAGAAGAGTGAAAGCCAAGCAACCTACAAGTGGGAACTTCTGCAACAGACTTGGGAAGAACTTTCTGAAGAATATTTGATTTCTATTGTAGAAAGAATCCCACGAGTGTGTTCAGCTCTTGGAAAAAAGTGTGCTGTTCTCAAACTTTTGACCAGTAGTGCACATAAAATATAAATACAGTTCTCCAGGCTCTCCACTGTATTTTTTTTTTTAAACTAGAATCACTAAAATCATTTGGAAAATCTACTGAATCTCTACTGAACAAAAAGTAAAATGTAGATGTTAACATAAAAAAGTACCACATTATGATATCACAAGGTGGAACAGAGCATTTTGAGTTTTGGAGATGTAGACAGACTAATAATAATAAAGGGTGAATGAAACAAAACACAACTCCAGGTATGTTTTTGATGAGGAAACAGTATTATAACATGGATTAGAGCTCAAAAGAGTCAATTCTGTGTAATTCAGGACAATCAGATATTTCCCCCAAATCGTTCAGCCGCACTTCAATTCAAAACATGTCTTATCTTGCAGCTGTAATTAACACCCCAAAACCAATAAACAATGAATATTCTACAGCCATCTGCGTGCGTCTTCTGATATCAGACAGTGAGAGATGGACCGGGAGTCACAGTGATACATCAAAGCATGTTTTCAAAAGCATTATGATATGTTAAGATCATTACTCTTCCATTATACATCCATAAAGAAGATTTAAAGTGCGAGCGGGCGATCAATCAGGCTGGTGATACATTCGGTTAGCGCGCCGCGGGCCTCAAGTTCACCTTTGACCTCCCGCCCCCTCCTCCTCCTTCAGAACAAACTAAACATAGCTCATTAGAACCAGCTTGTAAATTACATAGACAGAAGTGGTAGACATTTTTTTTGGTAGCTACTGTCGTCGTCATTTGAAAGTGTTTACAAATTACATTATAACGTCATTTATAGATCTAGTTTTGAGATCTTAATGACTCCATATTATGCTATTTTTTGATCTTGTCATCCAAAACATACCTGGAGTTGTGTTTTGTTTCATTCACACGTTTAACGCACAAATCCTGCATATTTAGACTGAGGCTACGTTTACAATGAAATGAATCACCGTATCGGAAATGATTTGCATCCAGACACGTCATTTCTGTGTCCGCAAGCCTTTCCGATCCACACAGCTTTGAGCATGTTTGTTTACGTTTTAGAGAAACGAAACTTAAAACCACATGGCTAATTTGCATAAACTATGTGCTCAAAAAACAGCTCTCTCCTTGTGCGCTGATGCGGTTCTGCTTCAGACCAAAGGACACGACTCAGTGGATTATATGTGTTCTTTCTGTGACAGAGGGATGTTCTGCTGATGGTGAGTCTGTTCTGTGCTTCTATCACGTTGGAGATGGTTCATGTTAAACTTTTCAGAGATAATACGTCTGCAGGTCATACGCATAGACCGTATATATGAATGGACATATATTCTAACCTCTTAGCGTTTTGGAGGTGAATTACGTCGCGGTGCATAAACCTACACCAGCGTATCAGCGTTTTCAGGTGTCCACACAGTGCCAGATCTGATCCGTACTCAGATGAATTCGTGGGAGCTGGCGGCACCAGATCGTTCCTTCTCTGGAGTCATTTTCCATCGGATTAGTGTGGACGAACACTGCATCCGCAACAAAAACGACTCAAATACGTACTAGAGTGGATGGGGAGTCCACACTAGAACTCTGCTCCACCTTGTGATGTGGTGATACATTGCTTCTACATGTCATTGCTTCTTTTGCTGTTCATAATATTCATTTTGGGGTTATTTTTGTCTCTTAAGCTGTTTTGATTGATGTATTACACCAGATGTATGCATGTATCTCGGCTTGGGGCTGACACAAACAATACACTGCCTTTAAACCTGAAAACTATTGGTATAATTTAAGCAGTTTTTATACATACTACGAGATGAGATAGGGTCCACAAGAATGAGACAAGACAAGTTTCCAAATTCTAAATATATAAATTTCGCAGTTCAGTTTCCGATTTTGACCTCACCATTTTTTATTTATTTGATTTCATAGTTTTGTTGCTGCTTTTTGGAACGGCAACAGATGTAACTCACCAACACGTAACACTTTTGTCCAATCCAAATGTTAACACTTGGAAAAGAAACTCTCACGAAAAATTTTTCTCATGCGTGCACAATCTTGTGGCAATTTTTGTCTGGCAAAATCTTATGGCATGAGATTTTGTACAATCCCTAGAAATTATTGTACTTCCAAAATTGCAAAAAGCGCAGCCACATATCAATTTCGATTCAATTTTGATTGTGTTTTGTTTCATTCACACATGTTTAATGCACAAATCCTGCATCCTGCATCCAATCCTCCATATTGAGACGGAAAACATTCTGTTCGACCTTGTGATGTGGTGATACAGGAAGTGCTCCACTGTGTTTTTAAACTCCACACACCTTCACTAGAATCATTTGGATAATTTAAGCCTTGGAATTGTCAATCTCTACAAAAAAGGTAAAAGATAGTGTTTAACTTGAAAACAGAACAGAACATTTCGAGATTTGAGACTAAAAACACAGGATTACTCAAATGTGTGAATGAAACAAAACACAACTCGAGGCATTTTTATGATGAGGGCCTTGAAGAGTAACCAAGAGACCATTTTATTTTTAGTACTGCGTCCAAGAATAGTCATCTTCTCTCTGCATTGTTAGTCATTCACTGTTTGCTGACATAAAAACAATAATTATATTTTTGGATTAGCTGCTGTGTGGTTTGCCAAAGCTACTGTCTCCTTCTGTTTAACGATTTTGTTCTATTAGATTTAGTTCATTCATTTTCCCCCTATTGCTGTAGTGGCATCAACATTCTCTGGGGGGTGATGCTAACTGTAAGCACTGCTCTGTCTGAGGCTTTGTTAGACTTTAATATGTGCTTTATTTTAACACAATCTGGAACTGAATTTAGCTGGAAGTACAGAGATAAGTCATGTCACTGCAAAGTATCAACTATAAATGTACTTTTTCCATTCAAATTTGGTACATGTTTTCTAATAGATCAGTGAAGAAAATACAGGTAATCCAAACTTTACATAGTCAAGTCACTATCACTATTACACTACTATAAAATATAAAACTACCAAATTAAATCGATTTTTGGACAAAAGTTGAACTAGATACTTTTATAATTTCATCATGATAGTCAAATCCTGCACTGCAAATGTGACTAAAAGCACCTTTGTTTGAGCAGTTATGAAATCAAAATTGAAATTTGCACTCTGCAAAGAACAAAACATCCCGTCTTTTTACAGAAAGTACAGAAAGTACAGAAAGTACCTGTAGTTTAGATCTGTACAAACATGTTCTGAAATGCATGGGATTATTACATTAGACTTGTAAAATTGTAATCAAAAACATTCTAAATTACAGAATGGAGGCAGCTGGAGGCAAAAGTGAAGAAGAACATAATGTGATTTCTATGGGGAAACTGTGATTAATAACAGAATATCACAAACTATGAAAAAAATCCAGGAAATTTAGCAAATGAAAACCACTCAGAGCAAGATCAGAGTCTGGTTTAAAACATTTACAATTGTTTTTGTGTGTGTGTGTGTGTTTAACATGATTTCTTCATTTAACAAGAGATTGTGAAACATACTGTATTTTTGACAAAGGAAAAATCAAGATTTTTAGGATATACTGGACAAATCCTCACAGAGAAGTTGAACTCATTACACTTTGTCATGTACGTTTACTGATATATTGCACATTTCACCATAAATTATACTTTTTGTGAAGCTCAAATGAAAATTTGATGTTAGAAAACAAAATTTTTTTCATCCTTCTTAACAGAGAAGCAAACTAAGTATTATGTGTACCTTGGAAATTCAAAATAGTTTCAAATTATTTTTGTCATAATGTCATAAAACCATTAGCATTTAAATGTGTTGAAAATAAGTTAAATCAGCTTCACTTTACCTCCATTCACCTCCAGAATTTTGAGCATTCTGATCGGATTTTAAAGGGTCTATTATTTTGTTAGTTCATATTTCAGTCTTCTCTCAACACATAATGCTTCGAAGAGTTGTTTACAATGAGCACTCTGAACTGCATCCTACATTTTAAACTAAATCTATCTGCAATCCTAACACTAAGCAGTATTTCTATTCTTCATATTTTAATAGCGCGATTCTGCTCAAAGTTCACATTTCAAACACATTAACGGCCATTAACGCTCAGAGAAGATAGAAATAAAAACTCCTAAACTGATACAGCGCATTTCCGAAGCTGTTTGTCGAGATGCTCCCTACGAGGTTAGCAGGATATTTTGTTATTTTTGCAGACGGAGATTTTGTTTACATAATTTGATGCTTCAAATCACCTCCTCTCTCTCCCCACTCCATGTGATTGGACACTACAGTATTAGACTCGTAATTACTCGATGCACCTCCTGTTGTGTTTACCTCTGCTCTGAGACCCCCGCTGCTGTCTCGCCCAAACAAATGCACATCATCATGACAGTTATAATCCAGGCTATTTATACGTCTGTAGACCCAGCAAACACCTGATTATAGTCCGGGTTATGCTATGGATGTTTACAAGAAATGCCGTAGAATGATGATACGTCTGTCTCAAAGTATCTAATTATTACTATAGATACTTTGCAGGGGGTTATTCTACATGGATTGCTAATGGTAGAACGTTCAGGAGTTACCATGGAAACACAATGCACACGTTAACGAACTCAAAAAACTTTTAAACCTCACTAAAAAGCTCACAAACATGCTTAAAATACACTGGAGCTATAAAACTCCTGTTAATAAGAACTACAAATCATAAAAAGACTACAAAACCCATCTATATATGTCTAATTAGCTAAAAGGTTGCAGGTTTAGCATCCCTTTGTTTCCATGGCGCTGGCAAATGTCTCTCTCTTCTATTTCCAGTGAAGGAGCCGCATAAATAAACGAGACTAACACTGGGAGCTGTCCGTGGTCCTGAACATAACCACAGATAATCCAAACATGAGGCTGTGGGGATGAGAAAGCAAAATTATTCCTCTCATGAACGCGGAGCAGCAATATTCATTGGAAAACACCTGTCAGTCTCTTTCTCATTCTCTCTCTCTGTCAGTTTTTTTTCTTATTAATTCTTTCTCTAGCAGTCTCTGTCTCTCTTTCTGTCTCTCAGTCTCTTTGTCACTCTCCACTGTCTCTCTGTCAGTCTTTATTTCTCGCTGTTAGTCTCTCTCAGTCTCTTTGTCACTCTCTCTACTCTCTGTAAGTGTTTTTTCTCTCTCTGCCAATCTCTTTCTCTCTGTCAGTCACTCTCTCTTTCTCTCTCTCAGTCTTTCGTCACTCTCTCGCTGTCAGTCTCTCTTTCACTCAGTCTCTTTGTCATTCTCTCCACTGTCAGTGTTTTTCTCTCTCTGTCAATCTCTTTCTCTCTCTCAGTCTCTCTCTCTTTCTCTCTCTTAGTCTCTTTGTCACTCTCTCCACTCTCTGTCAGTGTTTGTTTCCCTCTCAGTCACTCTCTTTCTCTGTCGGCCTCTCTCTCTGTTTCTCCCAGTCTTTGTCACTCTCTCCACTCTGTCACTCTCTTTCTCTCTGTCAGTCTCTCCCTCTTTCTCTCATTCTCTCTCTCTGTCAGTTTTTTCTTATTAATTCTTTCTCTAGCAGTCTCCGTCTCTCTTTCTGTCTCTCAGTTTCTTTGTCACTCTCCACTGTCTCTCTGTCAGTCTTTATTTCTCTCTGTTAGTCTTTTTGTCACTTTCTCTACTTTATGTAAGTGTTTCTTTCTCTCTCTGTCAATCTCTTTCTCTCTGTCAGTCACTCTCTCTTTCTCTCTGTCTTTTGTCACTCTCTCCACTCTCTCTCGCTGTCAGTCACTCTGTCTCTCTTTCACTCAGTCTCTTTGTCACTCTCTCCACTCTGCCACTCTTTCTCTCTGTCAGTCTCTCCCTCTTTCTCTCAGTCTCTCTCTCTTTCTCTCTCTTAGTCTCTTAGTCACTCTCTCCACTCTCTGTCAGTGTTTCTTTCCCTCTCAGTCACTCTCTTTCTCTGTCGGCCTCTCTCTCTGTTTCTCCCAGTCTTTGTCACTCTCTCCACTCTGTCACTCTCTTTCTCTCTGTCAGTCTCTCCCTCTTTCTCTCAGTCTCTCTCTCTTTCTCTCTCTCTGTCTTTTATCACTCTCCCACACTCTGTCAATCTCTTTTTCTCTGTCAGTCACTCTCTCTTTCTCTCTCTCAGCCTCTTTGTCACTCTCTCACTCTGTCTGTGTTTCTTTCTCTCTCTGCCAATCTCTTTCTTTCTGTCAGTCACTCTCTCTATGTCCCTCTCTTTCTCTCTCTCAGTCTCTTTGTCACTCTCTCCACTCTCTCTGTCAGTCTCTTTCTCTCAGTCAGTCTCTCTCTTTCTCTCTCTCAGTCACCCTCTCTTTCTCTCTCAGTCTTTTGTCACTCTCACCACTCTCTGTCAGTCTCTTTCTGTCAGTCACTGTCTCTTTCTCTCTGTCTCTCTCTTACTCTCAGTCTCTTTGTCGCTCTCTCCACTCTGTGTTTCTTTCTCTCTCTGTAAATCTCTTTTTCTCTGTCAGTCACTCTCTCAGTCTCTCTGTTTCTCTCTCCCAGTCTTTTGTCACTCTCTACACTCTGTCACTCTCTTTCTGTCTGTCTCTCTCTTTCTCTCAGTCTCTTTGTCGCTCTCTCCACTCTGTGTTTCTTTCTCTCTCTGTAAATCTCTTTTTCTCTGTCAGTCACTCTCTCAGTCTCTCTGTTTCTCTCTCCCAGTCTTTTGTCACTCTCTACACTCTGTCACTCTCTTTCTGTCTGTCTCTCTCTTTCTCTCAGTCTCTTTGTCACTCTCTCTACTCTGTCCGTGTTTCTTTCTCTCTGTCAATCTCTTTTTCTTTGTCAGTCCCACTCTCTTTCTCTCTCCCTCTCTGTCCATGGTCCTGAACATAACCACAGATTATACAAACATGAGGCTGTGGGGATGAGAAAGCAACATTATTCCTCCCTTTCCCTTTGCCATTTCAGAATATTTACTGGAAAACACCTGTGAAATGGGCCCCTGAATCACAGATAAGCCGACTGTTATGGCCTGGAGACGACCTACTGCATATTGTTGTCTCTGCTGTAAATGTATTTAAATAAGATCAACACTGGTCATATGAAAGATCATTTTGTTTCACATTCATCTTATGACACCTAAGCCTGGAGGAGACGGGAGGAAATCTCTCTTTAAAGCTCCTATATTACGTGAAATGGACTCTTGGGAGCTTCAAGTCGTGTTATAATGTCATATTATCAAAAATATACCTTTTATTATTAGTCTGTCTACATCTCCAAAGCTCAAAATGCTCTATTCCACCTTGTGATGTCATTGCTTCTTTTGCTGTTTTGCTTTAATATTACTTTTGGAGTTGATTTATGTCTCTTGTTGTTTTGATTTTGTGGTAAGTATTACACCAGATGCCCTCCTTTATGCATGTAACAATATCGATATCTCACAGTACGATATTATCATGATATTTATCCCACGGTATGAGATTTATTGTGATAATAAAATTGTAGATAGGACACTTTTTGCCTTTAAAATATCTCAACAAGCCTGTGGTGACTGAAGGTGTGAATCCTTACATTACATTACATTACATTAGATAATCCTAAGAATTAAATAAAAAAACATATTTCTTCATGTTGTCTGCACGGAAATGAATTATGGGATATGTAGTTTCCTATGTTTATAAGCTGTTGCTACTATAATACCATGCATTTAAGCAAAGGAACTTGTAATTCATTATACTGTGACAGCTCTCGATATTATTGTGACTTTTGACGATACAGTATCACGATATTTTGATTTTAGTTACATCCCTAGTATCCAGGCTTGGGGCTGACACAAACAATACACTGCTGGTCTAATTTAAGCAGTTTTTATACAAACTAAGACTGAATTGAAGTTATTAGGGATGCGACGAGACAAAATTTTCACAAGATGAGATGAGATTGGGTCCAGGAGAACGAGACAAGACGAGACTTTAACATAATTCCCAATATATAAATTTGGCAGTTCAGCTTCCGATTTTAATTTCATAGTTTTGTTGCTACTTTTTGGAACTGTAAAATATGTAATCCACTAACACGTAACTTTTTTTATCCAATCCAAATGTACGTAAAAGCTCGGAAAAAAAATCTGACGAGATAATTTTTCTCATGCGTGTACGATCTTGTGCCAATTTTTTCTCACGAGATCTTGTGGTACAATCTTTAGAAATTATGATTCTTTCAAAATTACGATTTGCTAAATGCACCCACATAGCAATTTCGATTAAATTTTGATTAATCTTGCAGCCCTAACTGACAATATGATGTAGTTTGACCGCATATGTTATAGATATACTCCATCCAAAACAAAAACAAAACACAAAAAACTGTCTAACTTGAGACTAGTTCAAAAATATATGAGTGAGTGACCAAGCCAACCTTAAGTAAACTTTAAATTAAATCTCTAAAATACTGCGATAAAAATTCCACTTTAAATTCATGGCCATTTTGTGACACCAAACTCTATATCGAAGCCATATTTTCTTACTTTACTCCCCCACTTACCTCTGCTCCATCTCCTACTCCGAAAGGTGTAGTCCATCATTTTCAAGTACCTGCTTTTCTTTTACTGCGCAGCTCGAGTAGACAAGGCAATAGTGGCTCCCCGTGACCTTTGACCCCATCTGGTGAAGCCGTATACCTGGCCGCCACTTTGTTTTACGATCACTCTCTTTCTCTGTCAGGCTCCATCGTTCTCTCTCTCTTTGTCAGTTTCTTTCTCATTGTCTCTCTCTTTCTGTCAGTCTCCTTCTATCTCTTTCCATCAGTCTCGCTCTCTTACTTTCACTTTCTTTCACTGTCTCTCTCTCTCTCCCAGTCTCACTCTCTCCGTCTGTCTTTTTCCTACTATCTCTCTCTGTCAGCTTCTATCTCTCTCTCTGTGTCAGTCTTTTTCTCACTATCTCTCTCTCTCTGTCTGCCTCTCTCACTCTCTCTGTCAGTCTCTTTCTCACTCTTGCTTTGTCAGTTTCTTTCTCTCTGTCTCTTTCTCACACGGTCTTCTCTGTTCTCTCTTACGCTCTCTTTCTCTCGCTCTGTCAGTCTCCTTTTATCTCATTCTATTGGTCTCTCTCTCACTCTTTCAGTTTCTTTCACTGTCTCCCTCTCTCTCTCTCTCTCTCTCTCTCTCCCTGTCTCACTCTGTCAGTCTTTTTCTCACTATCTTTCTCTCTGTCTCTGTCAGTCTCTCTCTGTTTCTTACCCTCTCTGTCAGTTGCTCTGTCTCTTACACTCTCCCTCTTTCTTTCAGTCTTTTCTCTCTCTCTCTTTCTCTCTCTGTCAGTCTCCTATCTCTTTCTATCAGTCTCTCTCTCACTCTTTCAGTTTTTTCACTGTCTCTCTCTGCGTCTCTCTCTCCCTGTCTCACTTACTCTGTCAGTCTTTTTCTCACTATCTCTCTCTATCAGTCTCTATCTCTTTGTCTCTCCCTCTTTCTCTCTCTCTCTTTTTCTGTCAGTCTCTTTCTCCCTCTCTCTCTCTTTCTGTCAGTCTTTCTCTCTTTGTCAGTGTCTTTCTCACTCTCTTTCTGTGTCTCTTTCAGTCTCTTTCTCCCTCTCCTTTTCTCCCTCTCTGTCAGTCTCTTTCTATTGTATATGTAATGTAAATACTTGAGTTTATTTTTTATGTAATAGTACAAGGTGTAAACATGTTTTTGACGGACACAATAAAGACCTGTTAAAAATCTCTCTCTTTCTCCTTTTCTTTCGCTCTTTTGGTCTTACCGAGGGCGACTCTGGCTGCTGAAGCGTCGTAGTTGATCCAGAAGGAGACCCAGGACAGGATGGTGATGAGGATGGAGGGCATGTAGGTCTGGAGGATGAAGTAACCGATGTTTCTCTTCAGTTTAAAGCTCAGAGAGAGACGAGGATAGGCACCTGAGAAAAAAAAAAACATTGTTAAAGGGTATATATTAGACTATTTTTCCATATTCTATACCTCCAGACTTTTACCCCTGCTGGCCATGTTGAGTACTGCATCACGTAGCTACAAAAACAACCCCACAATTGCACATATGTGGTTCGGAGCGTCACACGTTCTATTTTTAGCCCTGACTCGAGTCCATTGTCCTAAATATAGTCCGTGAAAATGTACACATGATCTGGCCCGTGATCAGAGGTGCATCGTGGATCACGCAGGGACACCTTCTGTTTTTGTTTCAGTTTCCATGACGACACGGCAGCATGGGCCGGACTTATCTCCATGGTAACAGGCATCCCTTGTTGAGCACCTTCAGAAACACGCCATGCATACAACTGTAGAACTCGGTTTGTGTTAAAATTTTGGCAAGGTGACGGTGACGGCAAAGGGTGAGTCTAATACTGGTCTAGAACAGGTCTAGTCCTGGTTTAGTCCTGGTTTAAATCTGATGTGCAGACATGAAATTAGACGTGTATTTAATCCTGGTTTACTTGATACAGGTATTATTCTTTCTAACCCTTGTGTAGTCCTGGTTAAGTCCTGTTCTGGTCCAAGTCTATGGTTGGGCCTGTTTTAGTCCTGGTTTAAATCTGATGTGTTGACCTGAAATCAGATTTGTATTCAATCCAGGTTTACTTGATACAGGTGTTATTCTTTCTAACTCTCATTTAGTCCTGGTTTAGTCCTGGTAGGGTCCACGTCAATAACTGAGCCTGTTGTAGTCCTGGTTTAGTCTTGGATTAGTCCTGGTTTAATCCTGGTCTGGTCCAAGTCTATGATTGGACGTCTTGTAGTCCTGGTTTAAATCTGATGTCTTGACCTGAAATCAGACTTGTATTTAATCCTGGTTTACTTGACACATATATTATTCTTTCTAGCCCTTGTTTAGTCCTGGTTTAGTCCTGGTCTGGTACAAGTCTATGATTAGACCTGTTGTAGGTCTGGTTTAATCCTGGTTTGATCCAGATATTATTCTCTCTATTTAGGCTGCAGTCACACTTGCTCAAACTAGATCAAAATCAGGACTTAACTGTGACTAAACCCAGGACTAAACCAGGTCTACATCAGAACTGAGCAGGACCAAACCAGAACATGCGTGAAGGTATCTTTAGATCTAGTCTGGGGTTGGTCCAGTTTTAGTCCTGGTTTAGACCTGGTTTAGTAAAGCTTATACAATGTTCAATACTGATATTTACTACCCAGTTATTTTAAGTTTAGTTTTAGTCCTGGTCTATATTTGGTCCACCTTTAGTCCTGCTTAGAACTAGTCAAATCCTGGTCTTGATTTCTAACTATTTCTGTCTTTTTTCCATCTTTTGTTTAAATTTTTTACGTTACTTATACATTTACATTTATATAATTATGCCTTACATCAGTCTCTTGCTATTTTTGCTACTTATTTAGAATTTCTCGTTACCATTTATAGTCTCTTTCTTATTATATTATATTGTGATGTGTGAGCTACTCCGTCCAAATAATTTCCCTTGTGGATCAATAAAGTTTGTGTAAATCATGTTTACTGATCTACAATGTCACATTATACTAACCAAATGGCTTTTAAATCATTTCTTTGCCAACCAAGTGTCTACCTAGATATAAAAATGCTTTGTTTATGGCTCACAGTGCTCGCAATTCTCAGACCCGTCTCTCCACAGTGCTGTCTTTATGGTACCGTTGGTCCATAGGGGGCGCTATAGCAGTGATTTCCATTGCGTGGGCTTTCATGTTTTGCTACGTGCGAAGCGTGGGTCTGGCTTGAGCTGCATGTGAAGTTGGAAGTACAGACTCATTAGGATGCATTGCCTTCTGTATGTTACACAAGTGTTATGTGAGAAAACACCAGAGAATTTGCACTTGAAAAGAAACGCGCTTAATATATGTGTTTTAACAGTAATGTAAAGAGGTGGACTCGAGCACAGGATTTAATATTAACTTCAATTTAAAGGTCCTATATTGCACAAAACTGACTCTTGTGAGCTTTAATTCATGTTTTAATGTTGTTACCTCCTCAAAAACAGACCTGGACTTGTTTCATTCACACATATTTGAGTAATCTTTTATTATTAGTCTGTCTGCATTTCCCAAGCTCAAAATGCTCTGGTGCACTTTGTGATGTTGTGAAGCGGTTTTTAAGAGCCCTTCAACAGCTTCTTTTTACCTATAGTTCAGTAGAGGTCGACAATTCCAGGTCTGAAATCATCTAAGTGATTCTAGTGAAGATGTACGGAGTTTAAAAGCAAAGCGGAGTACTTCCACTATTACCACATGACATTACAACGTGGAACAGAGTGTTTTCTGTTTGAGAGAAGAATTTAAATATGCAGGATTTGAGAGTTAAACAAAACACAACTCCAGGTATGTTTGAGATGAGGAAACAACATTAAAACATAGATCAGAAAATAGTGTACCATATTTTTCAGACTATAAGGCGCACTGGATGATGAAGCGTAATATGAATAATGTTGAATTCTCTTGTCTATTTTCACACATAAGGCTCACCGGATTATAAGGCGCATTAAGTGAAATAAGAAGATGACACTTGAGACTGATACTTAAGCCCAGACATCCACAATCCATTGGCAGATCGTGGCGTAATTCGTCCGGCGTTGCCTCCCTGTCTTGGTGAATGTGGGTTATGAATGTGGGTGCATAATTTAAGGTTTTTGTTTTTTTTCCTACAAGGAGGACTCAAATATACACTGAGTAATAGGTGTTCAAAGCAGCTTTGCGAACATTTGTTTACGTTTTACAGGAAAAAAACTTAAAACCACATGGCTAATTTGCATAAACTATAAGCTCTGGAAAAAAAAAAAAAAAAAAAAAAGCTTGCTGATGTCGGACTACAGGACACGACTCAGTGGAATATGTTAGTTCTTTGTGAGGCTCCTGACTACAGTAGCTAAAATGCTCCGACAATCCATCAAGCAGTGCGGCTTCATAACTTATCAAAGTCATACAAAAACATTTTGACAGATTTTTGAACGCCGTGTACCACATACAATCAGTTTGAGGTCAATAAGCTCAACCAAAATTAATACATAAGGTGCACTGTTGATTTTTGAGAAAAGTAAAGGATCTTAAGTGCGCCTTATAGTCCAAAAAATACTGTAATACGGGCCCAGATTTCAGATGAAAACTCTCGATCGCTCTACGTTCCAGAATGTATCCAGGTATCAAGTCATACGTTATATCATAAGAATACAGTTCACAGAGTGCATGGTCCTTCCACACGGTGATTTAAAGCCATTCGGGGACATTATGATGTACAGGGAGTCGATGGCTGTCACATGAAATCCCACAACATTATTGCAGCTCCCAGCATGCTTAGCAAAATGGATTTGATCATTGATTTTACAATAACAATAACGGTAGGCCCTGATATCCGCACTGTACATCTGAGGACACTAAAGCACACACTCCATTCACTGGCAAAATGTAAATAACAAATTATGACTTTATTCATTTATTATGTTTATGCTACCTGCTTGTTTCCATGGAAATGTTATTGATTTGCCTGGAATGTTTCATGGTATGACATTAAAAATATCCATCTAGCTTCTATTCATTACGGGTGTTTCTATTGCTCAAAATTGCAATAATTCTTCTGTGAATAGGGGCGCCTCTCCACAGAGTCGTAATGTAGCACAGTGCTGTAACCTGTACTGTGGAACATTCTAGACAAAGCAATAACATTTCCATGGAAACAAAACCAAAACCAATGGACCCCTAACCAAATAAGTAACAGAGTGGAGCTTTAATTATTTCTTTTAAATACAATTCCTACTTTTTTTTCTACTTTTATGTTGCAACCTTGGAATTTTCTATCAATGGTGCCTGCTCAAATAAGTGCCTAGTTTCGATACTAGTTTAAGTATCAATTAGTATCGATATTCAATACTTTTGACAACTCAAATTTTTATAATTTTTTGTTAATTGCCAGAATTGTTACATTTGCCATTGCACTATGTAATTTTTGATGGCTCTATCATCTGCTTGTCTCCATGGTTACGCTATAACTCACATATCCCACAGTAAGGCATTAAACGTGTCTGTCTCCATGCCCACAAGCAGATGACACCAAAAGATCAACTTACTGGTCAAATCTATGAAGGGGCAAGACGATCATAGTGAAAAATGCAGCGTTTTTCAATGTAATTCTTTTGGCAATCAAACACCTATATTTGATTAAACATTAAGATTATTTAATGCCATATTGTGGAACATCTCCATGGAGACAAGCAGGTGAACATAACAGTAGATCACTGCGTATAAAACAAATACAATTTTGAGCAGGTCTTTGCGTATAAAAATCCTTATATTTATCTAAATTGCCATAATCTACACATTCGTTTTCTTGGTCACATCTAAATGACGTCAGTGTTTCCATAGCGCGTCGCCATGACAACCGGTCCCTAATCATGTCCAGTAAAGAGCTCATTTTATCACCTTTAAGTGTCCGCGGAGTACACTATAAAAAACAAGGGCTGTCAAGTACTATCGGTATTGCAGTATTTCAGTTAACAGTTGCTCCGTTTTGCAGTTATAGGCGGCGTAAAATGGAAGAGGGACAAATGTGTGTTGTCGATATGCAGATTTTGTGGTGTGGTTGAGTGATGACTCTGGTGTCATGGAGCGAGCAGCTGCTTTAATACAAATCATCAGGTTCAACATTTGTGGATTTTCCTTTTGGATATTTATATTCTATATAATGAATACAGGAATACGGCACCTGCTCCCATCTCAGAAAAACATCGTCAAGTACTACTACTGCCACTACTTCTGCTGCGACTACTGCTGCGATGACTACTGCTACTGATTGCCACTGACTACGACTACTACTACTTACCACTGACAGCTACAACAACTACTACTACAACTACTACTGCTGATTACAACTGACTACTACTACTACTACTACTGGCAACTACTACTTCTACTACTACTCCTCCTTCTACTGATGATTGCTACTACTACTACTACCACCACTACTACTGTGACAACTACTACTGCTGTGACTACGACTACTACTACTACTACTACTGTGACGACTACTACTGCTGTGACTACGACTACTACTACTACTACTACTACTACTGTGACGACTACTACTACTGGCGACTATTACTACTACTGTTACTACCAACTACTGCTACTACTACTGACACACTACTACTACTGGCGACTATACTACTACCGTTACTACCAACTACTACTACTACTACACCTGACTACTACTACTGACAACGACTACTACTACTACTACTACTGACAACTACTGATGGCTAATGATGATTACTACTACTACTACCGCTACTAATGATGACTACTACTGCTACTACTATTGATGACTACTACTACTACTATTACTGACTACAACTACTACTACTACTGACTACTACTAACTAATACTACTACTACCACTACATGTTTGATACAAGTCTGGCTACTTTTCACCGGCACAAAAGAAACCTAAACCCTTAAGCGAACTGTAATTTATGAAACTTTTTAACACAAAACAGAGTTCAGGTACAGATCAGACTTTTCCTCTTTGACTTCAACAAAATTTACAGTAAAAAATTATAAAGAACATCTCGATCCAGCCACGACAAAAATAAAATAAATAAAATAAAACTGTGAAATAAAAATAACACAATAAATGAACAGTAAGTCTGGAGTTGTCTTGACGACCGTGACATAACTTCAGCCTCCTCTAACACTGCGCGCTATTTTTACACCAATCAGCTAAAACCGCCATCGCCGTGGTAACTCCAGTCTTTTACACTATTTCAAACACCCCAGCCCAACATGTCAGAGTCAAGCATCAGGAAGACGTATTTTTAGCTTGTGGCTCTGACTAGTGTAAAATTATGGTGTATGGAAGGGGATTTAATACACATTGGGGACTAAACTCAGTACACAAGCACATCAAGACTTTAGATCTTCAAAATCAGCTCTGCATTTTGTAGCCATAAAGCTGGTCACGTGATGGACTGTGAGCTGGAGACATTTGTCACAGTGAGGGAGGAGAGGACACTGCTCTTCATCACGGACACTCCTGCTCACCCACTGCACCAGACTATAAAGGGACAGATAATACTCCCTACAACTGTACAACAACTCACCCACAGCACTTGACTATAGAGGGAAAGAGCAGCACCCTTATGTAACTGATAATACTCCCTGCAACTGTACCACAACTCACATTTATGTAACATATAATACTCCCTACAACTGTGCAACAACTCACATTTATGTAACAGATAATACTCCCTACAACTGTGCAACAACTCACCCTTATGTAACAGATAATACTCCCTAAACTGTACAACAACTAATCCACAGCACTAGACTATAGAGGGACAGATAATACTCCCTACAACTCTACAACAACTCACATTCATGTAACATATAATACTCCCTACAACTGTACAACAACACACCCACAGCACTAGACTATAAAGGGACAGATAATACTCCCTTCAACTCTACAACTCATCTTTATGTAACAGATAATGTTCCCTACAACTGTACAACTCATCATTATGTAACAGATAATACTCCCTACAACTGTTCAACGCACCCTTGTTTAACAGATAATACTCCCTACAACTGTTCAACTCACCCTTATGTAACAATAATACTCCCTACAACTGTACAACAACTCACCCTTATGTAACAGATAATACTCCCTACAACTGTACAACAACTCACCCTTATGTAACAGATAATACTCCCTACAACTGTACAACAACTCACCCTTATGTAACAGATAATACTCCCTACAACTGTACAACAACTGACCCTTATGTAACAGATAATACTCCCTACAACTGTACAACAACTCACCCTTATGTAACAGATAATACTCCCTACAACTGTACAACAACTCACCCTTATGTAACAGATAATACTCCCTACAACTGTACAACAACTCACCCTTATGTAACAGATAATACTCCCTACAACTGTACAACAACTCACCCTTATGTAACAGATAATACTCCCTACAACTGTACAACAACTCACCCTTATGTAACAGATAACCCTTTGTCCTGTCAATCATCATATCAATGTTGCACTGTCTTCCTATGACCTCTTGTATAAAGCTGAGATTTTTTATTACTTATTTTTCTATTTTATTTTGACTTGTACATTTACATTTATATAATTCTGCCTTATTTGACACCTGTCTCTTGCTAGCTTTTGCTGCTTGTTAAGATTACCATTTATATTTTTTATAAATATTGTGATGTGTGAGTCCAAATAATTTCCCTTGTTCCTTTATTAATACAGAAACATGGTTAAAGTCCAGATATGGGATCAAATAGGCTAAGGTTAGGGTTTGGAGATGTTATGGCTTTGCCTGGAATGTTCCATGGTATGACTTTAAACATATCCATCTAGCATTTATTCATTACATGTGTTTCCATTGCTCAAAAACACAATAATTCCATCTGTGAATAGGTGCGCCTCTCCACAGATCTAAACTGTAATGTAGCGTAGTGCTGTGACCTGCTTGTCTTCCTTGTGATAGATGGATTTAATCTATACTGTGGAACATTCTAGACAAAGCAATAACATTTCCGTGGAGACAAGCAAGTCAGGATCAGTCTCCAGGAAATGAATGTATTTTTCCTAAGAAGCATGGACAGGCAAAGGAATAACTAAAATAAAAGTTACACCGTGCACCTTTAAAATAACACCTTTCTGTAAATTTTTTGAGACGGAGACGCGAGCAGCAGCCAGCTCACTTTGTATTTGCGTGCTGTGTGTGAGCGTGCGAGTGGAGGTGGAGGTTTGGGGAGAGCTCGTAGGCGTCACAGTGTACGGGCTGTAACTGCTACACTGAAAAAGCCGGAGCGAGTGGGAGGACCGCCATGTGTGAGAACCAGAGACAGGAGAGCAGGTTTCCACGGAGCCAAAGGAACAAAGAAAAAAAAAAGGTTTAAATCAGCCAGAAAACATTCAGATTCTGTGCAAACTATAACTTGGACCAAGACTCAAATTTTGCAGTGAAGTTATTGTGCATTGTTTAGTTCACTAGTTCTCAAACTCTTTCTGGTGGTAGGCGAATCTCACTGTAGTTCTAGTCTTTATTTATAGTTTATTTTATTGGATTCATGATTTTGTTTCCTCATCACAAACAAACCTGGAGTTGCGTTTTGTTTTATTCACACACAACCCTGCATCTTCTCTCCAACCGAAAACACACGCTACGTTAATACTGCAGCCTGAAGTGACCCAAATCTGACTTTTTCACCCTTTTGCGACCTGTATCTTATCTTTTACTGACGGTCTGAACGACACAGTTCCGATTTTTTCAAATGCGACCCAGGCCACTTGGATATGTGCTCCTAAAACTGACACATATCCGATCTTTTGATATTCAGCTTCAGTCTGAACGGCCAGGTCGCATTCATCCCACCTACACGTCAGGCTCGGAGTCTCGTCCATGGAGGGAAAGTGAGATTAGCGAGTTTATTAATATTTGGGGGATCGCTGTAGTCAGGCCAAATTAACTTATTGGAACCGGGCAGTTTTTGAAATGATTGTCAAAGAAATGGCAGAGCGCGGCTACAGGCGGTCCTGCTCCAATGTCAACAAAAAATAAAGACCCTGCGAGCCAAATACAAGGAGGCTAAAGACAAACGAAGCGGCCATGGACGTGTAACCTGTCCATTTTACCAAGAACTGGACCGTATTTTGGACGACAAGCTCAGCGTTTAGGCGACTTCTGTAAACACTGAGCATACTTGCTGTGTGTGACGTCGTTCGTGTCCTCCAATGCTCATGCGGGAAACTTTTGAGGCATTTAAAGTTCACACTGGAGATCACATACAAGTCACATTTAATTGGAAATGTGAACAACCTCGCAAAAAAGTCTGAATTGAACACAGCCTCTGTCTGAAGCTGGGCAGGACCTTGGGGAATACCATGAGCCACAGTGGGGTGTAAGAGGCAAAATCTGTTGTTGTGTCTTTAGGCAAGACACTTCACCCACATTGCCTAGTATGAAAATGGTGTGAGTGTGAGTGATTGTGGTGGTCAGTGAAAGAATATGGAGTGAAAGAGTAACGCACCGTAAAGCATCTTAGAGTGTCCAAACAGCGCTATATAATCCTATTATTATTATTATTTGCATAATTGCAGCCCTGGAATCGCCAGGTAAAAGGAGGAGTGGTTAACATGAAAACTACTGCTTCATGACATCACAAGGTGGACCAGAGCATTCTGAGCTTTGGAGATTAATAATAAAGGATTACTCAGACATGTGTGAATGTGAATGAAACAAAACACGAGGAAACAACATTATAACACGCCTAAAAGCTCACAAGTTTCAATGTTGCGTAATACAGGACCTTTAAAATTGTCATATTAATAGTTAAAATCTGATATTGTGAAATCCCTAACTCAGAATATTAGTTACACAGTTTATTTCTAACAAACTAAAAAAAGACCAACTAGATAAATTTCAGCTTTTGTTCTTTTAGTGAGATTTCCAAACCACATGGCGACTGATAACTTGGTCCAGGGCCCGTTACTACGACTACACCACATTCACAAAACTAAATTAAACAAGTTAGCAGCATTTTCACGCCGGCCTCACCACACATCTACACACACACATACACACACAAACAGTGGAGGAGGTGATGGGGGGATAATGATGTAGTTTAAGAGGACAGCTGGGCGAGCGAGGGTGTGCTTTTCTCTCTCTCTCTCTTTTTTCTCTCTATCTTTCTGTCACTGGGGAAACTTTATCACTTGTTTAACCACCTCTGGAGCGGAGGCAGGGACCACAATTCAATGTACTTCCAGCTCCAGTGAGAAAAGTACAGAAATGTGTTAAAAATAGTGTTATGGTTGGTGCTTCTCTCTCCGTCTCTCTCTCTGTCATTTTGTCTGTCTCTCTCTTTGTGTCTTCCTCTTTTTTTAGTCTCTCGCCGTCTTTCTGTGTCTCTCTTTCTTTCTGTCTCTTTGTCTTTCCATCTCTTTCTCTGTCACTTTCTTTCTCTCTCTTTCTTTCAGTCTCTCTCTCTCTCTTTCTTTCAGTATCTTTTGTGTGTCTTTCTTTCAGTCTCTCTTTCTGTTTCTTTCTCTGTCCTTCTTTCTGTATCTTACTCTTTCAGTCTGTCTTTTTTCTGTCTCTCTCTTTCTGTCTGTCTTTCTCTGTCTCTTTCTGACTCTCTCTCTCTCTGTCTTTCTTTCAGTCTCTCTGTCTCTTTCTTTCAGTCTCTCTTTCTGTCACTTTATCTGTCTCTCTCTTCCTGTCTGTTACTCTCTTTCAGTCTCTGTCTCTCTTTCTCTACTTCTCTCTGTCTGTCTCTCTCTTTCAGTCTGTCTTTATTTCTGTCTCTTTCAGTCTTTCTTTCTTTCTGTATCTTTCTCTGTGTCTGTCTCTTTCAGTCTCTCTCTCTCTTTATGTCTCTTTCTTTTGATTGCTGTCTCTCTTTCTGTTTCTCTCTCTCTTTCAGTCTCTCTCTCTCTCTGCCTTTCTGTCTCTTTCTCTCCGTCTCTCTTTCTGTCTTTCTTTCTGTCTCTCTCTTTCTCCTCATTTGATCTCCATGAAGACAGAACGCTTTAATACCACACTGCGAAACACTCCAGACAAAGCAATAACATCTCCACGGAGAAAAGCATTTGGCAGCCTTTCCACCATAAAAGTTACACAATGCACCTTTAAAGCGACTTGTTATTGCGTCCATTGACACTAACAGACACAATGACAAACAATGACATGGCCGACAGCAGCGGATTTAAATGTCATTGAGCACGGCGGGATTGTGAGTCGAAGCGTGAGTTTGAATGTTTAAACCAGCGAACGAGTGCATAGATGATAGATATAGATAGATAGATGCGGTGGAAAAGTGGAATAATTGATGGAGCAGGCCTCGTTTCACAAGAATATAAGATGCCCTGGATGTGGAGCTTGTTTTTCAGATGGAGATCGGCTAATTGGCAGCAAACAGCACCTCGAAATGCAGATTCAATTTATATAACTACTGCAACATCAAGAGTCAAGTTTATGTTTGGGAAGGATAGAGATTTAAAAGTCCTGTATTATGCAAAACTGACTCTTATGAGCTTTAAGTCGTGTTAGAATGCTGTTACCTCGTCGAAAACATACCTGGAGTTGTGTTTTTGTTTCGTTCACACATGTTGGAGTAATCCTGGTTTATTAGTCTGCGTCTCCAAAGCTCAAACTGCTCTGTTGCACTTTGTGATGTCATGTAGGACTAGTTTTCAATTTAACAGCCACTTTTTACGTTTAGTTCAGTAGAGATCGGCAACTCCAGCTCTGAAATCATCCAAATGATTCTAGTGAAGGTGTATAGAGTTTAAGTATGTTTATAAGTAAGTATGTTTTTTTATTTATATAGAGCTTTTCACAGGCATTTGTCAAAAAGACGCTTTACAGATCATTATTCATTCACTCCATACCCAGTGGTAGTAAGTTACCTCCACCATCACTCACGCACACACCACTTTCATACTTAGCAATGTGAGTGAAGTGTCTTGCCTAAGGACACAATGACAGTTTTTGTGACTTGCTGGTGCCCCACAGTTTTTCTTCTTCCCATTCCTTTTCGAGAAATGTGCTTTTCTGTTGTTTACAATGTATATGTAGTATATGATTATTGTTTCTCTCTTGGGACAAACTCAAAATAAAAACAAATCTTCCCAGTGGTCTCCCATCCAAGTACTACCCAGGCCTGGCCTTGCTTAGCTTCTGAGATCTGACGGGATCAGCCTTTGACAAGCCAGTATGACCACAATAACACAGTGGAGCACATCCTGTTTCATCACATGACATCACAAGGTGGAAAAGAGTGTTTTCTGTCAGCCTAAATGTGCAGGGTTTGTGTGTTAAACGTGTGAATGAAACAAAACACAACTCCAGGTGCAGCACGTTTGTGATAAGGAAACACCATTGTAGCAGATCAGAAAATAGAGTAATATAAGCTTTTAATAATGTCACTTTTCACTCCTGCAAAAATAATAACAGCATGTATTTATCTGGTAAATAAAATCAATCACTATATTAGTATTAAAATAATGTAAATATTGAAATTGGCCGATACCGGTGCCCATAACCATAATCATCCATCTCTAGTAAATTCTATCTATTCTACACTGCAGCGCCTTTTGTTTATCTCACATTTCCTCCCCTCACCAACCACAGACTTTCTAATGTTTCTCTGGACACAAAATTGGACGTGGCGGCGGCAGTCTGTCACTTGGATCCGAGGGGGCAGTCTGACGAGGAGCTGAATGCCGATGTTTTGTTCAAATACAGAGCGGCTTGTTCTTGCAGTAAACACTATACGCCAAGAATTTGCGATGCTAAAATATACAACACAGCACATTTAGGCAAATTATATAAGCTAAAATTAAAGGTGCATTGTGTAACTTTTCAGGGAGAGGGTCCGCCACTTTGTCTCCATGGAGATGTATTACTTTGTCTGAAAGGTGAATTAAACTTATGTATCTTCCATTCATTCATGCACAGCTACAGTCAATGGGCCCTCCTCTCCACAGATCTGACTGGTATCTTGGTCTAGTGGTTGGTTCTGCTTGCTTATAAACTAAAATAACTACAAAAAACTACCAGAAAAACTATAGGTATAACTGAATTTGACAATGTCTTGAACATGTCTTATTGATACTTGCTTGTTTGACATCATACTGTTCTACATGTATCTCTAATTGTGGAAAGTTCAGCAGTTACCATGGTGACACAATGAAACATTAGTAAACACTGTCAGAAAAGCGATTTACTTATTTAAGCGCACAAATCAGCTCAGCTATTGTAGTTAGTCGTGTTGAAACTGTAGTAAATTGTGTTAAAATAAAGCTCAGATTAAAGTCTAACAAAGCCTCAGACGGAGCAGTGCCTCCAGGTAGCATCACAACCCCAGGGAATGTTGACGACATCAGCTGCAAAGTGTCAATAAGCGGGACTGAATGTGACCTAACGTGCCCCCATCATGACTCATGTTAACAAAGTTTGAGATGATGCAGTTTGAGACACTTCTTGGACCAAAAACTTTTGCAGTTCTCCGGGCGTGACTCATGGAAATTCCAAATCTGTCCCACTGGCAAGGAAGTTGAGAATGATTTAACAAGAATTTGGAATAGACAAGAACACTGAAAATAAATTTAAGAGTTTTACTTTCAAAACTGGGCTAATATTTGAAGCTTTAGGTGTGCATTGCGTTTGCATTGAGACTCAAAATGTCATAATTCGCATTTCAAGATTCAATATATCACGATATTCCTGATACTAAAACAGTGGATGATATATTGCGATTTACTATTCAATAATTACTTCTAATAATACAGTCAATTATACTGTCAAGAGAACACAATTGCATGGAATATAATTTATATGTTTTTTTTAAATCATGAGAACAGTTAATGTAAACGGATTTTTGTGAAAAATATTATTTAAAAAAACAATTCGGATGCATTTTGAATCAAATTGAGAATTGGGCAATGAAGTATCACGATATATCACTGAATCAATTTTTTCTTACACCCCTATTTGTGACATGTTTGTTTTTGTTTTTTTTTTTTTTCCATGATTTAAGCCAAACCTACTGTACAATCTTTATTAGTGTATATGTTGCCAGATATGGTTGTTCAATTAATCAAATCTGAATCGAATCAAGGTCAAATTATTATTTATTTATAATTAATTATCAATCAACTATAGGGGCCTCTTTAATCAAGAGGTCCACAGCCAGTCCTCTATCAGCATGTAGTTTTAGGATGAATGTGTCGATGTGTTTAATGTGTTAAAGGGCCCATATTACACAATTTTCTGATAATAACGTCGTTTCCTCACCAGAAACATACATTGGTGTGTTTTGTTTCATTCAAACATGACAGATAAACACTGCATTCTCTCAAACTAGAATAATTTGGATGATTTCAGAACTGGGATTGTCCAGAGGTAGCCATTCACTTTAAAACTACTGCTTCGTGAAATCGCAAGGTGGAACAGAGCATTTTGACCTTTGGAGATGTAGACAGACTAATAATAAAGGGTGACTCAAACATGTGAAAGAAATAAAACACAACTCCAGGTCTGTTTTTGAGGAGATAACAACATTTGAACATGGCTTAAAGCTTAAAAGAGTCAGTTTGTGTAATGTAGGACTATTAAATGCCACTAAATAAAGATAATGTTTCTAAAATTTAAATTGAAAGCAGCATTAATATGGAGAAATATGTCATTTTTCGCCCCATTGCCAGTTATAGCGTAGATCCCTGTATGTAGTTACTATATAAAAGCTGATTTATTCACAGGCAGAGACGGTGGGCGTGGCAGATGGGACATTTCAGCACATGTGAAGCTTAGACCAGGTTCATTATGCTGCACAGGGGGAAGTCGAGACGCTGGACACTACACGGTTTAATACCTCCACTCCACAGGGGGCCAGGCAGCACCGCAGGCAACGTATCATACATGTACAGCATTCAATTAAATCAGGAGAGAGAGATAGCCAATGGTAGTAGTAATAATATTGGTGCGATGGTGTTTGCAGTTGGATCTAATTTTCTGTCAATGGTAGGAAATGAGGAGGTAGTCATCTGTCATTGTTTTTTTTTTTCAAATTGAGACGTTTCGGTAAGAATTTATCCTGCTTCTGACAACCTTCTAGCTCAGATGAGTATTTTTGGATTGGTAACGCTTTCTAGATGGGACCAGAAATGTATTGGTGTCTAAAACAGTGTACAGATGAGTAGGTTTGGAATATTTGTAACTCTAGTTTAGTCCTGGTTGAGTCAGTTTTAATAGAATAGTTTAGTCTAGGTTTAGATCCTTTTTAAACCTGAGCTAGTTGAAACATTTTTAATAATAAATCACAATAATGCATTAGCGCTTTTCCAGATGCCACTTTACAATTTGGTGCATTATTCATTACTACTGTATACTATAGTAGCCACAGACTGACTGCCAATCTCCTTCATCGGCCTCTTCAACCACCACTATCACTCACACACACTTTCATGTTACACACTGTGGGTGAAGTGCCTTGCCTAGGGACACAGTGGCACCTGGTATTCCCAGTGGTCTCCCATCCAAGTACTAACCAAGCCCGGCCTTTCTTAGCTTCTGAGATCTGAAGAGATCAGGCTTTGATCAGGAGGTCTTTAAATCTGCAGCATTTATTAATAGTTCAATACCTGATTAGTATTAAATTAATTTAATTTTATACTGAGTTGAGTTTAAATTGAGTGTCATCCTCATTAAGTCACCCCATTTTAAATTTGTCTTGGTTTAGTCCTGATTTTGACTTATTTTGGTCCTGGTGTAGACCTATTTTGGACTTGATTTGAACCTGGACTTAATATGGCTTCTTATTAAGGTTAAGTCTTGTTCAGATCAAAATTAGACAATAACTGGTGCATATCTCACAATGTCTCGGTACGATATTATCACAATATTACGATATTGTCACAATATTTATTGATATAGTTTGGAGAGGCTGATATAATTGTAGATACAACACTTTTTTTTTGCTTTTAAAATACCCTGACAAGATTTTGATGTGAATTATTACCATCATAATCCCAAGAATTCAAGTAAAAACATATTTTTTCATGTTGTCTGCGCTGAAATGAATCATGGGATATGTAGTTGCCGATGTTTATAAGATATTGGTACTATAAAACAATGCATTTAAGCAAAGGATTTTGTAAATTGATATATTGTGACAGCTCATGGTATTATTGTGAGACTTTTGAGGATACGATATTGTTACATCCCTAGTGCATATTATATACTTTAAACACGCCTAAACTGAGTCCTTCTGTTCCCTCATACATACATGAAACACTACACTTAGCACACACGTGAAACTCCTCTCTAATCGACTGCATCATGTCATCCACAAACATTTAAAGACGCAAGTGGGAAATCAGACCTCGATTTACATTTCCACGGCAACAAATTAATTAAAATCAAATTGCAAATACATGCTGTGCTGTATGTCTCTGCATGAATTGCCTTGAGGTCCATTAGGATTAGTGTCCGTGCTCAGATACAGACCTGGTATAAGACTGTCATTGTGGGGATATATATATAACAGTGATTGATGCGTTTCACAACAGCACTTAATGACACAGGAGAATCATGGGGCTTCCTCTCTGCTCCTATAGGAACACTTATGTGATGGTTAATATATTAATTTAACATCTGGGAAATCATATTATGCAACAGAATATGAACTATGGGTGGAACATGTCCTATTAAAGATGACATTCATTTAAAATAAACATAGCGTCTCTTAATACAGTCCATTTGTTACATAAAGTGGTCCCTGTGGTGACATTATGTATGTCATGTGACTGAAAACTGCATTGTCCTAATATTAATATAATTGTAATACGAGGAAGGAGGTCCCAAAGTACTTGTACTACTTCCAGTACTATTACTACTACTAATTTATGTTATTTTATTGTGTGCATCAAGTTCAAGTAGTAGTAGTCATAGAACTTGACAGAAACAAGAAAATAACATAGTAGTAGTAGTAGTAATAGTAGTAGCAGAACTTGACACGCACATGAAAATAAACTGAAAAAAGTAGTAATAGTAGTAGTAAAAAAAAATAAAAAAAACTCTTGCTCCTCTACTACTAATACTGCTACTACTAGACAAATAATACTTCCAATTTGTATGCAATTGTCATAGTCAAGAATATGAAATCTTTATAATTCTAGTTCAGTGTTGTCAGTTAAATTACTTAGTTTTATGATAAAAATAAACCGCAAAGCAAATGGGAAATATATACTTGGTACAAGGCTAAGAATACTGCTAAAATGTTGAAAAAATCATCAATAACATGAATCATATTTTAAATCTACCACATCATTTGGACAATACACGGTGTATTCTATAATGCATTAACTTAATCACTCAGAATTCCATTTTATCAATAAACTAACTAACAGCCCTTTAATCCGCATATTGATCGAGTGAAACCTCTTGAGTTCGTATGCAAATAAACGTGAGATTACAGCGCCAATTCTCCCTTATTTGATCGCATTGATTTATTGAGCTGCCTTGTGCTACTTTTAGCTTGACGTTGGTGCCCTCAAAAGAAGCTAGCCGTAAACAAACGTTAGCATCTCTAGGTCTAACACAAACCCCGGGTCTAAACATGGCCGCCGATTCAAGTCAATGGGCCGAGCTCAGTGGTGCAGGTGTCCAGATTGGCCTAGCCCGGCTAAGTACATCGGGTGGTTCTCTGCCTACTGAACATGTGTAGTAGTCATAGAGTGTATAAAGACCTGGATTTAAGCGAGTGTGACGTCACCCACAGCGTTCAGCTCCACTCAAATGAAGCTCCCGATGCTAACGGTTACAGGAGCCAATCTGGAGCCAGACTCCATATGTAGAAATCCAACCGCGAGTATTATAGCAAGAGCCAATCATGATTGAGGTTGTTAAATATGCCCGCAGCTCTCACCGGAAAGCAGGAAGGGGCTTACTTAGCAACAAAACGCACTTGCTGTCAATCAAACCTGTTGCTAACGCCAGTGGGAGCGACGTTGGGAAATGAAGGCGTCTGATTGGTCCATTTATGTTCATACCTTGATTTAGGGACAAACTAGCAAAATGTAAAAACATGTAGCGTGGGTTAATACAAACATTTTAAGACCAAAATAACAAGGCTCACAGCAGCAGTTACAGAGAGAGGAGCCACAAAATGCCAATGTAAGTCAATTGGAGTCAGGGTGAGAAGAAGCAGGAAGAGCCTCCTGGTGCACTTCCTGTTTGGCATGTGGCTGCTAGCACGTTAGCTATGTCATTCATAGATATGGTTTATGGCAGTAATGCTCTTTTCTCTCGCAGGCACACGCCAATGCACACGAGCGAGCGCAAGGAGCGCTGTCTCGTATATCACATGAGCACTTTGACCAATCAGAGAGCGAGTAGCTCGAGCACAGCAGAGCGGAGCCAGAGCTAATGATTAAAAAGCTGTTTTTAAGACAACTGAAGGATTTTGAGCTGAGAAGAAGTTTATGATCTAAAAATAGGACAAAATCGCTACAAAATCCAACCTTTTTGAAAAATGTAGGTCCCTGTCAGCCGAACACAAGCAGTTTGTGATGACACTGTGCTCTATGAGAAAAATCCTTTCTGGCATATAGTTGAAAAAATGAAATGGAGTCCAATGAATTTCCCTTTAAATTGTAATTGTTTTGGTTTGTTTAGTGGTAGCAGTAGACACTGATGAATAACATGAATAACATGACATGTTGAAGCAACTGTAGTTGTAGTAGTTGTCATAGTAGCAAATTTTGCAAATTGAAATATACAATTTGACTTTTTTCCTATATATTTCTTTACTGTTTTTTTTTTTTTTTTTTTTTTTTACAGAAATACACTGGTGCTTTAGCTGTGTAGAAGCTGTAAACATGTGATCATCTCTGGCTCTTATATCTAACATGGCTTCTGCGTGTGTTTAGCTGGAGCACTGGCTTCACTCTGGGCATATATCTTGAGGGATACTTCAAAGACCGCTCGTGTTTTCCAGCTTCAGACTAATTAGCTGCGCTGATGAGCAGAACTTTGGCTCTTCAGATCAGCGCCGCACGCCCTGGATCGTGTTTTCCACCACAGACATTGATGAAATAATCAGATTGAAAACAGGCCAGGCTTTGATTCGAACAATATCATGAAACATTTAACAGCGTTTCCCATGAAATTCTGTTTGTAGAGACACAACAGAGGAGGGGAGAAGATAGGCAATCCAATGCTACATACACATACTTTATAATACTGTGTAACTTTTCTACTGGTCAGCCCACCAC
Source organism: Boleophthalmus pectinirostris (assembly GCF_026225935.1). NCBI lineage: Eukaryota > Metazoa > Chordata > Actinopteri > Gobiiformes > Gobiidae > Boleophthalmus > Boleophthalmus pectinirostris. The sequence continues at coordinate 14,411,008 of NW_026570994.1, forward strand.
TTGTTTGTCTCCATGGAGATGTTATCTGGGGCCTCTTTTATAAGCTCAAGTAGCTTCTGGGGAGTTCCCTTTTTACAAGACTTGCACAAACTATTCTAAATGTTTATATACCTTTTTTGTAAAATAAATAAATAAACAAATATACTTCTTTGTTTAGAATGTTCCATGGTGTAGCATTAAACTTAAACTTCATGTATTTTTGAACAACAGAAGCACGCTAATGAATAAATGCAATATAGATGTTTAATGACAAAATCTCTAAGCTTTGGTTTGGTTATTAGTGAAAATTGTGGGTACTGGGCTTTTTCTAAAAATGAATAAGAAGAAAAAAAAGCATGTAGCTGAAAATATGAAAATGAATACAAGTAAGAATTTCCTTTTAAATTGTAAGAAAAAGGGACTTCATTGTTAATATCTTCACTGAGACCATCTACATAAAACAAAAATCTAGCACAAATTTAAAAACTGCTTTAAACATGATCCAGACTTCCTGCTGAATTTTGGATTTGATTAGAAGTGAAAATATTAAATTAAGTAGAGAAGCTTTTAGGATGTTTAGTAGTAATAGTACTAGTAGTAGCAACTGAAGTATAAAACCCTGAAACAGTAGTACTAGTAGGTAGTATTGTAGTAAGCAAATAGCAGTAGTAGTAGCAGTAATAGTAGTAAGTAGATACTGTATAGCACTTGTCAGAGATTACAGTGCTTTACATGAATAAATTAAGTAGTAGTAGTAGTAGTAGTAGTAGTAGTAGTAGTAGTAGTAGTAGTAGTAGTAGTAGTAGTAGTAGTAGTAGCAGTAACAGTACAATACTAAAAGTAGTAGTAGCAGTAATAGTAGTAAGTAGATATTGTATAGAGCTTTTCAGAGATTACAGTGCTTTACATGAATAAATTTAAAGTAGTAGTAGTAGTAGTAGTAGTAGTAGTAGTAGTAGTAGTAGTAGCAGTAGCAGTAGCAGTAGCAGTAGCAGTAGCAGTACAATAGTAGCAGTAGTAGTAGCAGTAATAGTAGCACGTAGATATTGTATAGTAGTAGTAGTTTTACCAATGTAGCAAACTTTGTAGTATAAATACAAGAGATGAACTAAAATATAAAATGTAATACTTTTGCTTGGGATTGTTAGAGAAACTTATGTTATAACCATAATTCTGTCTGCATCTTTTGTTTTCTGTTTATCCTCAACTATTAAACATACTTGTGTATTTGGAAAATCTCTACACACAAATATTATCTGGACTTACCTGTGGAAAAGACAACATTCCTGGACACAAGTTTGTAGTCGACGATGGAAAACTGCGGAAGTTCGATCCTGGTCACCCCGGTAACAGCTTCCTCTCCTCCTTTCCAGTAAAACTCGATGTCGTCGGTGGTGTACCCATCTATAATACACAAACACAAACACATAGATTCACATTATACAGACAGACGGACAGACAGATAAACACATATATTCACATTATACATCATATATACAGATACTTTGGGCCCATCTGTGTGAGAGTTGTGGGGACTTGTCTGATTTATGCAGAGTTATAAAGGACAGCTGGAGCGAGGGGGAGTGTGGCCAGGCAGAAACATGTCTGAAGTTTGAATTGAGGATAACAACATTTTGGTATTATAATTTCTAAATAAATAAATAAGAAAAAATTTGATTACAATGTAGATTCACTTGCCAATCATGTATTTTTTTGCACAGATTACAAATTAAACAATTATTTAAAAGGGTCTTCTTCATCACAGACATACCTGGAGTTGTGTTTTGTTCTTCTCTCAAATGGAGAACACTCTGTTCCACCTTGTGATGTCATGAGATAATACAGGAAGTGCTTCACTGTGTTTTTAAACTTCATAGACTTTCACTAGAATCATTTGGATGATTTCAGACCTGGAATTGGCAATCTCTACTGAACTAAAGTTAGAAGGTAGCTATTAACTTGAAAACTACCACTTCATGACATCACAAGGTGGAGACGTACACCTTAATAATAATAATAATAAAGGTGTGAATGAAACAAAAACAACTCCAGGCATGTTTTTGAGGAGGTAACAACATTATAACATGGTGTGAAGTTTTGCATTATATAGCAGATTTAAAAAGTCATAACCAGTAAAATGATAAATTATTATGAACTATTTATTATTTTCAATCTTTAAGAAAAATTAGGCAACTTTTTTTATTTTTCAAATCTTAAATTACTCAACAACGACTAACCTGTCATATAAGCACATTAAATAACTGATAATACAGATAGTACATCCTCTATAAAGTTGATACTGTCTATAAAGTTAATACTGAACAAAATGTAAAAGGTAGCTACCACTTCATGACATCACAAGGTGGAAGAGAGCATTTTGAGCTTTGGAGATGCATACAGACACATGTGAATGAGACTAAACACAACTCCAGGTTTGTTTTTGAGGAGGTAACAACATTATAACATGGCTTAAAGCTCACAAGAGTCAGTTTAATGTAATATAAGACCTTTAAACTTGAAAAAAGTGCCTTGAAGAGACTTTAATTTAACAAAACCAACACAGACATCAACCCAACGGATCTCTTTATTTCCCCGGGGACTATAGGTGTAAATCAGCCTTTGAGTAGAGCTGTATTTTCGCTATAATGTCATAAATTACAACAGTAAGCAAAAACAATGACACTGATGTAGATTGTAAAGACATCCTTCTAACAAATGAACACCCCACAGCGGACTTGTTTAATGAAATGTGTTGACGTGAGTTTCCGTCCGCAAACAGCAGGGGGCGAATCACAAACTGACACAAAAACAAGCATCTTATTTCCCCAGAGTGAGAGGTGAGAACGAGAAATTGATTAAAAAGGACTAAATTAGCAGCAGAGAAGTTTTGCTGCTGTCCATTATGTTAATTATATGGACATCTTTAAATTAGCCACTACTAAAAGTACGTAGTGCATGGTAAATCTATATTATAATCACCAAAAAGGATAATTCTAGGTTTATAATATGATCTAAGAATGTTAAAATGATCATATTGCCTTTAAAGAATAGCTGATATTCCTCATTTGCCAAATTTGTGTCAGTCACCTTCATTTAAGTTAAGTAGAGTTCACAAACATTTTATTTAACATTATATATATTATATATTATATATTTAACATGTATTTTTATAAAAACACTTGAAATATTACATTGAAATAATTTGGCTTCGATATTTCTCCATCTATTTGCTCAAGCTTTTTAGCAGTTAAATATGGTGTTCACACAAACGTTGGGCTCATATTTAACTTAAAATTAACATATTTAAAGAATAATAAAAACAGAAAGCAGATTATATGTAGGGTGTCCGCGTTTATCAGAATGAATTTTGATGCAAATTTGGATCTGACAAATGCCAAAAATAAGATGTTTAAAGAGCTTTATAAATTCCCTGATGGACAGTCCATCACTTGTCGTCACGGAGATTGCATAGTTTTGCCTGGAATGTTCCACAGTATGGCATTACACTTACTAAAGATAAAGGTGTTTTACTTACAAATAACTTATGTCTATGGAGATATACATCTTTAATACCGTACAGTTGCATATTCCCGCCAATGTACTAATTTCTCTATGGAGACAAGCAGCTCCTCCATCAGAAAAGTTCCATATTGCGACTTTAAATATGGCTAAAAACAAATATATAATAAAGCATACTGCAACAATTAATTATAAATTCAATGCCAACACCACCGTTTGTGTGTTGTATGTGCAGTTGGATCATTCAGGTGTTCAACCTCCACCAGATGGTCCCAGACAGTTCTGTGTGTTTATGTATGTGTTTAAGTCTATTTATAGATTTATATGGATAATTATTCAAATTTCTATATCCCACCAGGCACAAAGAAAGTACACAGTTATCATGTTGTACACAGACCATCTCCAATTATTAGAATATAGACTGTATATTGTAATTTAATAATTTAATCTTACTGTTTAATTGCGTTTTGTGGAAATGTACATAGTTTTATGGTCAGCTGGTCCCTCTTGAAAATGAGACTGCACATTTGGGAAAAAAGACACTGGGAAAAGTATCTGGATTTTACTAACAGTGAGAGTACTCGGTGATTCAGATGTAACAAATGTGATTTTGATATTAGTTATTTGTTCCATCCCCTGACCTCAATTGTTTTTGTGTCATAAGCTGTTTTAAATGTTATAAATAAAGTGATTATAATTAAAAGTAAATAAAGTAATAAATAAAGTTATGCAAATAGTTATAAAAAAAGTTATGCAAATGAAATCACAGCACTTTTCAAACTGAATCTTCTGAATTTTAAAACCAAGCCTAAGTTTATTTGCAAACACATAGAGATTATTTTATTTTATTGTATTTTAAACCCTAATTCCACTTTATTTTTTAATGAAATAATACAAAATAAATGTGGGTAGGACTTGATAAGCTTTCTAAACTTCATCCTACTCCTTTTGAGGACTAATAATGGTACCAAAAAATTAAAAAATGAATGCACGTCACGTTCCCTTTTGAGCTTCTGGTTTATTGTTACTCCTCCTTCGTGCAGTGTTTGATATGGACTCCAAAAGCATCTCAAAGCATCTGGTAATTTTTTTCTTAATCCTGCCAGCTCTGAAATCGTAGCCTCCACTAACACATAAAAACGCTTTCTAAATCTCAACCGCTCACTCACAAAGATGTTTTTTTGTATAATTTGTGTTTTATTTATTTAATTTCATTTCATTTTTCCTGGTGCTTTCTACTCACAGCTCTCGATCTCCAGGGTGCAGTTCTGCTCGTCCAGAGGGTAACGTCTCAGATCCATCATGCAGGCTGCTGTGGTGGTGATCCTGAAACACCAGAAACACACACACACACACAGAGACAGAGGTGTGTGAATGAAGTCATCTCAACACATGGCACATGACAGCGAGATGGAGAGACAGGAAAGAGGACGAGGAGAGGGAGCGAGGAAGGGGCAGAGGGAGGAGGTAAGGCAATAAGGAAGGAAAGGAAGCCAGAAACCAAGAAAGGAGGAGAGGGAGCAATGAAGCAAGGAAGAAAAGGAAGTAAGGAAGCAGGAGAAGTAGAATAGTGAATCACGGAAGGAGGAGAAGAAGGAGGAAAGGACGGATGGAAGGACACAAGGAAGGAGGACAGGGAGGAGGAAAGGAAGGCGGGGTGAGGAGGAGGAGAGAAAGCAAGGAAGGAGCAGAGGGAGGAGGAGAGGATGCAGGCAAGGATGAAAATAAAGGGAGAAATAAAGCAAGGAAGAAAAGGAAGTAAGGAAGCAAGGAAGCAGGAGAAAGAGAAGGAAAGGAAGCAAAGAAATAAGGAATCAAGGAAGGAGGAGAAGAAGGAGGAAAGGACGGATGGAAGGATGCAAGGAAGGAGGAGAGGGAGGAGGAAAGGAAGGAAGGAAGGAAGGAAGGAAGGAAGGGAAGTCACAAAACAAGGAAGGAGGAGAGGGAGCAATGAAGCAAGGAAGAAAAGGAAGTAAGGAAGCAGGGAAGCAGGAGTAGGAGGAGGAAAGGAAGGCGGGGTAGGAGGAGGAGGAGGAGAGAAAGCAAGGAAGGAAGGAAGTAAAGAAGCAAGGAAGGAGCAGAGGGAGGAGGGGAGGATGCAAGAAAAGAAGGAGGAGAGGGAGTAGGAAAGGCAGTAATTAAGGAAGAAAGAAAAGGAAGCCAAAAATCAAGGAAGGAGGAGAGGGAGGAGGAAAAGGAGGAAAGGAGAGATGGAAGAAAGCAAGGAAGGAGGAAAGGAAGGTGGGGTGAGGAGGAGGAGAGAAAGCAAGGAAGGAAGGAAGGAAGGAAGTAAAGAAGCGAGGAAAGAGGAAAGGAAGCAAGGAAAGAGGAGAGGGAGGAGGCAGTAAGGATCAAACCAGCAAGTGTTCACTGTAGAGCAATCGAGAGTGGTTCGCAAATTGGACAAATCCAGGACAAAGCAAACATCTCCATGGAAACAGGTGGTGCATGGTTAACCTCCAGCACAAAGGTTCCACAGTGCACCTTTAAATCCTCTTTTCTTTTCTGAGCTGGTACTTTACTGGGAGTTTATATCTGAACAGGAAACTCGACGTCCATCCCTCTGGGCTCTTCCTCACACAGTCTCACATTACATACTGACTGTGTAACTGTATACCGACGCTGGAAGAAGTACTATGAAGAACTATGTCCATACTTAAGTAAAAGTACAAATACTGGAGAAAAAAAAGTAGAAAGTATAATGTGAAAAATCTATTTAAGTATTTCATGCTGATTTTGAGATGTAATAAACCTTCCAAAACAGATAAGTTGGTAAAGATTTGTAATTTTTTTTCCTTTTTCTTTTCGTATTTTAATTAATGAAGTGTTTTTAGCAGGTCTATGATACAAAATACTTTTGTTTATTTACTCAAAGCTGAACTCAAAAACTTCAGGATGTCACCACAAACATGGTAAAATAACCCCTGAAAAGTACTTTTTTTCCAGTCTGTAATGGATTACAAAGATATCTGCTCTCAAATGTAGTGAAGTAAAAGTAAAAAGTGTTCACTGTAAAATATATTTAAGTACAGATACAGTTTTTACTTAAAGTTATTAAAGTCATTTATACTTTAAGGTGCACTGTGTGTTTTGGTGGGCGGTCCGTCACCTGCTTGATGTTTTTTTTTTTTTCCTAAAATGTTCTACAATATGGTATTTAATTTAACTATCTCCATGGCGACAAGCAGGCCACATCACAGGTCAGATCTGTGGAGAAGTCGACCTGCTCATAGAAATAATGCATGTTTTTTGCGGTTTAGTTTAAAGAAATAAAAATAACCGTAATTTAATAAATACAAGTTTTACAGTATTTGATTAATGCCATACTGTGGAACATCGCAGACAAAGCAAAGCCATCAGAGGCATGGAGACAAGCAGATGTGGGACTCTCCACTAGAAAAGTTACACAGTGCACCTTTAAGTAACAATTATATGTATCTGAACTTTACTTAGTTATATTTTATATATATAATGGATACTTTTTACTTTTACTTCACTACATCTGAGAGCAGGTATCTGTACTTTCTATTCAATTACATTTTTGAACAGGACTGAAAAGTAAAAGTATTTGTTATTACTGTTTGAGACCTGCTGAAAAGGCTTGATAAGATTGAGCAAACAAAAAATACAAACAAAAAAAATGAATTCAGTTATTTTTACTGAACAAAAATTCAGCATAAATCTTTATCAGAATCACTGCATTTGAAGTTTGATTAGATCTAAATCTGTGTGAAATACTACATTTTTAAACATGTACTTTAATACTGTTACTAGAGTATTTTTTTGCTCCGGTATCTGTAAAGTACTTTGCTACGTGTACTTCATTACTATATTTATCTCTATATAGCATTGATCACAGGAGACGAGCTTTGATCAAGACTTCGTGTGAATCTGTCCACTCCAGCGAAAACGTCAAAAGGAAATTGAGACTTAGAGAAGAGTCTGAAGATGATCTCTGGGGAGTGGAGTTTTGTTTATCTCCGGCAGAGGCTCAAACTGTTCCTAAAAAGATGTTAAAAATAAACACGAGATGCAAATTGCGGTTGATTGGGCGTTCTAGTTGGCAGGGAGCCAGCGGGAGAGAGAAGGATGCTGAGTCGGAATGAAAGGGCTCGTGTGACGCTCATGTTTCCGATCTATGATATAATGTTGTTTCCTCCTGACCTGGAGTTGGGTTTTGTTTCACTCACACATGTTTAACGCACAAACCCTGCACGTTTAGGATGATAAGGAATGTTTTTAGGAGGTAACAACATTATAACGTGGCTTAACAATACGGGTATCATTTGTTCATTTGTTTTTCAAAATAAAACCAAAAATAACAAAACACACAAAAAAAAAAATCTTTTCTTCATTATTTGTCTCCAAAACCAAAATGAAAAAAACAGATAACGATTCTTTTTTCAGTTTTTGATTTTGTGTTTAAATGAATAATGGAAAAAACAGATAACGGCCGTTTCCCGTTTCCCTGACTTAAACTGTGATGACGGACTGAACCAGGACTGAACCAGGACTGAACCAGGACTAAACCAGGACTAAACCAGGACTGAACCAGGACTGAACCAGGACTAAACCAGGACTAAACCAGGACTAAACCAGGACTGAACCAGGACTAAACCAGGACTGAACCAGGACTGAACCAGGACTGAACCAGGACTAAACCAGGACTAACCAGGACTGACTAAACCAGGACTAAACCAGGACTGAACCAGGACTGAACCAGGACTGAACCAGGACTAACCAGGACTGAACCAAGACTGAACAGGACTGAACCAGGACTGAACCAGGACTAAACCAGGACTGAACCAGGACTAAACCAGGACTAAACCAGGGAACCAGGACTGACCAGGACTAAACCAGGACTAAACCAGGACTAAACCAGGACTAAACCAGGTCCGGGACCAGACCAGGACTGAGACCAGGACTGAGACCGGGACTGAGACCAGGACTGAGACCAGGACTGAGACCAGGACCATACTGGGACCGAGACTGGGACCAGGACTAGAACTGAGACAGGGACTGAGACCGGGACCAGATTGGGACTGAGACCAGGACTGAGACAGGACTGAGACCGGGACTGAGACCGGGACTGAGACCGGGACCGGGACCAGATCGGGACTAAGATCAGACCCGGACCAAGACGGGGATCAGATTGGGACTGAGACCGGGACTGAGACCGGGACTGAGACCGAGATCAGACCAGAAGTGAGACCAGGATTGAGACCGGGAACAGGACCAGGACTGAGACCGGACTGAGACCTTGGGACTGAGACCGGGACTGAGACCGGGACTGAGACCAGGACCAGACTGGGACCGAGACTGGGACCAGGACTAGAACTGAGACCGGGACTGAGACCGGGACCAGATTGGGACTGAGACCAGGACTGAGACCAGGACTGAGACCGGAACTGAGACCGGGACCAGACTGGGACCGAGACCGGGACTGGGACCAGACCGGGACTAAGACCAGACCCAGACCGAGACGGGAACCAGGACCAAGACCGGGACCGAGACCGGGACCGAGACCGGGACCGAGACCGGGACCAGACCAGGAGCGAGACTGAGACCGGGACCAGACCAGGACCGAGACCGAGACCGGGACCAGACCAGGACCAAGACAGGGACCAGACCAGGACTGAGACTGGGACCAGACCAGGACTGAAAACGGTTTAGTCCTAGTTTAGTCTTGTTTTAGTCCTGATTCAGTCCTGGTTCAGTCTGTATGACAAAAGTCCAGCATCCAGGAAAACGGCCGTAATCTGTTTTTTTCCATTCTTCATTTAAACACAAAATCGAAAACGTTATTCATTTTTTCATTTTGCTTTTGGAGACAATAAAACAGTTGAAGAAAACAGTTGTTCCTTCTTATTTTCGTTTTTATTTAGAAAAAATAATGAACGAATGATTCTTAAAGCTCGTAAGAATCCATTTTGTGTAATATTGAACTTTATTATTATTAATTCAGCACAAAACTAAATTTGTTCCTAAAAAGTCTGCGCTCCAAACCACACACTTTTACTGAGGACTGGCTGTAAACGTCTTGATTAAAAAGACCCGAGATGATCACTGACAATTACAAATGACTGAACCTCCATCGCTATTCAAGTTTGATTAATTGTTCAGCCCTAAATATCAAAAACCAGCGTCACTCCTTTTACAACTGTGAGTAAAAAAGAAAAGTAGAATATTAAAAGCTCAGTTCCCCACAAAGGCCGTGTTTCTTCTCCTCCAGTATTCCCTGAAAGCTGCTCAGTATTCTGCAGGTGCCGTCTCTGCTCTGTACCTGACTTACATTTATGTAGGAGGCCCTCCCAGAGCCCAGCACATCTCCTCTTTCATCTGCTCAACTCCAGAGACCACACGAGACTACAGGCTGAGTGTGCGCGCATAATCAGAGCCACTACACAAAAACAAACACCCAAGACCTGCTTTAGACCTGGTTTAGTCCTGATTTAGTCCTGATTTAAACCAGGTTTGAACCACAGCTCCCATAATCAGAGCCACTACATGAAAACAAACACCCAAGACCTGCTTCAGACCCGTTTCAGACCTGATTTAGCAGTGCTTTGGTTTAGACCTGGTTTAGATTTGGTTTTGTGCTGGTTTAGTCCTGCTTTAGACCGGGTTTGGACCACAGGCCAAGTGTGCTCACATAATCAGAGCTACTGCATAAAAAACAACACCCAAGACCTGGTTTAGACCTGGTTTAGACCTAGTTTAGTCCTAGTTTAGTTCTGATTTAGTCCTGCTTTAAACCAGATTTGAACCACAGCTCCCATAATCAGAGCTACTATACAAAAACAAACATCCAAGACATGGTTTAGACCTGTTTTAGACATGGTTTAGACCTGTTTTAGACCTGTTTTAGTCCTGATTTAGTCCTGATTTAAATCAGGTTTGAACACAGCTCCCATAATCAGAGCCACTACATGAAACAAACACCCAAGACCTGCTTCAGACCCGTTTCAGACCTGATTTAGCAGTGCTTTGGTTTAGACCTGGTTTAACTTGGTTTGGACCTGGTTTAGACCTGGTATAGACCTGCTTTAGACGACAGGCTGAGTGTGTGTACATAATCAGAGCTACTACAAAAAAACAAACATCCAAGACCTGGTTTAGACCTGGTTTAGACCTGGTTTAGACCTGATTTAGCAGTGCTTTGGTTTAGACCTGGTTTAAACTTGGTTTGGACCTGGTTTAGACCTGGTATAGACCTGCTTTAGACGACAGGCTGAGTGTGTGTACATAATCAGAGCTACTACAAAAAAACAAACATCCAAGACCTGGTTTAGACCTGGTTAGTCCTGGTTTAGACCTGGTTTAGTCCTGGTTTAGACCTGGTTTAGACCTGGTTTAGACCTGGTTTAGACCTGGTTATGTCCTGGTTTGATTGTAGAATCAAACCAGGAAGAAGATTGTAAAAATGACCAAACAACCTTCAGAAAGTTCACTTTATAACTTTGTTTGAGAGATGACACTATTTTTTACAATTTTTTTTATTTATTTCTAATCAGTTCTGATTCAGCCTTAATATGAGGCTACAGTTCTGTCTAGTTTTTTTCTAGGATTTGTCCTTGTTTAGTCAAGGCTAAGTATTATCTCTCCAAAGTTACTGTACCCTTATTTACTCCTGGTTTATTTGAATAAATTGAGAGAAATATAATAGATAAATAGTGACAGTAGAGTTAGGCTTGTTTATTTTATCCTGGTTTGAACCTGGTTTAAGACCAGTTTAGTCCTTATGTAGACCTGGTTTGGTTCTGAGCTAGTCCAGATTTTGTTCTGGGTTTAGTTCCAGTTTGTCTCAGTTTCCATGTGCTGTATGTGGAATAAATGCACCCCTAGTAAGTCCTGGTTTAGTTCTACTTAAACCTGATGTGGCTTTACTTTACTGTAATTTACACTACTTGGTTCAGCCCTGGTTTAGTCCACATTTAGTCCTAATTTAGTCCTAATTTAGACCTGCTTTAGTCCTGATTAAGACCTGCTTTAGTCCTGATTAAGACCTGCTTTAGTCCTCATTTAGTCCTGGTTCAGACCTGCTTTAGTTTCACCAAACCCCCCATGTATTACGAGCACTTGCTAATAATTCAAAGTCTCCATATTCATGTGTGTGTCTTGTGAACCTGCCACTGCCACTTCAATGGGAATTCAAATTAATGTCGAATCAAACAACAGCTGCCTGCTCAAAATCACACGAGAACTGCAGACTCTATGGTCCGTGCTCTTTCTATTTCTATTCTAGTGGAGCTGTTTTAATGTTTAACCTAAAAACGAGACGGGAGGTGCTCTGATGCTTGACTTTTAATCCTCTTTATCTGCTCTGTGGCCAAATACAAATCAAACGTCCAGCAACGGCAATGTCAATGACAGATTTAATGGTCTTATATTACGTAAAATGGACTCTTGTGAGCTTTAAGTCATGTTAGAATGTTACTTCAAGACCTGGTTTAGTCCACAGGCGTGTGTGTACATAATCAGAGCAACTACACAAAAACAAACACCCAAGACCTGCTTGAGACTGCTTTAGTCCTGCTTTAGACTTAATTTAGACCTGCTTTAGACCTGCTTTAAACCTGATTTAGCAGTGCTTTGGTTTAGACCTGGTTTAGACCGGTTTAGACCTGGTTTAGACCTGATTTAGACCTGGTTTAGACCTGATTTAGACCTGGTTCAGCAGTGCTTTGAATTAGAAATTATTTAGACCAGATTTAGACCAGATTTGGACCTGATTTAGACCTGGTTTAGACCTGATTTAGCAGTGCTTTGGATTAGACCTACTTTAGACCTTGTTTAGACCTGGTTTAGACCTTGTTTAGACCTGGTTTAGACCTGGTTTAGACCTTGTTTAGACCTGGTTTAGACCTGGTTTAGACCTGGTTTAGACCTGATTTAGCAGTGCTTTGGATTAGACCTACTTTAGACCTTGTTTAGACCTTGTTTAGACCTGGTTTAGACCTGGTTTAGACCTTTAGACCTGGTTTAGACCTGGTTTAGACCTGGTTAGACCTGTTTACCTTTGATTTTAGACCTGGTTTAGACCTGTTTGTTTAGACCTTTAGACCTGGTTTAGACCTGGTTTAGACCTGGTTTAGACCTGGTTTACAGTGCTTTGGATTAGACCTGGTTTAGACCTGGTTTAGACCTGGTTTAGACCTGGTTTAGCAGTGCTTTGGATTAGACCTTGTTTAGACCTGGTTTAGACCTTGTTTAGACCTGGTTTGGACCTGGTTTAGCAGTGCTTTGGATTAGACCTGGGTTAGACCTGGTTTAGACCTGGTCTAGTTTCAATTCAGCTACCTTTTACTTGCAAATCCAGCCCTGGATTTGCAATTCCAGGGCTGCAAGGATCCAAATGTTTCTCGTGAAGGTGTGTATGGAGTTATAAACACAGTGGAGCACTTCCTGTATTACCACGTGACATCACAAGGTGGAACTGAGTGTTTTCTGTTTAAGAGAAGCACTAAGAAGCCTAATTATGCTGGGTTTATGTTTTAAACATGTGTAAAATTATGAAACAAAACACAACTTCAGGTATGTTTAAGTACTTTCTTCAATACTTTGTACTTCTACTTGAGTAATATCATTAGGCCACTGTGTAACTATGGTAACCAGATGATTAATTAACTAATAAAGCCTTGTGGACTATTATAAACCCAAATCAATTATACACTGCAAATTAGCTTGGTCAAAATGTATTACATAAACATTTAAATCTATCAGAAAATGACTTAAAAGTAGTGAAATTATTTGTCCATGCAGCAGGATCATTTTACTTGACAAGTAATCTTAAAATAAACTACCTCTACACTAGAATTAAGCCGTCTCAGAAGTAGAAGTACATAATAAATCTGAAAACAAGATGAATAACCTGATATAAAATTTTAAATCTTGGCCACACTGCAAAAAACAAAATCTAGCCAAGTTAAGATGACTTGAATTAAGAAAGTTTTATGATGATTTGAGTCAATTTCACTTGACAAGTAAAATGATCTGCCAGTGGAACAAGACTTTTTGTACTTAAAATATGAAAATACACCTTGCTGCACTTAAAATAAGAAAAACAAGAACTTTTTGCACTTAAGAAACAAACTTGAATGTTGCTTGAATGAAGAAAAACACACTTATTCCATTGGTACTTGGTATTTCACTTGTCAAGTTGAAACTACTCAAAGTAAAATGTTTTTAACTTAGCTAGATATTGTTTTTTCTAGTGCAGATCAGAGAAATTTCCAGTGTTCATTTTAAACCTGATGCCCTTCCTCATATAATCATTTTTGCAAACTCAGAGCAGATTTCACTCGACACAAACACGCCTAATATCGGTGTAGGACACAGTGAACAAAACAACATAATTAGCATAAAATTGTTAATGTTTGCAAATCAGATGCTATTCTGGGATTTGTAAAGTGTGATTTCCATGAAAAACACGTCTCTCCGCGGAGTTAACGGCTAAACTGAAGCAAGCACCGCCGACAAATTACGAGCTAAAAGGTCAGGGAAAAGTCAGGGTTTTACACAATTAAAGGTGCACTGTGTAACTTCTCTGGTCGAGGGTCACCAGCTTCTCTTCATGTGGATGTAGCCTGGAATGTTCCACAGTATGGCATTACAAGCATTTAACTCTACGGAAACAGCAAGTGACGGCATAGGGCTAAGTTAGATGCCAGATCTGTGGAAAGGCGAGCCCATTCAGAGTAAGAATGCAAGTTTTTAAGTCAATTAAAATCCATGTTATTGAGGTTTAAAGGTGCATTATGTAACTTTTCTGGCGGAGGGTCCATCACTTGCTTGTTTCTATGGATACGCCATTGCTCTGCCTGGAATGTTCCGCAGTGTGACATTAAACAGCTCTACATTTACTCAATTACAGGTGGTTTTAGGGCTCAAAACTACCTCAAAAAACAACATTCTGACTGTGAGCGGGGTCGCCTCTCCACAGATCTGACCTGTAACTTTTTGGTTTGGTCTCCATGAAGATAGAAAGGTTTAATGCCGCACTGTGAAACTTTCTAGAGTAGAGTTGCAAGTTACACAATGAACCTTTAAACCTCATGCTGACTGAGAACTTTGCGTTAAATGCCACCAATACTTTTAAATGTTTAATTACAACTTTAAGTGCTGTGTAAGGAACTAATTAGCAGACGAGTTATGTAATATTAATGCTGGGGTTAGCCACGGTATGCCAGCCCAGCGGGTTGGCTTGCTTAGTACACATAACATGCTAAAATCAATCAATACGTCAATCAATACATGTTTATGGATGTTAAAGGGCTCATATTACGCTATTTTATGATTTGTGTTATAATGTTGTTTCTTCATCACAAACAAAACTGGAGTTGGGTTTTGTTTCATTCACACATGTTTAACGCGCAAACCCTGCATGTTCAGGTTCTTTAAGTTGTTCTCTCAAACAGAAAACACCCTGTTCCACCTTGTGATGTCATGTGGTGATACAGGAAGTGCTCCACAGTGTTTTTAAACTCCATACACCTTCTCTAGAATCACTTGGATGATTTCAGACCTCCAATCTCTAATGAGTAAAATGAGCTGTTAACTTGAAAACTACCACTTCATGACATCACAAGGTTGAACAGAGCATTTTGAGGTTTGGAGATGCAGACAGACTAATAATGAAGGATTACTCAAACACGTGTGAATGAAACAAAACACAACTCCAGGTATGTTTCTGAGGAGATAACAACATTCTATATAACTAGAGCAGGGGTCTCCAGTCTTTTTCCTCGGGTGATCTACCTTTACAAAATGAAAATCCCAGAGATCTACTAATGTTAGCAGTCACAAGAAACTGAGGGTATAGAAGAGCCGCAATGAGCTTTAGATGAGGTACAGATGGATCCCTATAAAACATAAACCTTTATTCAATTATTACTGCACAACATTAGGCTCAAAATTATATATTTACAATGATAACAGACATTTAATTCATCAAATTGAGTTATTCAGCACAATAAATATAATTCAGAAATCTCTTGGCGAGCTATTTGGGGGGCGGTGGAGAGATACTGGCAGCTTCCGAGCTACAGGTTGGAGAACCCTGTACTAGAAAGTTTGAAGTTTTATAGTTAAGGCAGTGGCCCCCGCCTTACATTACATCCCTCCAAATCCTCGCAAAACTATGGTCGTCACATGGAATCTCCACGCACCCCCTCCACTCCTCACTTCTTCTACATGCAACCCCACCTCCAGCACCATCTTGCAACCACTTTTCTGTGGGAAACACCATCCTATACAATGAACACTGTGGTCCAAAGTAAGAAAAACATCTGAGGAAGGCTTTTTTTTTTTGCCGAAACATTATTTAAAAATTTAAAAAACAGCTTTTGGACACCGATCATCTGAGTGTGCTATGCATTTTTCCACTTTTATTTCACTTTCCCTTGCATTTGCACCTCTACAAGAACTTTGGTGTGTGTTTTGTTTAATTTGGTAACCACAAGGGTCAATTTATGTAATATAGGACCTTTAACATTTATTATTACTTAAACTGGCAAAAAGTCCTCTGATCACAATAATTATTTTGAAGTTATTTATATTTAACAACATTCTTCTAGCCATTAGGAAAAATAAGTTACAGACTATAAGACACGTTGGCATTTATCGAGTAGGAGATCAATAAGGGGCCATGATTACTGCAGCCTGATGTAGTAATGACCCGCCCCATGACTGACGCTCATTCTCTTCCTGTTTATTCCTGCTCTAGGAAATACAAATCAATACAAGATTTACAAGATTACTAATTATCTCTATGCATTTTATAGTTTACAGACTTTGAAGGTTCACTATGTAACTTTTTTGTTGGGCGTTCACAATATGTCATTAAGCAGTTCTACCTTACGTTTATATAACTACAGGTGGTTTTATAGCTCATAAATACATAGAAAAACAGGCATTCTGACTTTTTTTTTTTTTTTTTTCATGAAAGGGCCCATATTATGCTGTTTCCTGATCTAGGTTATGTTTTTATCTCATCACAAACAGACCTGGAGTTGTGTTTTTTTTCTTTCACACAAGTTCTTCTAATTAGGGCTCAGTATCATTAAGAAGTTGATGATACAATACATACCTCGATACATAGGCCTCGATACGATACATCTCGATACAGTGAGCATTTGATTCAATACGATATATATTTCAAAGCAATTCGATACGGTTCAATAAAGAAAAGGCTAAATCATGTCTAAAGTTAAACAGTTTTGTGCAAAGTTAACATGAAAAAACTGCCCATTTTACTCATCAAAACAGTGAAAAAGCCAAATGTGTCACATAAATAAGCTAAAAAACTGTAGCGATGTTAGTAAAATATACCAAAAGAATACTCTTGATGATATATTGTTACAGCAGCCCAAGATAACGATACTGTATCATCACATTAAACGATACGATATATCGATATTTCAATATTCCTACTTCTAATACAGGAAGTGCTCCACTGTGTTTCTAAACTCCACACACCTTCACTAGAAACATTTGGATCATTTCAGTCCTAGAATTTCCAATCTCTATACAACTAAAAGTAAAAGGTAGCTGTTAATTTGAAAACTACAGCTTCATGACATCACAAGGTGGAACAGAGCATTTTGAGCTTTGGAGATGTAGACAGACTAATAAAAGGATTACTCAAACATGTGTGAATGAAACAAAACACAACTTCAGGTATGTTTTTGAGGAGGTAACATCAATTTTGCTTAATACACGTCCTTTAAAAGTACTTTCAGTAAAACTCTTATTTCGGTAATTTGTGCCAATTTACCAGAAAAATTACAAACGTCTAAAGGCCAAAGGCTGGACATGTCAGCTCTAGAAACCTAAATCTTAAACCAGTTTGAACCAGAAAAACAACAACAACAACAATAGTAAACGGCTCTTCACAATTGCGCCCGCTGCTGTCCTCACCTAAGTCCGTAGAGCACGGTGCCGTCCGGGTGCAGGCGGATCATGCGGTTCTTCACCGTGACTCCGTGGACAAAGGACTTCTTGTCGTTGAGGAAGTAGGTGTCCGGGACCCAGAGCTGATCGGCCACGCGGTTGTCCAGGGTGAGGTTCAGGGGGATGCCCACGTACGCCAGCCTCTTGTCACGCCAGTACTGCTGGAAGTACATGGTCAGGGTGTAGTCCTGTGGAGAGAGGGGGAGAGGGTGAGGAGAGGTACCAGGTACAGCAAAGAGTACGGCAGTAGTTTTAGTGTTTTACGATATTGTGAGAAGAAACATTAGAATTTAAAGATTTGTGGTTATTGACACTAAACAACAGTGAAATCCTTAATTTTATTTCATTCACATTCACAACTAGGGCTGGGTATTGTTAAGAATTTGCCAATACGATACAAACCTCGATACAGAGCACTTTCGATTCATTACGATATTTGTCAAATTGATTCGATACAGTTCAATAAAAATATGTCTGTGATACTAAAAGTCTTTGTTAAACTACTTCTTGTGCAAAGTTCACATGTAACACAAACATTTTAATCATCAAAACAGTGAAAATGTCAAACGTGTCGCATGAATGAGTTTCCTTCCTCTAAACAAGCAACGAAACTGTATCACTGTAACAAAATAATTGATTAAAATATACCAAAAAAATACTCTTGGCGATATATCGATACAGCAGCCCACGATATCGATACTGCATCATCACATTAAACGATATGATATATCCATATTTCAATATTTTTGCACACCCCTTTTCACAACACTTCATCGTTCCTCTAGTATGGGACCAGATTATGAAATCGAACTTCGCATTGTGTAACTTTTTGGTTGTTTCTATGGAGATGTCATTGCTCTGCCTGGAAGTTTCCACAGTGTGACATTAAACCACCTCTACCTTACATTTATTCAATTGCAGGTGGTTTTATAGCTCAAAAATACCTAGAAAAAAAGACATTACTTCTGTGAGCGGGATTGCCTTTTCACAGATTTGACCTGTAACTTGGTTTGGTTTGGTCTCCAGATAGAAAGACAGAAAGGTTTAATGACATACTGTGAAACATTCCAGAGAGCGGTCGCTTGTATCTGCGATCTTGTCCTTTCGGTCATTACCCAGAGCTCATGATCATAGGTGAGGGGAGGAACGTGGATTGAGTGGTAAATCGGCTCAGCTCTCTCTTCACCACAACGGTCCGATACAGCGACTGCATCACTGCCTACGCTGCACCGATCCACCTGTCAATCTCACGCTCCATCCTCCCCTCACTCGTGAACAAGACCCCGAGATCTCTGGGTTTTGGCAAAAGAATTTATCATTTCGGAGGCCAATAATTCTGGTTGAAATTTTTTTTTAAAACAGAAATTTTAACAGAATGTACCTTATTTTCTGGGCTATTATTCACGCTCTTAAGCCTTCAACCCCATCAAAAAACGACTGCACGCCCTATACACGAATCCACTCGGGTGTCAAAGCACGACTTCAGTAAACTACAACGCCGCACCACCTGCAGCGCACGCAAACACGCACGGAGCAGCCACACTCGTCACTCCACGAGGACGAGGAACGGAACGGAGGAACGAACCGAAAAAGCGAGTGCAATGTGCCACTTCTAGACACAACTGAACAACTGAGTCACTGCGAACACGCCGACAATCCAGCGGTCCCAGACAGCACCCTCCCTACACGCCACAACTGAACAAAGTCAAGACTCACCGTGAACGCACCAAACAAAGTCCGACTGACCCATCAAACTGTTGTGTTTCGTTTAAAGTCCAGTGCGGTTTATTTGTGAAAAAAGTTCGAAAATAGACCATTTAATGACATTTGTGCGCCTTATAATCCAGAGTGCCTATTAGCCAGGAAAATATGGTACAGTCTAGAAACACAATTTATATGTAATTTTTGTTCTGTTTTCAGATTGAGCCGTTCACTCAAAAAAGAGAAGTCATTTTGCGTCTTGGAATCTGCTCACCCAAAACTGTGCTGCGTGTCTTCCATGCAAAATTTGGGAAATCTTCAACAGGCAAAAACAAACAAAATCCCATAATAAACTTTTGATATTCAACACCTAAACTGTTTAATTTCACTGAGCTCGACTTCGTAGTTTAAAGACGAATGCTTTTAAAATGATGTCAAATTTTTCGGGACACCGTGTACTATTTATTTAAAAAGGGTTCACTGGGATTATCTTGCTTTATTATTATTATTATTGTGTCAGTGTCTTGCCCAACGACACAACAGCAGAGACAGACCAGAGTGTGTGGGTGTGTGTGTATCCAACATATAATAATAATAATAATGGTTGTATATATTGTGTTTTTATCTCGGTGTAAACAGTCCCGTTGTGGACAGCAGCTTTGAAACTGGAGTTGTGTTTTTGTTGTGATGACACGACTGCAGCCCACAGACTGGAACAGACACAGCCAACTGATTCAACGCACGTGCCAAATCTCTCTCTTTTCTGTCTCTCAATCCTCCTCTCCTTCTCTCTCCTCTTTCATCCCTTTGTTCTCTCCCTTCTGTCTGTCTTTCGCTCACCCCCTGCGCTTTTTTTTTTTGTGTGTGTGTGTGTGTGTTTCTCTCTCCTTTCTCTTCGTTGCGTCTTTCAACTCCGTCTCCCGTTTCATCTCGCTCGGTTTCTTTCTCCTTCGCCCTCCTTTCTTTTCTCTCTTCTTCCTCCGTTGCTTTCTGTCGCTCTCCTCTCTCTCTCTTTCCATCTCCTCATTCTTGTCTTTCTCTTTTTCTCTATCTTTCCGACGTGTACAGTATGTCCTTCTCCTCTTTCTCTCCATCTTTCCTTTCTCTCTCTTGGCTTTTGTTTTCTCATCTCTCTCTTTCCCTCGTCTCTTTTCTCCATCTTCCACTACCTCTTTTTCCTCCCCATCCATCTCATTTTCTCTCCATCTTTTTCATCATCTCCCATTGGTTCTTATCTTCTTGCTCTTTTCTCTCTCCCCATCTTTCCATTCTCTCTCTCATCATCTCTCCCTCACCATATTTCCTCTCTATCCCCCTCTTTTTCCATCTCACCCTACCTCTTCGTCCTCCACATCCTCCCCATCTAATCTCCCTCTACCTTATATTCTCTCCATCTTTCCCATCTATCTCCCCGTAGTTCTTCTCTTCCTTCATCCTTCAGTCTTCTCTAACTCTTTCTCTCTCCACATCTTTCTCTCTCATCATCTCTCCTTTCCTGTCTCTCCTTCCCTATACTGCACCCCCCTCTCCTCCTCTTCCTCCTGTCTCTCTCTACCCCCCTCTTTTTTCCATCTCAACCTATCTTTTCTTCATTCCCATCTTCCTTGTCTATCTCATTTTCTCTCCATCTTACCTATCGTTCTCCCTTACTACTTCTCTTCTTTTATCCAGTCTTTCTCTACCACTTTTTTCTCTCCGCATCTTTCTCTCTCATCATCTCTCCCTTCCTGTCTCTCCTTCGCCATTCCCAACTCTGCCTTTTTTCCATCTCCCCACCTATCCATCTTTCTCAATTCTCTCTCCCTCTCCACACCTCCTTCCTCCTCGCTCTCTCTGCCCTTTCTCTCCCAAATCTCTGCTCTCTTCCTCTTCGCCCTCTCACCATCTCTCCCACCTCTCTCTCTCTGCCCTTCCTCTCCCTGTCTCCATCTCTGCTTTCCTCCTCTTATCCCTCTCTTCTTCTCTCCTTCCTTTCTTTCGCTCCCCTTCACACCTCCCTCATCTCCCCCTCTCTCTACCTATCTCTCCATCTCTCCTCTCCTTTCCCCTCTCTTTATCTCTCTCTCCTCTCCTTCTCTCCCTCCCTCTGCCCTTCCTCTCCCTCTCTCCATCTCTCTCTCCCCTCCTCTCTTTCTCTCCCTCTTCTTCTCTCGCTCTCTCTGCCCTTCCTCTCCCCATTTCTGCTCTCCTCCTCTTCCCTCTCACTCCATTTCTCCTCCTCTCTCTCTCCTCTCCTTCTCCAAATTCTCTCTCTCTACCCCCTCTTCTCCCCCTCTCTCCATCTCCGCTCTCTTCCTCCTCTCTCTCTCCTCTCCTTCTCTCCATCCTTTCTCTCTGCCCTTCCTCTCCCCCTCTCTGCTCTCCTCCTCTCTGTATCTCTTCTCTCCTCCCCTCTCTCCATCTCTCCTTTCCTTCCCCTCTCTCCATCTCTCTCTCCTCTCCCTCTTCTTTCCCTCTGTGCTTCATCTCTCTCTTTCTCTCCCCTCCTCTTCTTCTCTCTCTCTCTCTGCCCTTCCTCTCCCCATTTCTGCTCTCCTCCTCTTCCCTCTCACTCCATTTCTCCTCCTCTCTCTCTCCTCTCCTTCTCCAAATCCTCTCTCTCCCCTCTTCTCCCCCTCTCTCCATCTCTGCTCTCCTCCTCCCTCCTCTCTCCATCCTTTCTCTCTCCCTCTCTCTCCTCCCCTCTCTCTCTCCACTTCTCCTTCCTCTCTCTCTCTCTGCCCTTCCTCTCCCCCTTTCTCCATTTCTCCTCTCTTTCCCCTCTCCCTCTCCCCCTCTCTCTCCTTCTCTCCCTCCTCTCTCTCTGCCTTTCCTCTCCCCCTCTCTCCATTTCTGCTCTCCTTCTCTTCCCCATTCTCTCTCCTCTCTCCCCCCTCTCTCTATCTCTTCTCCTCTCTCTCCCCCCTTCCAACCTCCCTCTCTCCCCCTCTCTCCCTCTCTCTCTCTCTCTGCCCTTCCTTCTGGTTTACAGTAACCCAAACGGTACAGTTCCATTGTGCAGCAGCAGCAGCAGGAGTGTGTGGGCAGGCTGACTCACACACTAATGCAGCTCCACACAAAAAAAAAAAAAAAAAACCTAAAAACCACAACATTCAAAACACGTAAAACCCCAAACGCCGCCATACTTCATTAGCGGCAGTGGAAAAAAGAGGTCTGTATGATTCACGAAGCCGGAGAGGTGAGCCTTGATGCTGTGAGTCCACTTTGAGCATATGGTGCATTTCAAAGCAGTATTAGTAATTTGGAAGTGTTGGTGTAAAAACAACATTCACAGCCAACTCAATGACAACTCATATGAAGGACGTGGGGAACAGGACTGCTTTAAATACACGGGACTGTGCTGTTTCTCTAGTCAGATATATCACGATGAGATGAGGGATAAAAAAAAATGCAGTAAAAATACCAGCATTGCAATATTGGCTAAAGAAGTGTTGTCTATTTTATTTTATTTTATTTTTTTTTTTTTAAGTAAAATACAAAAAGTCAGATTTTAGTCAAGATTTTCCCAGATTTTTATTTATTTTTATTATTATTTTTTTTGTTGTTGTTGTTATTTGTGATTTTTTTTCTTGTCTTAAAAAATATGAAAAACCGAGTTTGTTGGAAACAGTTTACAGTGCTCCAAAGTTATTCCTCACTTCCTTTCTGGATCCAGAGCGTCCTCATTACTCACCGAAACAAGTTTATAAGTGCTTTTCGCAAATCTCAGAAGCCACAGAGGAGTTTTGCGGTAACGTAATGCTAAGAGCTAGCATGCCAACAGTGCACTTCCTGATTATCGCATGGTAAAACACTTTGTGATTAGATACAGGCAGGATGCCGCAATCTTAAAATGATTACGCACCGAGCACTTTTAACGACTTTCAGGAATCAGAGCGGAGTTTAGCCATCACAGTAAATCTAACAACAACTAGCATGACAACATACACTTCCTGATTATAATACCAAAATACACTTTTTAATAGCACACAGCAGACTTAAACAATGTATCTGTACAGGGGCAAGGCTTTTTTGTCTCAAAAAAATTAGGGAAAAAATCGGGTTCAGAGTATTTATCTAAGTTTTATTTTAAAGGTGCACTGTGTAACTTTTTGTCTGAGGGTCCGTCACCTGCTTGTTTCTATGGATCTGTCATTGCGCTGCCTGGAATGTTCCACAGTATGACATTAAACAGCTCTATCTTACATATATTCAATTACAGGTGGGTTTATAGCTCAAAAATACGTAGAAAAAGGTAGTCTGACTATGAGCGGGGCTGTGTCTTTCCACAGATCTGACCTGTAACTTGGTCAGGTTTGATCTCCATGACGATAGAAAGGCTTAAATACCGTCAGTCAGTCAGAATTCCTGTTTTTCTAGGTACTTTTTGAGCTATAAATCCACCTGTGCCATACTGTGAAACATTCCAAACAAAGCAATAACAGCTCCATGGAGAAAAGCGTTTGACGAACCCTCCACCAGAAAAGTTACACAATAGACCTTTAAACTAGTAAATTAAGGTGTCCACATTTCTTGCCATTTGGTGCTAAATTCACCCAAATCATTTATAGAAACACATTCAAAACCAGAAATAGCAAGAATTTAGCTAAACAAGTCCTTTTTGACCCGACCAAACGTGCCTCCATTGTTCCTCTTTTCTCTCCCATAATCTCCTTGTGTTGTTTTTTTTTTTCTTCAGTTTTGCTCACACTCTTCTGACCGCTCCTGCCCTCTGCCCGCTGTGGTGTTGAAACCAAACCAACCCGCACCAAGCTGGCACTGGCACCCGCTCCTGGTGCCACCAAAACGGCAGGGAAAAAACAAAAAAAAAGAGCCACTTCAGCAGAATCAGACTCCCAAAAGTTCATGTGGTTTTTAAAGGGTCCATATTACACTGTTTACTGATCCATGTTATAATGTTGTTTCCTTCGCACTAAAATCATTTGGACCGTGTTAGTCCTGAACTGCCAATCTCTACTGAACTAAAGGTAACTTGAATACTTCATGACATCATAAGGTGGAACACAGCATTTTGAGCTTTGGAGATGTAAACAGAGGATTACAGATAATAAAGGATTACTCAAACATGTGTGAATAAAACAAACAAAAACAAACTCCAGAATGTTTATGATGAGGAAACAACATTCTAACATAGATCAGAAAATAGTGCATTTATAGGGTCTTTAAATCGACATTGTATCAGATGCCCTTCCCGACTATAATCATCCATTTATCTTTGTACTTGATGCAGAATTAATATAAACATGTAGTAAAATAGTGTAGTTATAATATACTAGTAGTGTTACTACTAGCAACTACAACTACTGCAACCACTACTATGGCAACTGCAACTACTACTACTACTGGAAATACTACCACTACTACCCCTACTACTACTGCAATTACTACTAATACAACCACTACTAATACTAGTTCAACTACTACTTCAACAACTACTATGGCAACTGCAACTACTACTACTATGACTACTACGACTACTACTATTGCATCTACAACAACAACTGCAACTACTACTAGTTCAATTACTACTACCACTACTACCATAACTACTACTACTGCAACTACTACTATTACAACTACTACTACTGCAACCACTACTGCTACCGCTACTACTACAACTACTACTACCTCAACTACTACTGCAACTACTACTACTTCAACCACTGCTACTACCACCACTACCGCAACTACTACTAGTTCAACTACTACTGCAATTACTATTAGTACTGGAACTACTACCACTACTACTACTACTGTAACTACTACTATTGCAATTACTACAACTACTACTACTGCAACCACTAGTACTACCACCACAACTACCACTACTTCGCTTCTACTACTAGTTCAACTACTACTGAAACTACTACCACCACTTCCATAACTATCACTACTTCTGTAACTACTGTTGCTACTGCTGCAACCACCACTACTCCTACTGCAACTACAACAAGTACTAATGCGACTTCATCAACCACTAGCTCCCACCTCTCCTTAGCTCTCCATAACTAATGAGTGTCTTGTATTTCCGCGGCGTTCTCCATTTGTTTACCATCCCACCATCTCTCCGTCTCTCTGTGCCGTGGGGTGAGAGGAGCCTGGCAGGTCTGAGTCAGCGCGGGGCACAGATTGGAGGCCCAGCGTGATCCTGGCATCGCTCCGAGGGCCTGGTGAACGGAGGAAGGTAACGCCACACGCAAACATCACACGCACCAATCACAGGGCCCGACTCACAGAGACCCACCGCAGACACGAATCAAAGGGGGGCAGGGGCACGCTGGGGCACGCTGGCACAAGCTGATTATACTGTAATGGTGTTGTATGTACATCTGTATACACGCAGGAGTCGGGGGGAGCAGTGAGACTCACATGGATAGTGACTGGGCGTTAGGTCTTTATTAAAATTCTCATGCCAGGTCAGAATGTCAGTTTCATTAAAATATAGTTAACGTAATCATATTTAAGAAAAAAAAAAACACTATATTTTGGTCCAATAATCAGGAAGTGCACAATAGCATGCTAGTTGTTGTTGCATTGATGACTAAACTTGCAAATTTGTCTATAGGTTTTTTTGTTTGTTTTTTCTGAAGTTTTTATTTCTTAGGTTCAACACAAACTGCTGGTATGATATTCCATAATTGTTACCTAGCAACCATAATGTTCACAAGGGCCAAAACTAATCAAAACTAATATCAATTATAATAATAAATAAATATGAATTAAGAAATGAGAACACCTTTAATTTGTTAAACCTTGTTTAAAGTGTCTGCCTCTAGTGTAAACTGTTGTGTTCATGACAGACTGACATGTATTCACTTCTAGAACTCACTTCTACTTCCTGTATTTTTGAACTTTTCTTCTTGAGCTTTTCCCACAAATTGCCACTGAACTGATGTTCCACAATGTGGCATTAAACTCATCTGATGGACACAACAAAATAAGTTTAATGTTAATGATAAAAACATGGAGTCACCTTTGTCTTTTAGTCCTGGTTACGTCCTAGTTTAGACCTGGTTTAGTCCTGTCTTAGTCCTGGTTTAGTTCTAGTTCAGACCTGCTTTAGACTGGGCTTAGTCCAGATTTAGACCTGGTTTAGTCCTGGTTTAGACTTGGCTTAGACCTGGTTTAGTCCTGGTTTAGATCTGGTTTAGACCTGGTTCACTCCTTGTTCAGTCCTGGTTTAGTCCTGGTTTAGACCTGATTTAGTCCTGGTTTAGAACTGGTTTAGACCTGTCTTAGTTCGGGTTTAGTCCTGTTTGAGACCTGGTTTAGACTTGGTTTAGACCTGGTTTAGAACTGGTTTAGTCCAGGTTTGGTCCTATTTAATCCTGGTTTAGACCTGATTTAGACCTGATTCAGTTCTGATTTAGTCCTGGCTTAATCCAAGCTTAGACCAGGCTCAGAACTGCTTTAGTCCTGGCTAGATCTTACTTACCCCTGATTTTATCTCATTATGACCTATCCAACATAAAAAAAAAAAAAAAAAAATCCTTACAAACATAGTATTAATATCACTCTACAGGGGTCCGAGCCCACCTGCTGAAACTGTTACCATGACGAAGATAAAAAAGAGGAAGAGGAGGCGGGGGAAGCGATAAGGGCCAAAACACGGCGGCGTCGAGGAGACATTACCGTCACGTGACCGCTGGCTTATGTTACCGTGGTAATGGTCCCGTCTCCAGCGCTCAAACTGCAAATTCAATATCGGCGTGCGCACGGGGATCACTCCACTTTACCCACTTCAGTGCCAACTTCCGAAGATAAGACAACTGGCCTGAGAAAGCGCGGATTTACTTATCTCCTCTTATTAGGACCTGCTTTATTAGTGCTAATTTAATGACGATTACTCAACCAAGGGCTCCTAATTTTATAACGATGTGTTGAGAAAAGCTAATTTGCTGCTAATTCGAAGCAAACGCAAGAAGGCACGCATCGAGGGAGACAGCAGTATCGCAAATGCTTTCATTTTCACATCAGTGGGAAAGTGAATAAAAAGAATAAAAAGCTTCTAAGTATTCAAAAGACGGGCCGAGGAAGTGAGAAAGAGATAGGTCTAGACACATTAGGTTGTTGGGAAATCTGCAAGAAAATGAAAAAGTTTGAACGGGTTTCCAAAACGCTATCGGTGTCCATCTGCGTTATAGATTTATACTCTAGATCTGAGAGAAAATAAAAGTTTTTTTGGCACACACTGGACGATTACGATTGCAAAGTCAAAGCAGTGATGGCTAGTCTTTCAAACAGGATATGATAAGACAGAAAATGTAAAGAGCTTCTACTATTATTTAAGAAACCCTAAATTTCACGATTTTGCAATATTTCAAAGTCTTGATTATTAAAAACACAAATTAATTAAAATAATTTGATTAATAGGCTCTATTCAAGCTTACTGGAAGATGGTGGAAAAACGCGAATGATGACTTCCGGGGGCATTAGGGATGTAACAATAACTGAAATATTGTGATATCGTATCCTCAAAAGTCTCACAATAACATCGTGGGCTGTCACAATATATCGAATTACGAGCTCCTTTGCTTAAATGTCAGTTTAGCCCAATCTCCACTGAACTAAAGGTAAACAGTAGCTGTTAAGATAAAAAGTACCACCTACATGACATCACAAGGTAGAACAAACTAATAATAAAGGATTTCTCAAACATGTGTGAATGAAACAAAACACATCTCCACGTAGGGCTGAACGATCTACCGTTTTGGACCGAAAATCACCATCTCAGGCAACACGATTTTGGGAGTGTCAAAAGCTGTTTTTTTTGCAGTGCTCCTAAACCCCAATTTAAGGGCGAAGTTTAGTTCCGCGTCGACTCAACGCACACTGCCACCGTTGCCCTGTCGCGGTCGTTTTTGATTTACGGATCTGCGTCGAGGTCTATGCGCCGCAAAGTAATTCACCACCATAACGTTAGGAGGCGAGGATTTAAACCTGCAGATTGTGTAAAGTGTAAAGTTTAACATGAACCATCTCCAACATGACAGAAGCACAGAACAGACTCACCATCATCAGCATATCCACTGTCACAGAAAGAACATCTATATTCCACCGAGTCGTGTCCTTTAGTCTGACAGAACATGACCGCATCAGGGCACAAGGAACGAACTGTTTTTTTAGCACTCATGCAAAATTTATGCAAATTAGCAATGTGGTTTTAAGTCTTGTTTTTGTAAAACGTAAACAAATGTGTGCAAAGCTGCATTAAACACATTATTACTTAATGTATACTGAAAGAAAGGAAAGCAGAGTACAGGAAATGTATGTAGAACAGGACCAATCACAGCCCTTATTGTCTGCGTCAATTGGGCTTTATGGTCCAGCAACACATCATCGGTGCAGAACTATGGTATGATGTCAGTTTCTGTGATGTTTACAAATGTTCATCTGCACTGAAACTTGATTGATTTGAAAAAAAAAAAAATCGTGAATGAAATCGAAATCGCAATGTCTGCCAGAAAAATCGCAATTCAATATTTTCTTAAACTTGTTCAGCCCCATGCATCTCCAAGTATGCTTTTGAGAAAATAACAACATTATAACATGACTTAAAGCTCACGAGAGTCAACTTGGTGTAATATATGACCTTTAAACCAGCCTTGAACCAGCCTTTTAGTCCCCAACTCCTTTAACATTGTGCTAATCTCATTCTTACAATATATTAATCAATAGTCAATGTGCAGTATCCGTTTCCATACTCCCATAGTGTCCGACACCTCCAGAGACATAAATGATTCAAATTACCCACAGATCCAAACGCACGGCCAAGGATCTCTCATCAATCATGTATGGCCACTATCAAAACGAATTCTCGATGCCTTCGGAAAAAGAACAAAAAATTCCATTTTTTTTTTCTCTCACTCAAAAAAAGGTAGATTTTCTAGGACATAACTGCGTGGCTTATAAATTATGGACGATCCGTGTGCTCCAAACAAGAATTCCCAGTAGCTTTGACAGCACCGTTCACTTGTTTGCATGTGTTTCTGGGTGTAATAATAGCACTGATTAGGGATGGAACGATAACGAAATCCCTCGATACGTTATTGTCGATATTTTGTGGAGGCTAACAAAATTGTAAATACTTTATTTTTCCCTTTCCTTATTCTTTTTAAAAGCCTTGAAAAGCCTTTGGTACTGTATAATATGAAGAATTAAGATTTAAAAGTGCTTCATAACAGTTATTTCTTCATGTAGTCCGCACTGACAACAGCAAAGGATCATGGTCTATGTAGTTCCCTCTGTTTTTTTAGCTTTTGCTGCTACATGGCAAAGCAAGGCAAGTTTATTCGTAAAGCACAATTCAAAAGTTACACAGTGCACCTTTAAGTAGATACGTTTTACTTTTACTTCACTACATCTGAAAGTAGGTGTCTGTACTTTCTACTTTGCTACATTTTCGAACTGGACTGAAACGTAAAATGTACTTTTAATATAATTTTAGGGGTTATTTTGCACATTTGTGGCAACATCCTGACCACATTTTTGAAAAGCTTCGGCTATGAACATACAAAAATACACAAAATTCATGACAAAATTGAACTGAAATTGATTTGTATTGCAACTATTAACCAAAATATGTGTAATTTTTAATCAATAGCACTACATTTTGAATTAACAGCACTTGAAATACATGAAATACTTTTACTTTTTACCCTTAACAGTGCATTCTGTAACTTTGCTGGTGGAATAAATCTTTCTATCTTCATGGAAACCAAACTAGAACAAGTTACAGGTCAGATCTGTGGAGAGGCAACCCCAGCTCACAGTTAAAATGCCTGGTATTTTTGAGCTATAAAACCACCTGTAACTGAATAAATGTAAGGTAGAGCTGTTTAAAGTCATACTGTGGAACATTCTAGGCAGAGTAATGCCATGTCCATAGCAACAAGCAGGTGACGGACCCTCAGCTAAAAAAAAAATTACATAGTTTAAAGTATTAAAGTACCCATTTAGTACATTCTTAAACGGGTACTTCAATATTTTTACTAGAGTAGACTTCTTCATGTGATACTTTTACTTTTACATGTGTACGTTTTTGCTGTTGATCAGTGATTTAAAAACACTGGATAATGTCTGTTGTATGTTGGAGTGTGTGAGAATCCAGATAAGGCTTTTTCTGGCTGTAAAACTGACCCATATTCAATTTAATCTGTCCCAGTGCGGAGACTCCAACTGCTAAGTCATGATAGGGGCTGCTGTGGAGGAAATGGCTTTGTTAGGAGCTCTGGACACAGACAACAGAACGGAGCGCTGGATAAGCTGTAGTGAAGGCTCCCGACCAAAAGCGCTGTCTTTCTGAACTGTGATAATAAGGTTGAGCATTCAGAAGACAAAAACGCGCAATAAACGATACAAATTTGGATGCAATACTGTTCAAAACTGACAAAGTATGTGTTGTCATGATACTGAAACTTCAAACTTGATTTCGCCGCTAAGGATATGGTTGGAGTTTTTATGTCATCATGTATTTTTTTAGTCTGATTCATCAGCCGGTTTCACTTTGTGGAAACCGTCTGACCTCGCAGCATTAGAATTCGTTCGCTCGATGGTAGGTGGGTACTTTTTTAATTTAACTAATGGCTGCTATTTGATTGTGACGTGTGTAATGCGCCACTAACGGGGCTAACTTAAGCTTTTCCCAAATCCCGTCGGAAGAAGGGCAATAACGTCTTTCTCCTTGATAAAATTCACCAACATTCTCTTTGTTCCGGCTTTAAAGCCTCAGTCTCAGGAATCTTCACCAACAGAATGTATGGCTCTTCGCTGATTATCTGGTGCCCGAACTTGCACTTCCGGGGGTTTTTGCGAACTGTCTAGTGTATTCCGATTCCTGACCTAGTCTCTGGAGAGAAATAAAATTGACTGGAGGCACTAGGTGGCGCCAGACTGGCTAATAAAAGCAGACAGGTTACGGTCTAAGCAGGGTCCTTTATTAGGCAAAATTGACACTTGTGAGGTTTAAGCCATGTTATCGTTGTTGTTACCTCCCCAAAAACATACCTAGAGTTATGTTTTGTTTCATTCACACATGTTTGAGTAATCCTTTATTATTAGTCTGTCTACATCTCCAATGCTCAAAATGCTCTGTTCCACCTTGTGATGTCATGAAGCTGTAGTTTTCAAGTGAACAGCTATACTTTTTACCTTTAGTTCAGTAGAAATTGGCAATTCTACGGCTGAAATCATTCAAATGAAAGTGTACAGAGTTTAAAAATACAGTGGAGCACTTCCTGTATTACCACATGACATCACAAGGTGGACCAGAGCATTTTCAGTTTGAGAGAAGAACTCAGCGTAAATATGCAGGGTGTGTTTCTGACGAGGAAACATTATAACATCAGAAAATAGGACATAGGACCTTTAACTTACAGCTTGAGCAAAAGTATGTGAATTGTGATCTCTGTGTGTGTGTTTTTTTTTGTATTTCATCCTCCACTTGTTGATATTTGTTCACTATGAGTTGGTACAAAATTGAAAACAGAAGCTTTTCATTATAAATAAAAGGTGTATCTATAGTGCGGCTGTAATAGTTTTAGATGTTGCACAAAGTAAATCGCTTTATTTAAATTGTGTCATAATTTTTAATCCAGACGCATAAATATCCAGCCACACAGACCATTATTCAGCACTTGTGTTAAAACTACCGTAAAGGGAGTCTTGCCATTAGCATTACAAGCTACATTATTTTACACCTCTGCATTTTCCATCTATTTTAATCACTTGTGGGCTCATAAATATCTCCAGTTAACTCCCTGGGCTCTGTGTGATTTTATATGTTTTTACAGCTCCTATAAAAACACCAAATGTCCTGTTGTACACGAGAATCCCCATTTGTTCCATCAAAGATAAACAACATCAAAAATGGATGAGTGGCTCTTTGTTAATGTCGCAGATTTCCATAGATTATTTTAAAATGCATTTTCATTTATTTATATTTATTTATTAGTCTGGGAGTCCCTGCTTAGACTACTACCCCCGCGACCCGGCCCCGGCTAAGTGGAAATGGCAAATGGATGGATGGATATTTATTTATTTACTTAGTATTTTTATCAACCTATTTTTATGTATTATTATTTTGTTCTTATTTTATTATATTACTGTTATTTTTTATTTCCCCCCCATTTATGCACTTTGTATTTATGGATTTATTTGAATAATTTTTTTCATATTTTTATTTCCTATTTAGCTATTTTATTTTATTGTTATTATTATTATTATTTTTTTTTATTGAATTGGTTATTTTATTATATTTATTTTATTTGTATTTTTTGTTTAGTCACCTAGTATTTATGCATTTATTTAAAAAAAAAATTTTTTTATATTTTTATTTACTATTTATTTTGTTATTGTATTGTTTTATTTTATCACTATTATTTTTATTTAGTCAGTATTTATTATTAATACTTATTTTTTTAATTTTTTTTTTTTTTTTTTTTTATTTATTATTAATATAATATAAATTTTTCACATTTTATTGCATTTTATTTATTTATTATATTTTTTATATTATATTTATTTATTTTTATTATATATATATATATATATATATATATTTATTTTATTTATTTATGTCAGAAGAGATAGAACCAAACAGTGACATAATAAATACTGTAGCCATGTACTCCATCTGAACTGCACGCGCTCAGTAAAGCAATTCAGGAGCAATTTGGTGACCGTCCCCTGGGACCCCCCCGTGGCCGTACATCATCTCTGTGTGAGGGAATCCCTATGCAAACCCCCCCATGCCCACCCACCCCAGCCCCCCGCGCCGCCCCTGCCGCCCCTGCCGCTCCTGCCGAGGGTAAAAATAGACTGTCCCTTATTGAGAGCAAAGGCAAGATTGAATTGAGGGCTTTGCGAAAGTGCCGGCTCGCTAATATGAGAGGGGCGGACCACCGACTGTCTAATTCTGATGATGTACGGCTCTAATAACAAGTCTGACAAACTAAATGAGAGGAGAGAATCATTTGGGTACATTTCTATGCCAAGACAACGGGAAAAAAACATCAGATGTGGTTTGCACAGTTGCGAGTACAGGGTGGGCTTTGAATAAAAAATGCAACTGGGTTAAAGGGGCCATATTACAATATTCTCAGATCTACATTACAGTGTTGTTTCCTCATCACAAATATACGTGGAGTTGTGTTTTGTTTCATTCACACTTTTAACACACAAACCCTGCGTATTTAGTTCTTCTCAAACAGAAAACACGGTAACACTTTAGTTTAGAGACCACATATTAATTGCAAGCTAATAGTAAAATGCTTAAAAGTGAAAGTAAAAGGGCTTAATTACATCTTTGTTAGTATTTATTAAGTACTACCAATGTGTTTTTGTCTAAGGCTGTGTTTTGCAAGTATTAAGCCATCAAATACTTTTTTTTCTTCCCATTGCAGTAGTGGGGTAACCTAGTGCCTCCGCTCAATTTCATTTCTTTCCAGCAATTAAGTCAGGAATCGGAATACACTAGACGGTTTGCAAGAACTCTGGAAGTTGTAGACCGCGCACTGGCCAATGAGCGAAGAGCTGAACCAACTTGAGTTGTGATCTACTGCATACGTTATCCTCCTTTGGACTTCCTTTGTCAAATACAAACTTCACATTTCTTGTTGCACCTTTAGTTCGCACATTCACCTCACAGAAACGACAATGATCGCTGACAGACATGTTCACTCTACTTTGTTTGATATTGTGCCAGAAATTACTTGGACACCACTGAGTGCTCCGGCGCATTACAAACATCACGCCCAAATAGCAGTGATTGGTTAAATAAAAAAGTACCCGTCTACCATCGAGTGAATGATTCCTAATGCTGCGATGTCAGACAGTTTCTACGAAGTGAAACCGGTTGATAAATCAGGCTAGTAGTTTGGATTACAATAGATGTTTTTGTACATACACTGACATTTTAATAAGCATTAATAAGTGTTTGATAAATCCAATACAAGCATACAAATTACCACTTAGTTAGCGATTAATATGTGGTCCCAAAAAACCACCACTGTAGGCATTAAAAGGTGGAACAGTGTTTTTAAACTCCACACACCTTCAACAGAATCAATTGGATCATTTCAACTCTGGATTTGCTGATCTCTACTGAACTAAAGGTCAAAAGGAGCTGTTAACTTAAACTACAGCTTCATGACATCACAAGGTAGAACAGAGCGTTGTGGGCTTTGGACATGTAGACAGACATGTGTAAATGAAACAAAACACAACTCCAGGTCTGTTTTTCATGAGGTAACAACATTATAACATGGCTTAAAGCTCACAACAGTCAGTTTTGCGTAATATGGGCCCTTTAACTACAGCCAATCTGCACCTATAGCTCCGAGCGGACATGACTCACTGACATCAACGAGGTGGATAAAAGTGTCTTGCCCAAGGACGACCGTCTGTGCATGGATGAACTACCAACCCGGGGCAGTGCAATTAGTCTAACTAGAATTTAATCGAGCTCTTACCCACTCAAATTGCCAATGATGAGCTTGGGGCTTTTTGTCTAAAGGCAATTCTGTCAGGAAAAGTTTGAAGAAGAGTTTGGAGGAAGAAACTGGACAACTTTAGTTTTTGATTAAGAAAGTTTGATTTTATGAAGCTGGTTAAAGCAATGGAGTTTAAAGGTGAACTATGTAACTTTTCGGTTCCATCACCGGCTTGTTTCTATGGATATGTCATTGCAATGTTCCACAGTGTGACATTAAACAGCTCTGCATTACATTTATTTGAATACAAGTGGTTTTATAGCTCAAAAACACCTAAAAAAAAAAAAAACAGGCATTCTGAGTGTGAACGGGGTCACCTCTCCACAGATCTGACCTGTAACCTGGTCTGGGTCAGGTTTAAGGTTTAGGATCTTTAAGGATTTCACTGTTGTCATGGTGTCAATAATGATATCCAAATTTCTCAGTATCATATTTATGCAATTTTTATTTTTTTTTTTTTTTTGTGGAGCCTTACAAAATTGTGAATAAGCCACTTCTTTCCTTCCTTTAAAATACCTTGGCAATCCTTTTTTTAACGAAATCCAAAGAATTAAAGCTTAAAAGTGCTTAATAATAGTAATTTCTTCATGTAGTCTGCACTGAAACAGAGCAAAGGATCATGGTCTATGTAGTTTTTTAGCTACTGCTGCATCATAACACTTTGAGATTTGTATTTTGACATATTGTGATGGCCAACGACCATTATTATGAGATTTTTGACAATACGATACCTTTGAGAATCTTTGGAACCTTTGCGATAATGGTGTTAATTCTCGGTTAAAACAGGATTCACTATTTCAGTACACGTTTCGCAGGTGCAAGTGCAGGCTGTGAATGCAAATGCAAAGCTCCAAACAAGGTCCCGAAAGTGTGTCGAAAATAAAAGGAGCACCCAAGGGCTCGGAACAACAACCAGGTCTTTTGTTTTTACAGTAGCGGCAGGATCTGATGTGCGGCGGCGGCGCGCTGTGGAGGCAGACAGACAGGTGTAATGATGTGTTCAGGGGCTGCTCGTGTTTCTGTCACTCGGGTCACGCTCCGGTTTGTCAAAATGGAAGGAGAAAAAGAGGATGAAAAAGAGAAAAAGAGGAGGAGAGGAGGAGAGGAGCAGCTGCTGTGGAGAAAAACATCTGCATAATGACAAGGCTGAAACCTGCGTTAAATACACTTGGACTTCAACATATTCAAAATATGTGAATAGTAGTAGTAGTGGAAATAGTAGTAGTAGCGGAAGTAGGTAGTAGAAGTAGTAATAGCAGTAACAGCAGTAGTAGCAGTGGTAGTAGTAATAGTAGTGGTAGTGGTAGTACTAGTAGTCATAGTAGCAGTAGCAGTGATGATAGTAGTAGTAGTAGTAGTAGTAGTAGCAGTAGTAGTAGTAGCAGCAGTAGTAGTAGTAATAGTAGCAGCAGCAGTAATAGGAGTAGTAGTTAGTAGTAGTAGTAGTAGAGTAGTAGTAGTAGTAGTAGTAGTAGTAGTAGTAGTAGTAGTAGTAGTAGTAGTAGTAGTAGTAGTAGTAGTAGTAGTAGTAGTAGTAGTAGTGGTAGCAGCAGTGGTAGTGGTAGTAGTAGTAGCAGTTAATGTAGGTTGCAGTTGTAGTAGTAGTACTCAGTAGCAGTAGCAGTAGTAGCAGTAGCAGTAGTATTATAGTAGTAGTAGTAGTAGTAGTGGTAGCAGCAGTGGTAGTGGTGGTAGTAGCAGTAGTAGCAGTTATTGTAGGTTGTTGTTGTAGTAGTAGTAGTAGTACTCAGTAGCAGTAGTCAGTAGTAGTCAGTAGTAGTAGTAGTAGTAGTAGTAGTAGTAGTAGTAGTAGCAGTAGTAGTAGTAGTAGTAGCAGCAGCAGTAAAGGGAGTAGTAGCACTTGTAGCAGGTAGTAGTTTTAGTAGTGGATGCAGTTATTGTAGTTAATAATGGTTGTAGCAGTAGTGCTGGTAGTTTTAGCAGTAGTAAGAGTAGTAGCAGTAAAAATAGTAGTAAATGTAGCAGTAGTAGTAGCAGTGGTAGTATTAGGCAGTATCAATAGTGGATGTAGTAATTGAAGTAGCAGTAGTAGTAGTAGTAGTAGTAACAGTAGTAGCAGTAAAAGTAGCAGCAGCTGTTTGCCATTAGGTAGTAGCAGTAAATGTAGCAGTAGTAGTAGCAGGCATAGTGGGTAGCATTAACAGTGGAACTCTAGTAATTGAAGTAGCAGTGGTAGCAGTAGCAGTAGAAATAGTAGTAGTATCTTCTTTTAGTAGTTATCAGAAGTAGCTGCACTGCCCCTGCACATCCCTCAAGGCCACAATATATAAAAATAAAAACAGCCCGGAGCGATGATACTCCAACGTCAGCCCCTCTACACGCTTTACTTCACTAACAAGAACTTCTCATGTGAATATTTGTACTTCATTCACATAATAACAAAACGAACACACTATTTAAAGTACTGCTATAGAAATCCAATTACCCGTGAAGTTCAAGGTGCGGGCTCACACTACACACATTGAGCATCTTTCTAGTGCTACTATTTCTAGCGCAAAAAAAAAAAAAAAAATCCTTCTCCACTACCCATGATCCTCTCTGGGGGTCTGGGGCGATTTCCCATGGGCCCCTGCTCTCTCCCGGACACCTGCTGCGCTGTCTGCGGGGTTGAGCTGTTAATTAGGTAACATCGGTACGAGCGCGCTAACTAGACGGCCGGCTGACAGCGCTCGCGTGTTTCACAGATGTTTCCCGGGCGCTGACGGCGTGGCGGCGCCGGCGGACTACGGGGGGGGGGGGGGGGGGGGGGGCTATTAGCTGCCCCCGAAACGCCGCTAACACCTGCCCCTCCCCCTTCCTCCTCCAACGGCCAATCAGGAACGAGGAAAAAAACGTGATGGATCGTAGCTACGAAAGCAAAGAAAAAGCACGAGAAATTGATTTAGCATGATAAATTTAAGTGTTTGTTATGAAGCTAAAGGTGCACTACGTCACTTTTTACCTGCTTGTTTCTATGGACACGCCATTGCTCTCTCTGGAATGTTCCACAGTGTGACATTAAACACCCCTACCTTACATTTATTCAATTACAGGGGGTTTTAGAGCTTAAAAATACCTAGAAAAACAGGCGTTCTGACTGTGAGCGGGGTCACCTCTCCGCAGATCTGACCTGTAACCTGGTCTGGTTTGGTCTCTACGAAGACAGAAAGGTTTAATGCCGTACTGTGAAACATTCCAAAGCAATATGTCTGTATGGAGCAAAGCATTTGACGTACGCTCCACCAGAAAAGTTACACAATGCAGCTTTAAAAAGATGTGGCCAAGATGGAGAGAGAAGGAGGAAACAGAGGATATGGAGAGAGAGAGAAGAGAGAGAGAAAGAGAGAGAGAGAGAGAGAGAGAGAGAGAGAGAGAGAGAAAGAGAGAGAGAGAGAGAGAGAGAGAGAGAGAGAAGGAGAAAGAGGAGGAGATGGAGAGAGAGACAGAGAGAGAAAGGAGAAAGAGGAGGAGATGGAGAGAGAGAAAGGAGAAAGAGGAGGAGATGGAGAGAGAGAAAGGAGAAAGAGGAGGAGATGGAGAAAGAGACAGAGAGAGAGAGACAGAGAGAAAAAGGAGAAAGAGGAGGAGATGAAAGAGAGAGAGACACACAGAGAGAGAGAGAGAGAGAAAGGAGAAAGAGGAGGAGATGGAGAGAGAGAAAGGAGAAAGAGGAGGAGATGGAGAAAGAGACAGAGAGAGAGAGAGAGAGAGAGACAGAGAGAGAAAGGAGAAAGAGGAGGAGATGAAGAGAGAGAGAGACACAGAAAGAGAGAGAGAGAGAGAGAGAGAGGAGAAAGAGAAGAGGATGGAGAGAGGAGGAGACAGAGGAGATAGAGAGGAGAGGGTCGCCTTAGAATTGGACCTTGGAAAACTGTTTAGGAATACGATTGAAAGGGTTGAACGATTTAGGAAAAATGTGAAACTCAGATTTTTTTTTTTAGAAGAATTTTGATCAGATTTGTGATTTATGTTTTAACGCTGCAACTTTTCCGGTGGAGGGTCCATCAAACGCTTTTCTCCATGGAGATGTTATTGCTTTGTCTGGAATGTTTCACATTATTGCATCAATCCTTTCTATCTTCATGGAGATCAAAACCAAGACCAAATTACAGGTCAGATCTGCAGAAAGGCGACCCTTGTCACAGTCTGAACATTTGTTTTTATAGGTATTTTTGAGCTATACAACCACCTGTAATTGAATAAATGTAAGGCAGAGGTGTTTAATGTCATACTGTGGAACATTCCAGACAGAGCCATGACATATCAACAGAAAGAAACAGGTGAAGGACAATCCACCAGGAAAGTTACACAACGCACCTTTAAACAGATGTGGACCTTGGAAAACGAATACATTTCAGTATTATAGTTTATCCTCTATATTTAGTTCAGCTCTATGTCACACTTCAGAATTCAGGCCTATGCGATGGCTATGCAACCTTCTTGTGTCCATGGCGATGTTATTGCTTCGTCTGTAATGTTCCCTAATATGGATTGAATCATGGCTAGAGAACCGGACCGATTAATTTACCCTGATGGAATTAAGTGTTTCTAATGAAGCTGAAATGAGGTGTGGGTAAACAGATGTGGCCAGGACTGAGGTTGGGATCACCTTCGAATTGGACCTTGGAAAACTGTTTGGGAATACGCTACAAAAGGGCTGGACGATTCGGGAAAAATGTCAAATTCCAATTTTTCTGACAAGCATTAAGATTACGATTAGATACGATTTATTAATGTTTTACTAATAGGTTCCTGTTCCAAGTTCACCTTTTAATAGTAGCAGTAACAATTGATTTAGTATTTGTAGTACTAGTAGTCAGAGGTGGGACCAAGTCTTTGTTTTGCAAGTAAATCTCAAGCCTTTGACCTCAAGTCCGAGTCAAGTCCCAAGTAAAAGACAGGCAAGCCCAAGTCGAGTCTTGAGTCACTGGCTGATAAGTCCAAGTCAAGTCCAAGTTCGTCTGCTTTGAGCTTTGAAGTAATTTTAAGTCAACCAAAGTACCAAATATAGCTTAGATTTTTTTAATTTATATGAATTTTAAACTAAAGTGTACTTAAAAAAAAATCATAGAATATTTGTATATGAGTATTTTAAGAGTATATAAGAGTTTATCTTTTTTTTTTCTTGACAAGATCTTAGTGTGAAACATTATGGTCAGAACAGAAAGAATTCAGATTTAAAAACGCTTCTCAAGTCTTCTCAAGTCATAGGCCTCAAGTCCAAGTCAAGTCCCAAGTCATTGACCTACAAGTGCAAGTCGAGTCCAAAGTCTTATTCCATTTTATCAAGTCAAGTCTCCTGATACTGACTCAAGTTTGACTCGAGTCCAAGCCACGACTTACAAGCCCTCACCTCTGCTAGTGGTTGTAGTAGCAGTAGTAGCAGTAGTAGCAGTAGCAGTAGTAGTAGTAGTAGTAGTAGTAATATTTTGGTGTTTATGGAAGAAAAAAAAATTATACTTAAACTGCAGCCTTTGCGATTTGCTGATAGCGATAATTTTTTGAAGTACCATAGTTAGAGAGGGGATGTACTTTAAAAAATTGTCTTTCTGATTTGCCGATTGCATCAAGTGTTTGATAATTTTGGATAAATAATTGACCATACTTCATCTAAATAAAATATAGTAGCTTTGTATGATGGATTTTGGAAATATTTTGTGTTAATATATAAGAAAATACGCTATAAAGGTCAACAAGTCAATATTTAGACAACTGGGACCAAATTTCAGACCAGAAAAAAAATCCAGCATTCGAAAAAATCAACCATCAATCAATAACAATACACCAGAGCAGGACATATGACAAATAGTTCCAACAAAATGGCGCACTGTCTGGAAACCTAAATGACAGATTGCGGATTGACTTTTTCCTACAAGGCCCTTTTCCTGTTTTAAACGAGGCCCCATCCGTCTCCCTTGGGTGCTCCATTACCGGGTGCCGCGTGGTTGACAGATGACCTAGTGTTTTTGCTCCGCTCATACTTTACCTGCCCTCTTTTATTCGCTACAACCGAACAGCTGCTTGAGACGAGCGCCGAGATGGAAGCAGGTCATCCGCTGTCAATTTGAGATTTCCCCGGACGATAGACGAGAGCTCTTAAAGGCACAGGCAGCAACAAGTTCATTAAAGCGGGACTGACAAAGAAGACTCGCTGGGTTATTCCTTACAAATTACTACGACGACTACTACTACTACTGCTGCTGCTGCTACTACATCATGTTCCTGTTTCGTTAAAGGGTCCATTTTACGCTTTCCTGATCTGTGTTATAATGTTCGGAGTTGTGTTTTGTTTCATTCACACGTTTAACACACAAACCCTGCGTATTTAAGCTTCTATTTAGAGTTCAGAAAACACTCAGTTCCACCTTGTGATGTCATGTGGTGATACTGGAAGTGCTCCATTGTGTTTTTAAACTCCATACAAATTGACTAGGATCATTTGGATCATTTCAGCCCTAGAACTGCCAATCTCTACTGAAATAAAGGTAAAGGGTAGATGTTAACTTCGAAAACTACTACTACATGACATCACACGGTGAAACTGACAGATTAATGATGCAGGAATACTCAAACTCAAACTCCAGGTCTGT
The DNA here is from genome assembly GCF_026225935.1 of Boleophthalmus pectinirostris. Classification (NCBI taxonomy): domain Eukaryota; kingdom Metazoa; phylum Chordata; class Actinopteri; order Gobiiformes; family Gobiidae; genus Boleophthalmus; species Boleophthalmus pectinirostris. The sequence continues at coordinate 14,452,238 of NW_026570994.1, forward strand.
TTTTGAGCAGAACAACATTACAACATGTCTTAAAGCTTACGAGAGTCAATTTTGCGTAATACAGGATCTTTAAAGGCTACAACAGTGAAACTGGTTATTCCTTATAAAGTACTACTACTGCTATTACATGTCATGTTTCTGTTCAGGTTGAGTATGTGGATCATTCTGTTAAAGGTGCACTACGTAATTTTTCTGATAAAGGCTATGAAACCTTCTCGTCTCATTGTCTGTAATATTCAACAAAGTCAGGGATCGTTTGGGTCAATCTGCTGCCGATGTGAAAACGTTTACTTTACTTTTTTAAGTAGTAGTACAAACGTGACTACACAGTGCTCTTATCCAGTTTGTAGTAAAGCAGGGATGTGTATATGTTTTGAATAAATTGAAATTAGATCATTTAAGAAACATCAAAATCTGTCCTCATTATCAGGCCAAAAATATCTGCAGAGTTTATCACCATTGGTTTCTCTGGATTCTAAACTATCTCTATCTCATCTGCTTAGAAAAAAAACTGTATCAGTGGATTTCTGTGTCTTCAAAAAATACAGATGACCAAAATTATAGGTCAGATCTGTGGAGAGGCCCACTGGAGTGCCCCTTTCTAAATCTCAGTGATCATACCTCCATCTTACAGCTCTCCTCTCATTCTCTCTTCTCTTCTATCCTACTCTAAGCTCTCTCCCCCACTCTTTCTCCCGCTCACCCTCTTTACCTTTCTCTGTTCCACTCTCCCCCCCTTTCTCACTATCTGCCTCATTCATTCTCTCCCCTTCCCTATCCCTCTCACTTTTTCACCCTCCTTCTCCTTCACCCCCTCTCTACTCCTCTCATTCTTTCCTCCTCTTTCTCCCTCTCTACCCCCTCAATCTTTCCCCCTCTTTCTCCCTATCTACTCCTTCTCACTCTTCCCACCCCTTTCTCCTCACTCTTTCCCCCTCTTTCTCCCTCTCCCCTCTCTACTCACTTTTTCCTCCTCTTTCTGTCTCACCCCCTCTCTATGCCTCTCACACTTTCCCCCTCTTTCTGCCCTTATCATTCTTTCTCCCTCTCTCGCACTCTACTCCCTCTCACTCTTTCCCCCTCTTTCTGTCTCTCCCCCTCTCTACTCCTCTCACTCTTTCCCCCCTCACTCTTTTCCCCTCTCTCTGCCTCTCCCCCTTTCTACTCCTCTCACTCTTTCTCCCTCTCTACTCCTCTCAATCTTTCCCCCTCTTTCCCTCTCTCCATCTCTACTCCTCTCACTCTTTCTCCTTCTCTCCCCCTTTCTATACTTCTCATTCTTTGTCCCTCTCTCCGTCTCCACTCCTCTCACTCTTTCCCCCGTCTTTCTCCCTCTCCCTACTCCTCTCACTCTTTATCCTTCTTTCTCCCTCTCTGCCTCATTCTCTACTCCTCTCACCCTCTCTACTGCTCCCTCCATCCCGCTCTCCCTCTCTCCTCTCCTCCCGAGGCCAATTACGTTCCATCAGGCAGAAGCTGGCTCCCGCATTAAAGACACGGGGGCACATTAATCCGCACGTACAAACGGTGGTCTCCCCTCACAGCGCCGCTCAGACCCTCACCGCATCGTTACGGCGACGCAGATGGGGCTTTTGCTTCGCGGGACCTCGACACGGAGCTCACATGATGAATGAGTTTACCTTGGTGACGGGAGAAGTTACAGCGGATTATCAATTATGCATCGGCAGTGACTTTTGACGTCTAATTAACCTTGTAAAGTGGAAACTGAGTGTGTATTTGTAATACATTTGTAATGCCGGGGCTCGGGGTAATGATGGGAGTCCAACATGGGCGAGTAGCTGGATAAAATGACACGAGTTGGGATTACAAATGCAGGTTTAGTAGCTGTTAAGTGAAGGTGATGGATATTGGAATAGTTGCAAAGACTGAATTAAGATACAGAACCAATTTAAAAGGTGCAAGGTGTAACTTTTCTGGTGAAGGGTTCGTCAAATGTTTCTTCTTATTCATTGCAGGCCAAGTTACAGGTCAGATCTGTGGAGAGAATGCCTGTTTTTCTAGGTAAGTTTTGAGCAATAGATGCAAGGTAGATCTCCATGTCATATTGTGGATTACAGCTAAACGATCTATCACTTTGGACCGAAAATCACGATCTCAGACAACACAATTTTGAGAGCGTCAAAGTCGTGTTTTTTTGTAGTGCTCCTAAAGTCCAATTTTAAGGGCAAGTTTAGTTCTGCGTCGACTCATTGCACACTTAGCCGTCACCTTGTCACCGTTGTTTTTGATTTATGGATCTACATCAAGGTCTATGCCACCACAACGCTAGGAGGCAAGGATTTAAAACGCTGTTTGTGTAAAGTTTAACATGAACCATCTGCAATGTGACAGAAGCACAGAACAAATTCACCATCATCAGCACATCCTCTGTCACAGAAAGAACACTCATAATCCACTGAGTCTTGTCCTTTAGTTCGACAGAAGCTGACCAAATCAGAGGCACAAGGAGAGAGCTGTTTTTTGTTTTTTTTTGTTTTTTCCAGCCCTTATACTTTATGCAAATTAGCCATGTGGTTTTAAGTTTCATTTCTGTAAAACTTAAACAAATTTACGCAAAAGGTCCAACATCAAATTGTCGGTGCAGGACTCTGGTATGACGCAAATTTCTGTGATGTTTGCAAATGTTCATGTGTCTCTAAAACTTCAACTGCCTCAAAAATCATATCAGCCTAAGGCCTTTAGGTATCACATCAGCCATAGCGTACAGGTTCAGTCAAATGAAGCGCATCGTGGCTTGCCGTTACAGGGGCGAATCTGAAGCATATTAGGGGTGTCATATTAAGAAAAGGAATATATTCATGTTCACAAAAGTAGGGATGTAACGAGAGGCTGATATAATTGCAGATAGGATGCTTTTTTGCTTTTAAAATACCCTGACAAGGTTTTGATGTGAATTATTACTGTCATAATCCCAAGAATTCAAGTAAAAACATATTTATTCATGTTGCTGTGCTGAAATGAATCATGGGGCATGTAGTTCACAATATTTATAAGCTGTTGCTACTATAAAACATGCATTTAAGCAAAGGATTTTATAATTCAATATACTGTGACAGCCCACGATATCACGACATTTTGGTTATTGTTACATTCCTTCAAAATAGCAAAATAAAAACCTCAGGATTATGTAGTAGTAGTAGTGGGTTAATACAAACATTTTAAGACCAAAATAACCAGGCTCACAGCAGAAGTTACAGAGAGAGGGATGACAATTTTCCAATGTAATGTCAATTGAAGCCAAAGTCGTTGGAGCCAGAAGTGCCCCCATGAACACTTCCTATTTGGAAGGAGGCCACTAGCAGGTTAGTCCAATTAAATACACAGTCTATGTAACAGATCTACTTTGAATCCCAATAGAAATCTACAAATGAGTTATTTTAACAGTCCTTTATTGGAGACAATAGTGCAGCTAACTCATGCTCCAAACCCTACTGTGACTCCATCCATCTTACATTTCAACGCCAGGAAAACTTGGACTGAACTCCGCTGCAAAACGGTTGCATAATTAAACATGAGCACAAACTTTCACTGATTACGTAAGTTTCGAATTTTCGGGTCCAAAACAGTAGCTGGGATCTGGGTTAACCCTGATATTTCTTTCTTTGAGCTTTGCAAAAACACTGGCACCACAATTTAGCAGTTCACCGTTTTGTAAAAGCCCAAAACAGTTTGAAAATGAGGCCAACCTGCTCCTTGGTGCTTTACTGGGCTACCTGCCAACAAAAAGGAACAGACAGGGACTTTATTAGCCTGTCTTTGTGAAATCTTTTGGGAGAATAGACAAAAAACACATTTAGTGAATGTATTTTGACATTTTAGCCTGCTTTTTAAAACTGCATTATGTAACATCTAAGGTGGAGGATCTGCTACTTGCTTGTTTCCATGGAGGTGTTATTTCTTTGCCTGGAATTTCCACAGTAGGGCATTAATCATATCTTCCTTGCATTTGTTCACGGGGTTTTATAGCTCAAAAATACCTTTAAAAAACATAAATTTTTACCATGTACACGCTCGCTTCTCCATAGATCTGACCATTACCCTGTCTCTACTGTGATGACTAAGTTTATTTCTAATCAAGGCAAAATGTGGGAATACAGGAAGTGCTCCATAAACCTTCACGAGAATCATTTGGATAATTTCAGCCCTGGAATTGCCAATCTCTACTAAACAAACACTAAAAAGAAGGTGTTAACTTAAAAACTACAGCTTCATAACATGACATCACAAGGTGGAACAGAGCGTTTTGAGCTTTGAGGATATAGACAAACTAATAATAAAGGATTACTCAAACATGTGAAATATCTTTTTGATGCAGTAGCAAAATTATAACGCGGACTGAAGCTCACAAGAGTCAATTTTGCGTAATATAGGACCTTTAATGAATCCTTCTCTTTCCTTCTCGCCCACACACACACACACACAGGTGGGCGTATAAATGGGAGCTGGCTGCGTTTACATGTGTTTAGTCTGTGACCGTTTCGTCCTACCTTTTCACTCACAGCAGGTCTAATTCGGTCGTGGCTGTGATGACTTTGACAAGAGGACGACAATGGCTTGAAGTAACAGACTGTCATTATGGAGCAGGTTCAAATGATAAGACAAAAGCTCAATGCCCTCAGCCTTAAAACACCTTTAAAGGTCCTATATTAAGCAAAATGGACTCTTGAGAGCTTTAAGCCATGTTATAATGTTGTTATAATGTCAAAAACATACCTGGAGTTGTGTTTTGTTTCATTCACACATCATCTCTAAAGCTCAAAATGATGAGTTCCACCTTGTGATGCCATGAAGCTGTAGTTATCTTTTCACGTTTTGTTTAGTAGAGATTGGAAATTCCAGCTCCGAAATGATCCAGATGATTCTAGTGAAGGTGTATGGAGTTTAAAACACATTGTCCTGTATCACCACATGACATCACAAGGTGGAACAGTGTGTTAAACATGTATGACTGAAACAAAACACAACTCTAGGTCTGTTTGTGATGAGGAAACAGCATTATAACACAAATCAGAAATTATGGGGCATTTAAAGCTTAAAATGGGGTTGCACTAGTGTCAGTATTGGAGATAAATAATTATATTTTAACAGTTTTACTGTATATTAATTGTAGTTTAAAGTAGGGATGTAATAATAACCAAAATATCGTGATATCGTATCGTCAAAAGTCTCACAATAATATCATGGGCTGTCACAATATATCAAGTTACAAGTTTATTTGCTTAAATGCATAATTTTACAGTAGCAACAACTTATAAACATTGGCAACTACATTTCCCATGATTCATTTCAGTCCAAACAACATGAAGAAATGTGTTTTTGAATTGAATTCTTGGGATTATGTAATAATTCACACCAAAATCTTGTCAATGTATTTGAAAAGCAGAAATGCGTCCTATCTACAATTATATCAGCCTCACCAAAATATCGCAATAAATATCGTACCATCAGACGTATATCGTGATAATATCGTACCGAGAGATTTGGATATCGTTACGTTTAAAGTAATAAATGCTGTTCTCTTTCCTTCGCACTTGTATTTGTTGGAATCCTGTAACATATAAAAGCAGAAAAGGCTGGTTTGGTGTCACTTTACTTCAATATTGAATAGAAAATGTAGATTCTAAACAAGTATGAAGCCAACTCTTATGTTTGAGCAAATAATGACCACCAGAACTTGGCATGGCAACAGTTCAGTTTCAGTGAAGGGAACAAAAGATGGATTTGAATACCACCCCATGACGTCACGAGGAGGATGGCCGTTTTTGAGCTTGCATTATTCAAGCCCCCCACACTCAATAAAGCAATAGGAAAAGACAGAGAGGGACTTTGATCTTTTTTTTTTTTTCTTCCCTCTCCAATCGATGTTTGTAGTCGAAGCTGCCCAGGGGCATTCTGACTGATGGCCAATCTGTGCCTCTGGTCCACACAACTACCACTCACACAAACAGTATTATTATTATTATTTTTTTAGCCATTGCTGCTCCAAAATTGCAATTTAAAGCCATAAAATTAAAAAGTCAAAATGTTTTTTTATCACAAACAGACCAGGAGTTGTGTTTTGTTTCATTCACACATGTTTAACACACAAATCCCGTGTTTTTAGGTTGAGCTCTTCTCTCAGATTTTCAGTTTTCCACCTTGTGATGTCTTGTGGTAATACAGGAAGTGCTCCACTCTGTTTTTAAACTCCACACACCTTCACTAGAATCATTTGGATCATTTCAGCCCTGGAATTGCCAATTTCTAATGAACAAAAGGTAAAAGGAGCTGTTAATTTGAAAACTACAGCTTCATGACATCACAAGGTGGAACAGAGTTTTGGAGATGTTGACAGACTAATAATAAAGGGCAACTCAAACGTGTGAATTAAACAAAACACAACTCGTGGTATGTTTTTGAGGAGATAACAACATTATAACATGTCTTAGGCTATGTTTATATGATGACGGTCTGAACAGAAGACGCAAAAGTGACGTCACATCTTCACTTTTTATCCCGCGTTTAGACGAGCGTTTTCGGGAGGAAATCTGCGTGCATACGGTGACGCAAAAGTGTGTGGAATTCGATTGGGTATGCATGCCACCCGACATGTTTCTGTGTACTGTATGTATGTGATGTAAACGCGTACGCAACGTGAACAGATCTGACCAGAGTTTTGCGTCTTGGGCAGTGTCGACGGAAACCCTACGACGGTGCGTATTCAACTTTTCACTCTGGAAGGTGGTTTCAGATGTTTGCGTTTTTAAGCAACAAAATCGTCGTCTGAACGAAAGGCACTTCCGATAAAATATTTGGACATTTTTACCCGCAAGTGTTCTCGTGTAAACAGGCCCTTAAAGGTACATTGTGCAACTTTTCTGGTGGAGGGTCTGTCAGATGTTTTTCTCCATGCAAATGTTATAGCTTTGTCTGGAATGTTTCACAGTATGGCATCTTCATGGAGACCAAATCAGACCAAGTTACAGGTCGGATCTGTGGAGCGGTGACCCCGCTCACAGCCAGAATGCCTGTTTTTCTAGATATTTTTGAGCTATAAAAGCACCTGTAATTGAATAAATGTAAAGTAGAGCTGTTTAATGTCATCCTGTGGAACATTCCAGGCAGACCAATGGCATATCTATAGAAACAAGCAGACAAAAAGTTACATAATGCACCTTTAAAGATTACAAGAGTCCATTTCGCGTAATACAGAAAAAACTTTAAACCTATAACCAAAAGTATAGCTCTATCTGCCGAATGTGTGTTTTAAAATATCTTTCCTAGCTCCTCTCACAAATCCTCCTCGCTGACGTCTCATTTTTTTACCTCCTCGGTGTATTTTGACAGCCCTGCCATGGAATCCGTTGAAGTTTCTAATGAAAGCGGCCCCGTCTCTGCTTCTGCATCTAGTTTTGAAGCGCGCACAGATCTACCAGCAACAGAACCTATTTAGCCAGTCTCTGATCTCACCCCGCGTCGAAAAAACCTCAACCCTCAGAGGTGATTAGCGCACCTTCTCCTCTCTAGCATCTGCCCCGGCACCGAAACTCGCCCTGTCAAGCTGCCCCTGCCAGGTGGGGTCCCGCGAAACCCCAAAAAGCCAGCCCCCGCCTTCCCTTCTCCCCGAGCCGCAGCACTCGCTTTCTCTTTGATCGCGCGCCTGTCTCGCTGTCGACGCTGTTTGAGATGCGGCTCTGAAAAGTTACCGAGTCCTCCGTGGGTTTTTGACGTCTTAAAATGGCATCTCTTCTGGAAAACTAAAATATTAAGACGCTATCGGTTAAAGTATTGTGTAACTTTTCTGGTGGAGGAACCGTCAAATGATTTTCTATGTGGAGATGTTATTGCTTTGTTTGGAATATTTCAAAGTATGGCATTAAACCTTTCTACCTTAATGGAGACCAAACCAGACCCAGTTACAGGTCGGATCTGTTAAGAGGTGACCCCACTTTCTAGGGATTTTTGAGCTCTAAAACCGGTTTAATGTCATACTGTGGAACATTTCAGGCAGATAAATGACATCTCCATAGAAACAAGCAGGTGATGAACCGCCAACCAAAAAATAAAAAATAAACTTCCCACCAGTTAACAAATTGAATTTCTCCTTTTGCCATGGGATTTTACAAACAATTCCAAATGTGTAACTATTGAAAATTGAACTGACCCCAGGAAAAAAGCTGACAGAATACACAAAAAGACAGTAACTGGAATCTAAATTAACGAAGAATTTCATAAATACGACTTTTATGGTAAGTGGTACTTTCAAAATCAAATCTCAAATCTTAATATTTTCTTACATGGCTGTTTTGCAGCAGTAAACCGTCTGAGAAACCATCTGACCTCGCAGTATTAGAATTTGTTCGCTCGACGGTAGGCGGGTACTTTTTTTTATTTAACCAATCGCTGCTATTCCTGTAGGAAGAAGGACAAAAACGTCTTTCCCCTTGATGAAATTCACTAAACATTCTCTTTATTCCGGCTTTAAATCCTCGATCTCGGGAATTGTTGACAACACTGAATATATGGCTCTTTGCTGATTGGCTGGTGCCCGAACTTGCACTTCCAGGGTTTTTCCCAACCATCTAGTGTATTCTGATTCCTGACGCTGGAAAGAAATGAAACTGAGCGGAGGCACTAAGTGGTGCCAACCTGGCTAGTTTTTCAGACATATTGCTGTAATGTTAATGAACGCCAGTAAAGAACTGACTGATGTGTTTGTATAAATCTGTGAAATTATGTAAGTATAAGTGTTCTTTAAAACCAGCTCCAAAATGTACTACTTATATCAGATGGCATCCTCTTATATATCAGTTTTTTTTTATAGTTCTGCTTCTTGGGTGATGTAATTCTGTTATTCTGTGAAGTTGCATTGCCACTGTCGGGCGAAAAAAAAAAGGTCAAAGATGGCTGCGAATATTAATTTGCAGACACCACAATCAATGCAAATTGTCCGGTACTTCAAAACGCAGATTATAGAGCGGCTTTACAATGGACAATAGCCCTGATCCTTCCCCATGTTTGATTCATCCTTTACTCCTCACTTCTTTATCTGTCTTTTTGTTGATCTTGAGTGACCTTTCACCCTGTGCGCGTCTCCTACTCTGACCTTTAAACGGCGCTCTTTGTCCTCCTCGCACAATGCTGAAAAATGACCTCGGGCTCATTCAAAAACATAGGTCTGCGTGCTCAAGAGGAAGAGCCTTTGTACTTGTAAGATCAAACCCAAAAGGTGCGTTAAGAGGGGTATTATGAGAAATCCACTCTTTGGAGCTTTTTACCATGTTATAGCACTGTTCCCTTATCAAAAATATGCACGGAGAGTGAATTTTTGATTCATTTTTCCCATTGACTTTTCAAAAATACTAATATTAAGAGTTCAAAGACATCGCGGAGGCTCAGCAGCTACATTTTAAATCCAAAAAGCACATTTCAAACACAAGATTCAGCAAAATGCTTTGATAATTTAAAAGGTTTTCAATGTTTCAGAGGCAGATATTAAATAAAAAAAGCATTTTGGGAAAGTTTACCCCATATCAAATGGTGGGCGGTCACTGTTCAGCTCAGTTCAGACTCTTCCTTATAGTTAGCAATGCTTGACCATTTCCATAAATATACAAAAGCACGATACAGAAGGATACACTACAACTTCACAAACCTGACGCGATGTGCAGTACTTTTATTTTCGGTATGCATGCGCTATACAGATAAAGTGCCAATTAATTCAAAAAGTGAGATCCCAGTTATCTTGTCCCTTGGTTGATCAAACCAGGACTAAACCAGGTCGAAACTGGTCTAAATCAGGACTAAATCAGAACTAAATCTGGACTAAGCAAGCCCTAAAGCATGACTAAAGAAGGACTAAACCAGGTCTAAACCGACTCTAAACCCAAATCTAAACCCAAGTCTAAACTAGGTCTAAATCATGACTAAACCAGGTCTAAACCAGGTCTAAACCAAGTCTAAACCAGGTCTAAACCCAAGTCTAAACCCAAATCTAAACCCAAGTCTAAACTAGGTCTAAATCATGACTAAACCAGGTCTAAACCAAGTCTAAACCAAGTGTCTAAACCAGTCTAAACCCAAGTCTAAACCCAAATCAGGTCTAAAACCAGGTCTAAGCTAAGTCTAAACCCAAATCTAACCCAAGTCTAAACTAGGTCTCAATCATGACTAAGCCAGGTCTAAATCTAAGACTAAACCAGGTCTAAACCCAAGTCTAAACCAGGTCTAAACCAAGTCTAAACCAAGTCTAAACCAAATCTAAACCCAAGTCTAAACCCAAATCTAAACCAAGTCTAAACTAGGTCTAAATCAGGACTAAACTAAGTCTAATTCAGGTCTAAAGCAGAATTTGCTGATGTTATGACAGCGTTCTGAAGGGGGAGTGACTTAGCAATGAGGATCAAGCGGAGCAAGGACTCAAGACCGTCAAAAACTAAACTGAAATGTAGCACTTTCAAAACAATAAAAGGTAAAATGTTGATCTAAAAATGTGTTGGCCAATATAACACCAAATATAAGCGTAATACCCGCTCTTTAAATATGCTGCTTACGTCTCTTTTTTTTTTTTTAGAATGTGCTGACAAAGTCCTCGCCTTATTTTAGCCTAATTAGCATTTCTTGTTTAAATAAAGCAAAATTTCTAACACCGACTCCCCTTCATTACGCCCCAGGTTTGCTCCACTGGGCTCCCAAGGTTTGTTTTAACAGCTGAACTGCAAACGAACGCTGCGAGGAGCTTAAGTTTTTATCACCAACTGCAGATTTTTATGGAGAACAGAAATAAAACTGGTGCAACTTCCACTCGGCGTTGTGGGTATTCTTGGTTATGATGTAATTTTAGACTGATCTGACTGAGAAACTGGACTGTGTAGCTTCTCTGTTGGAGGCGCAGCTACGTTTGTGTCTCCATGGAGATGGTATTGCTTCATCTAGAATGTTCTACAGTACGGTATTAAACGTATCTTGCATTTATTTCAGATTTTTGGAAGAAATATCCAAACTTATGATCCACAAATGTTGAACCATGTCATTATTTGTTAGGAATTGGCTCCACAAACTGAGCCACATTCATCTTATGACTTAAGTCCTTCCAAATGCAAGAGAATAATTTCACTTTTGTTTTGTTTTTTTTATACTGACAGAGACGACACTGCCCTTTCTGTGGATAGGCCAAGTATTTACATATATATTAATAATAAACCAGGTCAACAAATCTGCATTATGACACTTAAAGGGCCTTTAATACTCGATTTTCTGATCTATTTTATAATGTTTCCTCATCACAAACATATCTGGAGTTGTGTTTTGTTTCATTCACACAGGTTTAACTAACAAAGTCTACATATTTAGGCTGAGCTCTTCTCTCAAACAGAAAACACTGTTCCACCTTATGATGTGGTAATACAGCAAGTGCTCCACTGTGTTTTTAAACTCCATACACCTTCACTACACAGCAGAAAGTGGAGTGTTAAAATTGACTCTCACAGAATCAATTTTAACATTTTCTCAGAGTTTATATGAGTCCAATCTGTTCTAGAGTTAATTTAACATTTTTGGAAATGTTAATTAAGTAACACTGGACCAAAGGTCCTGTTTAACCCCAAAATCAAGAGTTAAGAGTTGAGAGTAGTAACTTTGTAGGGTTATCCTGATTTAGCTAAACAACACACAGAGGTGTTTTATTTTTACTCTTTATTTCAGTTCATTTAAGATGAAATGATGTACAAAACTGGTTCAAACTGGTCTTCTTTTGCAGGAGTTCAAAGTGGTAGGTGGGATGTGCCAAATTAACACTAAGGGAAGTTGAATTAACACTAAGGGAAGTTGAATTAACTCTAAGTGAAGTTGAATTAACACTAAGTGAAGTTGAATTAACACTAAGTGAAGTTGAATTAAAACTAAGTGAAGTTGAATTAAAACTAAGTGAAGTTGAATTAACACTAAGGGAAGTTGAATTAAAACTAAGTGAAGTTGAATTAAAACTAAGGGAAGTTGAATTAACACTAAGTGAAGTTGAATTAACACTAAGGGAAGTTGAATTAAAACTAAGTGAAGTTGAATTAAAACTAAGTGAAGTTGAATTAACACTAAGGGAAGTTGAATTAAATTAACACTAAGGGAAGTTGAATTAACACTAAGGGAAGTTGAATTAAAACTAAGGGAAGTTGAATTAACACTAATCAAAGTTGAATTAACACTAAGTGAAGTTGAATTAAAACTAAGTGAAGTTGAATTAACACTAAGTGAAGTTGAATTAAAACTAAGTGAAGTTGAATTAACACTAAGTGAAGTTGAATTAAAACTAAGTGAAGTTGAATTAAAACTAAGGGAAGTTGAATTAACTTCAACCATATCAACTCTGGCAAATAACCCCAACTCGAAACCCCAATTTAACCTTCAAATATTTAAAATAACACTTTTTGGGTTAAAAACAACTCTGAAATATTTCACCCTGAAATTTTAACCCTGCAGTTTTCGCTGTGTAGAGTCATTTGGATAATTTCAGCTCTGGAAATGCCAATCTCTACTGAACAAAAGGTAAGAAGTAGCTGATAACTTGAAAACTACTGCTTCATGACATCACAAGGTGGAACAGAGCATTTTGAGCTTTGGAAATGTAGAAAGACTAATAAGAGTTACTCAAACATGTGTGAATTAAACAAAACACAAATCAAGGCATGTTTTTGATGAGTTAACGAGATTATGACCTGTTTTAAAGCTCAGAAGAGTCAATTTTTTGCGTAATATCGGACTTTTAAAATGGCAAATTCCACCACAGACTTATGACCTTTCTCTTCCAGCTCAATTCTAAAGTCTATATATGTTATTTTTTCCATTGTCACATGAACGTATTGATATAAAGGATGAAGCATTTACCCATAAACTAGTCTCCGTTTGCTCGTCTCTGTGTCCCAGTGGTCGGAGATGGAGGTAGTTACTGTTTTGGGAGCTGGTAGATTCAGCGTGTCCCCTCACTGTCACCATCCCAACCAAACTCGCTCATTATCCTTTTCCCTGCGGAGACAAGCCCCCTATGCTCAAACCGCAAAGCATTCTGGGACATATTGGACTACCACACTGCCAGCGAAATGTCAAAACGCGGTGTAAAAATAACAAGCAGCTTGACCAGTCATGTCGGCGAGCAAGGAAAAAATAAAATAAAAAATTGGCCATCTTTGCGAGCAGATCCATAGCGCCTACAGCGATGGATATAGAGCAAATTAACTCAAAAAGTGGGTTCCCAGTTGTCTTGTCCCTTGGTTGATCAAACTAGGACTAAACTAGGTCTAAACTAGGACTAAAAGAGATCTAAAGCAGGACTAAAACAAGTGTAAAGCAGAACTAAACCAGATCTGAAGCGAGATGAAACCAAGTCTAAACCAGGACTAAACCAGGTCTAAAGCAGGACTAAAATGGGTCTAAATCAGGACTAAGCTGGGTCTAAAACAGGTCTAAATCAGGACTAAAGCAGGTCTGAAACAGGACTAAAGCAGATCTAAACCAGAATTAAATCAAGTTTAAAGCCAGACTAAACTAGGTCTGAAGCAGGTCTAAAGTAAGGTGTAAACCAGGACTAAAGCAGGTCTAAAGCAGGACTAAACCAGGTCTAAAGCAGGTCTAAACCAGGACTAAAATGGGTCTAAATCAGGATTAAACCAAGTCTGAAGCAGGACTAAAACATGTCTATAGCAGGACTAAAGTAGATCTAAACCAGGACTAAATCAAGTGTAAAGCCGGACTAAACCAGGACTAAATCAAGTGTAAAGCCGGACTAAACCAGGACTAAATCAAGTGTAAAGCCGGACTAAACCAGGACTAAATCAAGTTTAAAGCCGGACTAAACCAGGACTAAATCAAGTTTAAAGCCGGACTAAACCAGGACTAAATCAAGTTTAAAGCCGGACTAAACCAGGACTAAATCAAGTGTAAAGCCGGACTAAACCAGGACTAAATCAAGTTTAAAGCCGGACTAAACCAGGACTAAATCAAGTTTAAAGCCGGACTAAACCAGGACTAAATCAAGTTTAAAGCCGGACTAAACCAGGACTAAATCAAGTTTAAATCCGGACTAAACCAGGACTAAATCAAGTTTAAAGCCGGACTAAACCAGGACTAAATCAAGTTTAAATCCGGACTAAACCAGGACTAAATCAAGTTTAAATCCGGACTAAACCAGGACTAAATCAAGTTTAAAGCCGGACTAAACCAGGACTTAAGCAGGACTATAGAGCAGGTCTAAACTAGAACTAAACCAAGTGTATAATAAGTTTTAAACCAGGGCTAAAGCAGAGCTAAACCAAGTCTAAACCAAGTCAGCTCTAAAACTGGCCTTAAATAGTGTAGATCTAAAGCAGGACTAACCCACGTGTAAATCCTCTTTTACTAGTTGCTGGTGCATGCAGCAGATCCTCGGTGGGTTCAGACATAGATATAGTGCAAATTAATTCAAAAAGTGAGCTCCCAGTCGTCTTGTCCCTTGGTTGATCATCTGCTGCTCCAGCTCGGGGGACAGCTAGCACGTTTTTGGCGTGCTAGTTAGCGTTAGCACCCGGACCCAATTATGCTGGAGATGCAGCTGCAGAGGAACGGCCATTCATTTAAATCAGAATTTAAAACAGGAGCAGAGGAAACTGGGAATTTCACTTACTGGACGGTTTTGTATTAGAGCCAAGAGCTAATCAGGACTAAACCAGGTCTAAACCAGGTCTAAACCAGGACTAAACCAGGTCTAAACCAGGACTAAACCAGGTCTAAATCAGGACTAAACCAGGACTAAACCAGGTCTAAACCAGGTCTAAATCAGGTCTAAACCAGGACTAAACCAGGTCTAAATCAGGACTAAACCAGGTCTAAATCAGGACTAAACCAGGTCTAATCCAGGTCTAAACCAGGACTAAACCAGGTCTAAATCAGGTCTAAATCAGGACTAAACCAGGACTAAACCAGGTCTAAACCAGGACTGAACCAGGTCTAAATCAGGACTAATTCATGACTAAATCAGGACTAATTCAGGACTAAATCAGGACTAAACCAGGTCTAAATCAGGACTACACCAGGACTACACCAGGTCTAAACCAGGACTAAACCAGGTCTAAACCAGGTCTAAACCAGGACTGAACCAGGTCTAAATCAGGACTAAACCAGGTCTAAACCAGGACTGAACCAGGTCTAAATCAGGACTAAACCAGGTCTAAATCAGGACTAAACCAGGACTAAACCAGGTCTAAACCAGGACTGAACCAGGTCTAAATCAGGACTAAACCAGGTCTAAATCAGGACTAATTCATGACTAAATCAGGACTAATTCAGGACTAAATCAGGACTAAACCAGGTCTAAATCAGGACTACACCAGGACTACACCAGGTCTAAACCAGGACTAAACCAGGTCTAAACCAGGTCTAAACCAGGAGTGAACCAGGTCTAAATCAGGACTACACCAGGTCTAAACCAGGACTAAACCAGGTCTAAACCAGGTCTAAACCAGGAGTGAACCAGGTCTAAATCAGGACTAAACCAGGTCTAAATCAGGACTAATTCATGACTAAATCAGGACTAATTCAGGACTAAATCAGGACTAAACCAGGTCTAAATCAGGACTACACCAGGACTACACCAGGTCTAAACCAGGACTAAACCAGGTCTAAACCAGGTCTAAACCAGGTCTAAACCAGGACTGAACCAGGTCTAAATCAGGACTGAACCAGGTCTAAACCAGGTCTAAACCAGGACTAAACCAGGTCTAAATCAGGACTAAACCAGGTCTAAATCAGGTCTAAATCAGGACTAAATCAGGTCTAAATCAGAACTACACCAGGACTAAACCAGATCTAAACCAGGTCAAATGAAGGTCTAAACGAGGTGTAAATCAAATCAGGATTAAACCAGGTCTAAACTAGGACTAAACCAGGACTGATGCAGGACTAAGGCATGTCTAAACCAGGACTGAACCAGAACTAAACCAGGTCCAAATCAGGACTAAACCAGGTCTAAATCAGGACTAAACCAGGACTAAACCAGGTCTAAACCAGGACTAAACCAGGACTAAACCAGGACTAAACCAGGACTAAACCAGGTCTAAATCAGGACTAAACCAGGTCTAAATCCAGGACTAAACCAGGACTAAACCAGGTCTAAATCAGGACTAAACCAGGTCTAAATCAGGACTAAACCAGGACTAAACCA
Source organism: Boleophthalmus pectinirostris (assembly GCF_026225935.1). Taxonomy (NCBI): domain Eukaryota; kingdom Metazoa; phylum Chordata; class Actinopteri; order Gobiiformes; family Gobiidae; genus Boleophthalmus; species Boleophthalmus pectinirostris. Next base: position 14,468,424 of record NW_026570994.1, read on the forward strand.
GGTCTAAACCAGGACTGAACCAGGTCTAAATCAGGACTAAACCAGGTCTAAATCAGGACTAATTCATGACTAAATCAGGACTAATTCAGGACTAAATCAGGACTACATCAGGTCTAAACCAGGACTAAACCAGGTCTAAACCAGGTCTAAACCAGGTCTAAACCAGGTCTAAACCAGGACTGAACCAGGTCTAAATCAGGGACTAAAACCAGGTCTAAACCCAGGTCTAAACCAGGACTAAACCAGGTCTAAATCAGGACTAAACCAGGTCTAAATCAGGTCTAAATCAGGACTAAACCAGGTCTAAATCAGAACTAAGTCAGAACTAAACCAGGTCTAAACCAGGTCCAAATCAGTTCATCAACCCACTTAAGGACTAATCAAAACTAAACCTAAACTCCATCAGCACTCCCCCATCAAAGACTCCACTGTACCGAATAAAGCTCACTCTGTAACTTTTCTAGACCCGTCACACAGATTGAAAAGCCCCCCCCCCGCTATCGACTGGAGCTGCTTGCGAGCTCACGGGGTTGTTTTGTTCGCGCAGAAGAAAGACAGCCAAGACCGGAGCTGAGACCGGTTGCCATGGCGAGCAATTAACTAAGTGCTTCTACTGCGGTGGGCTTTATGTTCCAATTACAGACCGTCATTTCAAACGGTGACTTCTGCGCCGCCATTGTAGTTTGGTCTTGTTCAGATCGACATTTGAAAACCGCTGTATCTGCTCCTGGTGTTTATTAAAAGCTTGCGTGTAATCAAAATACTAATTTCTCTGCACTCATAAACTTCTGTCTGCTCATGGATACGGATATTTTTAGATACTAATTTCACAACAAGAACATGTGATTTCATTTTTAACATTGCGAGACTGAGAACTAACTAAAGATTTATATTAAAGCATTGCAAGATAGGGCTATTGCCTCTAGGATGTACAAAATGCACTGATCCAGGTTTTTCAGTTCAGACACTGATTTCAATACTATAGCTTTAAATATCTACCGCTTCTCGATATTAACCTAAAAACAGCTTTTATTTCCTAAACTGATCCAAGTGTGTTGTGTAGCTGTTCTTTATCTCTCAAGGAACTACAGAAAAACGTATAAATTCAATATAAATTCAGACTTTTGGAGACTTTCTGGACAATTACGACCACTAAATTGTCTTTACCAACCAGGATATCGGCTGAAGCAATATGTGGTATATTTTGGAAGCCGATATCCCAACTCTAGCACAGTAGAGATGTGCATTTATAATAGATAAACCTGTCAAAAGTTATTTTTATAGCACATTTTACAAACAAAGCAGTTTCCAAAGAGATCATAAAATGAAGACAACAGAAAGTTAAATTTCTCAAATTTGGTCACATCAGTCCTAAAACAACAAAAACCAGTAAAATCAAAATAAAAGCAATCTGGAGCTAATCCCAAAAGCCAAGTACTGCTGACTTATTTAAACCCAGATTCTGGCTCAACATGTGGACATGGGTCTCCAGGCGCAGCACCCGTCAAGTCGGTAGTTGAAGGATGAGCCAAGTTCAATAAACAACACAAAATATAATCGGTAAAATCATCCAGCTAAGGTACTCCTGACCGAGACGAGCTCAAGATCTAGAGCATTGTTTCCCAAAGACTGTGTTTTATTTTTTGGGGTTTTTTTTGAGTCGCCTTGTCACAATCTGCATGTAGGTCTGACACATAAGACATAATTCTTTTACTGACTATTTTGTTTCAATATTGCTGGTTCAGTTGAATGTTGAAAAGAAAAAGAAATAGGCGACATGCTTGTTCAGTTAGTTTTTCATTGTTTAAAACTGGAGTAATACTAATTGTTCAGAGACATGATCACTCAGTCAACAATAAAATATCCTCATTAATGTTCAATTATGGTCAAATCTACCTTTATTTTGTGATTTATGAATAACGTCTATTGACATGGGTTGCGAACGTTTATGACTTTTAAAACATGGGTCCCCAGAAAAAAGATTGGGAAACACTGATCTAGAGAATGCAGAGGACAAATCTTACAGGGACATTAAAGTGTACCCACAGACTGTGTAAAGAAGTGGACTAAGGGAGTGTGACGTCACCCACAGGAGTTCAGCTCCAGTCAAATGAAGCTCATCGAGGCTTCCAATTACAGGAGCGAATTTGGAGCCAAGTTCCATATGAGGAAAAGGAATTTATTTACAGACAAAACAGCAAAATAAAACCCCAAGGATCCTGTAGAGCAGGTTAATACATGGGGTGTGCATCACCATGAGTCTGGTGATAAGATACGTCCCGATCTATCCCAATACCAAAACAAAGGACAATATGTTGCGATTTTTCAATAATTACTTCTGATAAGATAGCCATGTACACTTTCACAAGTACAATTTTTATTACATTAATTAATTTATTCATTTTAAAATCATGAGAACAGTAAATGTAACTGTGGATTTTTTGTGAAAATTATTAATTCATCATTACGAATCAAGAATTGTGCAATGTAGTATCGAGATATATCACTGAATCAATTTTTTTCTTACATCCCTAGTTAATAATACTTGAAATGACGAGGCTCACAGCAGCAGTTGCAGAGAGAGGGCGACAATTTTTCAATGTAAAGTCAATTGGAAGCAGAATCGATGTAGCCAGAAGCGTCTCCATGCTCACTTCTTTCATTATTTGTAACTTGGCAGCTAGTGAGTTATCTATGTCTATTTATATATACAGTATATGGGTGTACTTTATAAATATATAGTAATTGTAATTGTCTATCTGCTGCTTTACATCATTAAATACATTTTCTTTAGCGTGTACCAAAAGTAGATCAGCAGTGAGGGACTCCAGAGCCTCCAGTGCGTCTCATTTACATACAAGTCAATGATGTGGACTATAATAATTTGACTTCCTTGTATGAACAGCGGAGCTTTGTTTGTTTTTCCTCAGAGCTCAAGACACAAAGTCGTTTTTTCACAGTCAGGAGTTACCTTGAGAACTAATCATGCAGTCATTACTATTGATCCAGTACACACACACAGACACACACACACACACACTTACACACTCACACACTCTCCCACCTCGCTCCTTACTGTAGTGTCATTTAACAAGTCAAGACCGTGCTAGAAAAAACATCAATTCCCATAATTCAATGCATACCAAATGAGTTGCAATTAAAGACACATAAGATTAAGTGCAAATTCAAAAAAGACCAATCAGATCTCTGGCTATTCAGATAAATGCAGTCTCTCTCCCCTACTTCATCTTCTAGTAGTGTTGTCACAAGACTAAATCAAATAAATCAGGACTAAACCAGGTCTAAATCAAGTCTAAAGCAGGACTAAACCAGGTCCAAAGGAGGGCTAAATCAAGTCTACATAGGACTAAACCAGGTCTAAAAGCAAGTCTAAAGCAGGACTAAACCAGGTCTAAATCAGGACTTAACCAGGTCTAAACCAGGTCTAAACTAGGACTAAACCAGGTCTAAAGCAGGACTAAACCAGGTCTAAATCAAGTCTAAAGCAGGAATAAACCAGGTCTAAATCAAGACTAAACCTGATCTAAAGCAGGTCTAAACCAGTTCTGAAACAGGACTAAACCAGGAATAAACTAGGTCTAAATCAAAACTAAAGCAGTACTAAACCAAGTCTAAACCAGGACTAAACCAGATCTTAAAAAAAAGACCAGATCACATCTCTAGCCATCCAGATGTATGCAGTCTCTCTCCCCTACTTTATCTTCTAGTAGTGCTGTCACGATACTAAAATATCAAACGCAATTTCAATACTAGGAAAAGACTCGATACTCAATACTGATTCCGATACTGCAATGACAATGAAATAGTATTTATTATCGATACCTGCTCAATCAAATATCTAGTTTCGACACGTTTCAGTACGGATTAGTACCTGACTGTTTCAGATATGTTCTACCGCAGCAGCAGAACCTCCAGCCTCTCCACCTACTCCTCCTCTTCACCCCCACCTGTATTTAGCTATATTTCCCTTACAAATCCCTCATAACGCTCCCTTTATTACAAAACTGGTGTCTCCATCTGCTCAGATCTAAGTGGCAAAGTTTATCTGTGATATGAATTATTAACGTCTCCCCACTCATTTATCTGTGTCTGCTTAAGTCTTTATTGGTTGAGTTATGATGTATGTCCCATTGCAAAAGAACTGTAGCGTTTGTATTTGCTTGTGATTAGAGGTTTTCAGATTTGACAATATGACAAATGTCGTCGGGTCCCAGATGAGCCAGCTTTTCCTATTGATTACATTGTACTTTGCCACGAAATGTTCGAAAAGCAAATGCACAAATGTCATACACAACCATTTCTATTCGTAGCTGTTAGGGGTGGGACAAGATCACGAGCCGCAAGAGACAAAACTGCCACAAGATCGTGCACACATGAGAAAAATGATCTTGTGGAGTGTTGGAGAAAAAAGATTTACATGTTGGTGAGTTGCATCTCTTTAACAGTTTCCAAAAAGCAGCACTAGAATGTAAACTTAAAAAAAAATTACATCAAATAAATACAAATATGAGGCTAAAATTGGAAACTGAATCACGACATTTCTATATTAGGAATTATATTAAAATCTCATCGTGTCCCTTGTAACTATAGACCTTAGAACTCCTTATATAACAATAAAGAAACAGCATTTCAGAATTTATTATTACCATTTATGTCTTTTGTCTTTGTTATTATATTATATTGTGATGTGTGAGCTACTGTGCCCAAGTAATTTCCCTTGTGGATCAATAAAGTTTGTCTAAATCCAACTCTAAGTCTAAGTCTTTATAACAATATTCGATTAAGCTGCATCATCTGTATTTATGGGTTAGATGCTGCGTTCATGCGGCCTGCGGAAACTTGGGATGCTGTGTTTACGTTTAGATGATGACGGTCTGAGCAGAAGAAGCAAAAGTTGCGTCGCATCTTCCTTTTTTTCCGCGTTTAGACAAGCGTTTTCAGGAGGAAATCTGCATGCATACGGTGACGCAAAAGTGAATAGTTTTGTGTTTTGGGCAGTGTAGACGGAAACGCTACGGCGGAGCGTATTCAACTTTTCCACTCTGGAGGGTGGTTTCAGATTTTTTGCATTTTTAAGCCCCAAAAACACAGTCTAAACGAAAGGTACTTCTGATAAAATGTTTTGTAATTTTTACCCGCAAGTATTATTGTGTAAAAAGGCCGTTAGATGAGATGCTTGGGTTTGCGTTCATATGTTTTATCTCGGAAACTCTGGATTTTTATAGATCATCATCAATAAAATGACTCATCACTTCTATACAGTATTATGCAAAATTGACTCTTGTGAGCTTTAAGCCATGTTAGAATATTGTTACATCCTCAAAAAGAGACCTGGGGTTGTGTTTTGTTTTGTTCGCACATGTTCGAATAACCCTGCATTATTAGTCTGTGTGCATCTCCAAAACTCAAGGGGTTTGTGTGTTAAACGTGTGAGTGAAACGAAACACAACTCCAGGTCTGTTTGCGATGAGGAAACAACATTATAACATTGATCAGAAAATGCATTATAGGCCTTTTAACAGCTTTGAAAACAGCTAATCAATCGGCCAAGAGTTATTGTTGATACTAGCCTTTATAAGTTATGTTACTTTTTCACTTTTGCTTGTTACCGTTACAGCGGTGATTATCAAACAGTTGTGGTCTGGGGTCTTTCTTGTGCAGATCTGTTGCTCTTATGATCTGGATAACTGGCAGTTAACCCGTAATTACAATCACTTTTAGTCGAAGAGCTCAAAGGTATCATGAAACTTGTGTGGCTTTGATTAACTGTCCCATATTTAAACAAACATAAACAAATCAGCTAATTCACATTCATGTCCTCAGAGCAGAGTCATGCATGGGTCCACTTTTGGAGACCCCTACCTGCCTGCACCCACACAGTACAGCACCACAGCACCTAGTTAAACCCGCACCAGCCCAGACCCCTTAACATTCCACCCAATACTCGCCTGTGCCCGTGATAAATCACACACAAATTAAACGCATTCTAACTGAAGCATCCATCAGAATATGAATTGAAAATTTGTGACTTCAAGAATTACAATCACGAAATGAAACGGTTACGCTTTCTTCAGTACGAATATGAATTCACAGACATGACTTGATTGTCAAAAACATGTCATCACTTCACAGGCATTATTTACTGAGCAGAAGAAACACGCCACTGAACTGAACCAGGACTAACCCAGGACTGAACCAGGAGGACCAAACCAGAACTGAACCAGGACTCACTGTCGGGACGGGCTCAGATGTGTGCCCATGTAGATCCTTGGGTGATCACAATAAAAAGGTCCAGCGCAGAGGTCTTGCCACACGAAGGTAAGTGCCGCCGTTGCCCGATTGCGCTTTGTGAATACCCTGCTCCGGGCTCAGGGTTCTCTCTTTTAAGTCCAAGATTAGTCCTGGTTAAGTCCTGGTATAGACCTAGTGTAGTCCTGGTGTAGTCGTGGTTTAGTCCTGGGTCCAGGGCCCATGTGTAATCACTACCCGCCTGCATACCTGCCCGTAAAATTCCACAAAGTTAAAACCCGCTCGTTTCAGCACCTATTTGCCTGTACCCGGTGCAGGAATCTGCCTCAGAGCAAGTAACATCAGGTGTAAAACTTTGATAGTTTTTGCTTGAGTTCCTGAGTTGTTTTTCCAACTTCTGCTGCATTCAGGTGCATTTTTAACTAGGAAAAAAGAGCATTGTTATGGCATATGAAGTATGACAAGGCGTATTAAAAGTATCAGTGTGACAATATAGAAATGTTTGCTGTAGACGTTCACCAAAGCAGTGAAGTTTTCTCGCAATGGCAACAAGTTCCTAGCCTGTTTTGAAGTTATTCTAGTTCAGACCCTGACATTTGTGGATAACCTGCCTGACTTCCTGCCGTTTCTTTTTCTACAATCTTACAGCTGCGATGTAAAATTCTCCCTCTCCATTCTCCAGCCCCAATAACAGTCGTAAAAGTCGAATCCGCTCGCGCAATGGGCCATAAACCGGGTCGCGCTGAAGGTGATTTCCGAAGCCTGCATTCTCAAACGGACCATTTTCGCCATTGCCGTGGAAAAAAGTCCAAATTCGCAAATGGAAATGCAGCCGGTGGGATGGTAAAGAGGGAGAGAGAGAGAGATGGAGAGAGACTTGACCGCTTATAACGCAATTTGGGTCAACGTGGAGAAGGGCCAGTGGTATTTTGAGTTCTCATCGCCCGGAGTGACTCTGCGATGGAGAGATGGGAACGTGTCACCATGCACAAGTACAAAAGGCATTATGTTCGGCCAATCAGACGTCTTCTCTCATGGGAGGGCGTTTTTTTTATAATGTTATGAGGTGGTCCAGGGGTAGAACAGAATAGAAATAATGTGCTATGACCATTAAAGCTGCATTGTGTAACTTTTCTGGTGAAGTAGATGTTACTGCTTTGTCTGGAATGTTTCACAGTATGGTATTAAACCTTTCTATCTTCATGGACTCCAAACCAGACCGAGTTACAGGTCAGATCTAGGTATTTTTGAGCTATAAAACCACCTGTAACTGTATAAAAAGTAAAGTAGAGCTCTTTAATGTCACACTGTGGAACATTCCAGGCAGAGAAATGACATATACATAGAAACAAGCAGCAAACAAGCACCTTCTTGTCTCCATGGAGATGATATTGCTTTGTCTAGAATGTTCCAAGGTATAGATTAAGCCTATATATGACTATAGGCTACATTACAGGTCAGATCTGTGGAGAGGCAACCCTATTCACAGACAGAATTATTGTATTTTTGAGCAATAGAAACACCTGTAATGAATAAATGCTTTACAGTTTAGTTTAATGTCACACCATGGAACATTCCAGTCAAACAAACAACAACTTTAACCCAAACCAAATAAAGTAGAGCCTTCTAATTTGGTTCGGGTTTAGACCTGGTATAATCCTGGTTTAGTCTTGGTTTAGAAATGATCTGGTTTAGTCCTGGATTACATATTATTAGGGGTGCACAGATTCAGCTTCAGTTCCAATACTGATTCTGATACTATGGATTTAAAGCTGCACTATGTAACTTTTTGTTACACATTTGTATCTGTGGTCACTGTTCAGCCTGGAATGTTCCACCGTATGACATTAAATAACTCTACCTTACAGTTATTCAGTTGCAGGGGGTTTTATAGCTCAAAAATACCTAGAAAAAGAGGTATTCTGACGGTGAGTGGGGTCGCCGCTCCACAGATCTGACCTGTAACTTGGTCTGGTTTGGTTTCCATGAAGATAGAAAGGTTTAATGCCATACTGTGGAAACATTTCAGACAATGCAATAAGACCTCCATGAAGAAAAGCATTAGAGGGACCCTCCGCCAGAAAAGTTACTCCTGGTTCAGACCTGATATTGTAGTTTTACTTTTGACCTTTTTCAGTCCTGGTCCAATCCTGGTTTAGCCTTGACTCATTCTTAGTTCTGGTTCTAATTAAGTCCTGGTTCAGACCTGATATTGTAGTTTTAGTTTAGAGCTCTTTTAGTCCTGGTCCAGTCTTGGTTTAGCTGCAAATTAGACCGGTTTGTGGTTTAGTCCTGGTTTAGCCTTGACTCATTCTTAGATCTGGTTCTAATTAAGTTCTGTTTCAGACCTGATATTGTAGTTTTAGTTTACACCTCTTTTAATCCTGGTCAAGTCCTGGTTTAGTCCCAAATTAGACTGGTTTGAGGGTTAGTCCTTGGTTTAACCACTTTAGCCTTGACTCATTAGCTCTGGTTCTTACTTAGTTCTTGTTGGAACCTGATATAGCAGTCCTAGTTTAGTCCCGTTTTAGTCCTGGTTCAGACCTGATATTGTAATCCTTGTTTAGACCTCTTTTTGTCCTGGTCCAGTCTTGGTATGGTCCCAAATTAGACTGGTTTGAGGTTTAGTCTTGGTTTAACCTTGACTTATTCATAGCTCTGGTTTTGATTTAGTCCAGACCTGATATCCTTGTCCTAGTTTAAACCTGCTTTAGTCCTGGTTCAGACCTTTTATAGTCCTGGTAGTCTGGAGAATTACACTCTTTTTACACATTCACCACTCTATTCCATTGGGCCCAGACCTATGACCTCGTAACATCATAACAAGGTGACAGGTCCTTTGCGGTGATGTAATGTTATCTAGTGCTGCTTTATACCACAGTAATATGACTAGGGATTCTCCTGTCTGCGCCACACGCACATTACTTCACACTTTAGCCCCTTGTGGACACTTCTTATTGTTTAAAGAGCTCATATTACGCTATTTTCTGATGTATTATGTTTCCTCATCACAAACAAACCTGGAGTTGTGTTTCGTTTCATTCACACATGTTGAACACACAAACCCTGCAGATTTAGCAGAAATATCGTGATATCGTATCGTCAAAGTTTGCACAATAATATCGTGGACCATCACAATATATTAAATTACAAGTCTCAAGAGTTATGGTGCAGCAATAGCTAGAAAGAGACAGAGTGAACTACATAGACCATGATCCTTTGCTCCATTTCAGTGCAAACTACAAGAAGAAATAACAGTTCCAAGCACTTTTAAGTCTTAGTTCTCTCAATAACATCGTGGACCATCACAATATATCGAATTACAAGTCTCTTTGCTTAAATTAAGAGTTATGGTGCAGCAATAGCAAAAAAAAGACTACGTAGACCATGATCCTTTGCTCCATTTCAGTGTAGAAATAACAGTTCTAAGCACTTTTAAATCTTAGTTCTTTGGATTAAGTCTTGTCAAGGCATTATAAGAGGAAAAGTAGCAATTAACAGTTTTGTTAGTCTCCACAAAATAATCGCAATAAATATCATATCGTGAGGTTCATACTGTGACAATATTGTATCGTGAGACTTGGAAATCATTAAACCAAGGACTGGATAGCATTAAGAAGTTGCCGATACGATACATACCTCAATACCTGGGCCACGATACGATATATATCTCGATACAGTGAGCTTTCGATTCAATACGATATATTTAAAACTGATTTGACATGAGTCTAAATCATGGCTGTGATACTAAAAGTGTTTGTTAAACCACTTCTTGTGCAAAGTTAAAATGAAACACAAACATTTAAATCCTCAAAACAGTGAAAATGTCAAATGTGTTGCATAAATGAGTTTCCTTCCTCTAAACAAGCAACAAAACTGTAGCACTGAAACAAAATAATTAAGTAAAATATACCAAAAAATACTCTTACTGTACTTACTGATACTGTATCATCACATTAGGCGATACAATATTTCAATATTTTCGCACACCTCTAGTTACTGCCTTAATATTTAGAGACAGGAAACTGTGTCACGTCATGTTATAAGTGCTCCACAGCGTTTTTAAACTCCACACACTTCCACTAGAATCATTTGGATCATTTCAGCCCTGGAATTGCCAATCTGTACTTGAACGAAAGGCAAAAGGTCGCTGTTAACTTGAAAACAGCCGAGGAGACGTAAACAGACTAATACTGAAGAATTACTCAAACAAACTACAACTCCAGGTTTGTTTTTGACGCGGTAACAACATTATAACACGACTACGAGCTCACAATATGGGACCTTTACGCACAATTGTAATGCTAATCTACCCTCTCAGCCTCACAGGAATCCAGAGTGTTTGACAAAAGCAACCTGCAGCTATTTATCTTAACACATCCTGCTAACTGCACCGCTTAGCATCTGCAGGCTAGAGATGTTTTATTGCTCTACAGGAAGAAGCCAAGCCCAACGCAACTCACCACCCCGTAATGGACTGCCAAGGCAAAATTAGATTCAACCAATAGTGCACACGGCAATGGAATCACAAAGTACCAGTGTGCGTCTTTCTCTTCTCTTTCTCTCTCTGTGTGTGTGTGCCAGTGTGGAGCTCTGCGTGCATAATTCAAAGCCTATAATAACATTTGTGTATTGTCTTGTCACTTACCATGTTCACTTCTGAGACCATGTCGATACTGGCCACGTCTATGCTCATGCCGACGGCGACGGGCGCTCCTGGGAGAGAATTTGGTGAAAACAGGATTTGAGCTTCACGTGAATGCCGCCAAAAAAATAACAGAATTACGCATGTCGGTGAGGGGAGCGTGAGGGAGGTAGGGGTGGATGGAATACAGGGGGGGTGATTGGGTTAATTGGGTGCGTAAACATACCTCCAAAATCTGGCCTTAATCGTATGTCATAGCCCTTCAGCAGCTTGTCCACCGTCTCCTTCACGAAAGACATATTGCCTGGTTCATTGACGCTGGAACGAGAAAGAGACACAAAAATATAGGGGTACGCTGGTGAAAAATGACCACTTCTCACCTTCACTTGCACGGGCTCCATGCAATAACCTTGACTCGAGCCAAAATGACATATGGAGACCACTCACCTTCGCGCGCAACATATAATGGACCCAACCACCAAAAAGGAGAAGACGCGAAATTTGCGAACCCTATGCGGAGCCAACATATCCTTAATTGTTGTTCTTAAATTCTGGATCTCTCGTTGTTTATAGCAACAAGAAGAAGAAGAAGAAGCAGAAGAAGCAGAAGAAGAAGAAGAAGAGGGAAACGGCGGCAAACCCCAGACAAATCAACAGACGACGTGCACGCTGCCGTACACCAGCGCGATTTTAATCCATTGATTGACCAAAAAAAAAAAAAAAAAAGAATCAGAGTCTGGACCGAGAGCGAAAAAGTCAGCGGCTGAGATGTGAAATACGAGCTGACATCTCGGCGCTGACAGGAGAAAAAAGAGTGGTTTTCCCTGCGCTGCGCTCGCGGTGTGCGCTCTGGAGGAGAGGAGAGGAAGAGGAGAGGAAGAGGAGAGGGGTTTTACAGGGGGAAGCAGCCGAAGCGCATATTGATGAGGAGACGGGTGCGCGGGGATGAGACGACCGCTACTGCCGCTGCTGCTGGTGGCTCGGGAGCGGCGGAGGCTCGTTCGAAAGAGAGATGGAGCCCCCCGACACTTACGCACTGTAAAAAAATATATATACAGTACACGCCACTTGATGCGGTGGACGGATATTCACGAGATTTTTGTTTCTCCACGAGCGTAAATTCATTGACAACCGAGCCTATAAACATTCATACATGCGTTTATTTTTTCTTTTCGTTTGTTTGTTCAATCGCGCACCGCGTAAAGCCAGCGCGTTATATTGGACATGTGTTGAGTTTGCGCAAGTTAAGGCATAGTTAGGACTCAGTTTCCCAGAATGCAACTCGACAGGCCGGTGCCCAAATGTAATGAGATGACGTGATGGGGCAAGATTGGAATTTCAATTGCAGGTTGTGTGTATTTAGTGGAAAAAAGGAGGTGCATATATGGATTTGAGTTTCGCTGATTCTTTTTTCCCCCCAAATTAAGCTGGTTTATTACAGTTACAAAGCAAATAAATAAATAAAAATGAATCCTTAAAGTCAATTATTGTTATTCACTTATCAACTTTTCCAATTGCTCACAAAAAAACAGAGTTAAAGTTGCACTATGTAACTTTCACGTCATGGAGATCTTATTGGTTTGTCAGAAATGTTCCACAGTACGGCGTCCAACATCAACATCGTGTTTTATACATTTATTCAATTATGGGTGATTTAATTGCTTAGAAATACCTTGAGAAACATGCATTCTTATCATTAGCTGACTCGCCTCTCCACAGATCTGACCAGTAACTTGGTCGAGGATGTTTAATGTCATATTGTAAAACATTCCAAGCCAAGTGGTAAAATCTCCATGGAGACCAGGAGGTATAAAAGAAATCCCAACCAGAAAAGTTACACAATGCAGCTTTAACACGGAGTAAACAGTGAGAGATACTCCCTACAACTGTACAACAACTCGCCCATATGTAACAGATAATACTCCCTACAATTGTACAAAAACACTCACCCTTATGTAATAGATAATACTCCCTACAACTGTACAGCAACTCACCCTTATGTAACTGATAATACTCCCTACAACTCTACAACAACTCACCCTTATGTAACAGATAATACTCCCTACAACTCTACAAAAACTCACCCTTATGTAACAGATAATACTCCCTACAACTGTACAAAAACTCACCCTTCTGTAATAGATAGTACTCCCTACAATGTTTTATTTTACTTGTACATATATATTTGATATAATTGTTGTTATTTATTTTGGATTTATTATTACCATTTATATTTTTGCTCTTCATTATTATAATATACTATGATGTGTGAACTACTGTGTCCAAATAATTTCAATTATTGATCAATAAAGTTTGTCTAATTCTAGTCCAACAGAAGATTTTTTGTAGTGATCACGGCAACATTCACTCATAAAACAACCAGAGAACTACAGCCAGCGCGCAGAATTTACCAGACCAATTTGCACATTTTTTACAGTGCACCCCCCAGCTCTAGCGCCAATCCCCATCCCCTCGCGCTTCCTGTAAAAATGGCGGGACCCTGACAAGCACGGAGCGGCGACAGGCGGCATCGATCACCCGGTTAATCGATGCTCGTGATAGATTAGCCTATTCCTCTTGCGTAATGGCCTTTTTCCTTAAGTAAAACGTAAGTCGGGGGGCGCATGAATTATTAAACTCCAGATATCCCCCCCAATGCCGCGGTGCAAATCCCGCGGATAATTGGACACGGTGCGCGCACACACAGGGGCTACGTTTGACGCACACCGCTGGCTCAGCTAGAGAAAGTCAAACATTAACATAAATACGTGTTTAGGGCATTTGTCGGTGCGGGGTCCTTACCTCGTGTCGTAGATCGCGTACAACTTCTTACTTCCGTCAACAGTGTTCCTGCAAAACAGACAGGAGCTTTAGGTTTGTGTTGATGACAGGGGCACTTCAACGCGCTCTAGTCACGCGCGCTACTCAAGGTCTAAAGGGTGATGACAAACAAAATGACCATATAAAATGCAAATTGTGCTGTTGACTAGTACAGGGAACGAAGTAAAAGTAGTAAAGTAGCCTACTGTACTTACATAAAAAACGTATATATGCTTTACTTACTTATACTTTACCACACTACATTTGAGAGCAGGTGTCTGTACTTTCTTCTCCACTATGTTTTTGAACTGGCTTGAAAAGTAAAAGTATTTTTTATTGTTTGAGACCTTTGTAATTTGAGCAAACAAAAATTGACAAATATAAACCCAGATTCAATTGTTTCTCTTGATCAAAAGACCTGAAAATCTGTACAAAATGTTTTTACTTTTCATTCTTTAAGTACATTTTTAAACGTGTACTTTAATATTTATTTAATAGATTTTTACATGAAACTTTTACTTATTTATTAATTAAATAATCATTGCATTTATATAGCACCTTTCACGATGCCCAAAGTTCTTTACAGTTCATTATTCATTAATTCCACCCCGGTGATGGTACGTTACTGTTGTAGCCACAGTTGCCCTGGGGCAGACTGACTAAAACAAGGCTGCCAATCAGCCTCCTCTGACCACCACCAACACTCACACACTACACTGTTATACTAGGTAATGTAGGTGAAGTGTCTTGCCTATGGACGACATCGAACTTGTTAAGTACTTGTAAAGTTTTTTGTGAATATTTTGAGATCTACTAAAGATTTGTGCTGAATTTTGTTCAGTTTTTAGCAGAAACAATTGATTTTTTTTCATCTGTTTTTATTTGTGTATTTTTGTTTGCTCAAACTACAAATGTGTGAAAAATAAGCCCTCACCTTTTCAGCAGGTCTCAAACTATTTAAAAAAAAACAACAAAAAAACACCTTTGTTCAGTTAAAAAAATGTAGTGGAGATGCTTAAAGTAAAAGTAAAAAGTATCCACTGTAAAATATATTTAGTAAAGTACACCTAAAATGTATACTTAAGTACAGTACTTTTACTTTTTTAGATTCCACCACTGCCCGCTACCCAATACACCCCACTAAAACAGTGCCCAAAAGAAATTCTTTGCATTTTTCAGGCTCACCTCACAGTGGTCATAATGTTTTGGCTGATCTGTCCATGCGTGTGTCAGTATTTCATGTGATTGGTGTTAACACATACACACATTCACTGTACAGAGGCTCTTGTTTACTGTGTCTCTATGGTAATTTTATTCAATAACTACTTAGCATTTGAATCTCATAGGCTACTGTAATAATACTAGTAGTTTTTTCCCCCATCACTGTCTATTGTAGCCCGTGCAGCCGTAATCAGTTGGAGCTTGTTTTTCTCCTTTTCTCCCACTTCGTAGCTCGCGGTGCTGCCTGAATTTTAAAACAGTGGGTTGGCTTGAGGGCAAATATTGAAAGTCTATTTCCTTCGGGAGCCCCCCTCGCTCCCTCTCCCCTCCGCTGCCTTTCATCCCCTCACTCACACGCGGGGGTTTCTGCTCCTTCCCTATTCCCGCATCAGCACCAGTCCGACACTTGTCCAAACGGTCATACAGGCGCGCGCACGGGAGCTGTCCACACGCGCCGAGGTGCTGAAAGCTCGCTCCCGGGGGGGACAGGCGCGCCGCTGTTTGGACAGAATAGTGCTCGGTCTGGTTTGGGTTGGTTCACACGCTGTTTCACGCACGTGCACACGCCACACACACACACACAAGCACGCGCACGCATCTGATTAAAACGAGCGGGGAGGTTAAAACGCGTGCGGTAATTACGGCGTGCCAAATGTGGAGCGCGGCTACCCTCTTATGGCAAACTTCAGCAGGATCAAGATATGGATTTTTCTCGAGATCTTCCACATAGATAAACGCACGCATGTTCTCTGATATAATACATGCTAATTAAGTATTCCACAGTTAAAAGGCTAATATTTTGTTTACGCCAATTTGATAATTTACGCATGGATTAAACTCACTGTCATCATAAGCGTAAAAATAGGTTTCACGCCAAAATAATACATATTATTTATGGGTTTAAAATGCATTTATCAATCCTTTGTGTAGTTTAGCTCTCTTTAAAAGTGCACTGCCCAATGGAGATGTTTTTTGCTTTGCCTGAAATGTTCCATGGTATGACTTTAAACATATCCATCTAACATTTACTCATTACTAGGGGTGTAACGATATCCAGGTCTCACAATACGATATCGTCACGGTATGAACCTCGCGGTACGATACTGATTGCGATACTGTGGGAAAGAACATGATTAGGGATATAACAATATCCAAATCTCTCGGTACGATATTTCCACAATATACATCTCATGGTACGATATTTATTGCGATATTTTGTGGAAAACTGTGAATATTTTGTTGGACTTTTTCCTCTTAAAATGCCTTGACAAGATTTAATCCAAAGAATTAAGACTTAAAAATGCTTAGAACTTATTTCTTCATGTAGTCGGCACTGAAATGGAGCAAAGGATCATGGTCTATGTAGTTCCCTCTGTCTTTTTTAGTTATTGCTGCACCATAACTCTTAATTTAAGCTAAAAGTCTTGTAATTTGATATATTGTGATGGTCCACGATATTATTGTGAGAACTCTGATGATACGATGTCACGGTATTTCAATTATTGTTACATCCCCAGTCATTACCAGTGTTTCTATTGCTCAAAAATACAATAAATTGTTCTGTGAATAGGAGTGACTCTCCACAGATCTCACATGTAACGTAGCGTAATGCTGTGACCTGCTTGTCTCCCTCGTGATAAATAGATTTAGTCGGTACTGTGGAACATTCTAGGCAAAGCAGTAACATTTCTATGGGGACAAGCAGGTGGCGGACCCTCCACTAGAAATGTTAAGCAGTGCAACTTTAACTTTAAATCGATCGTGTGATAATAGGCGATATGCCAAACCGCGTGCCAAAGGTTAATGCATTTTTACGCATTACGCATTTACGCACACATTTTAAGGAAAAGGTTGGATTATTGACACTGTAATGAATAAAACGACGTTAGCAACTTTCATTTTAGTTTCAATGTCATCTGTTTTAACTATAACAGATGTGACATAAGTGAAAAATAAAATGAATTCACTCTTATTTCTACGTTTACTTTACATTTACGCTCCTTGTTCTTCTATAGGACAACAAAACGAGCGTTATTTGTGTCAAACCGGGTGCGTAAAACCCCTCTCCACCTCCTCCCCGCACAGCCCGATGGCGCCTCCTCTTTTATAACGCACCAATCGGGAGCAGCTATTAACAAAATATCGGCTGCAGCAACTCGAATCTCTCGGTCACCCTCTCTCCAACGCTCCGAGGCGCACCGTCACGCGGGTTAATGTCAGTCCTCTGTGTTTTCTTGAGCTCAGATTTTGGCTTTGCTCCGGCTGCGGTTGTTTGAGATGGTGCCGCAGCCGCCACAGTGACAAAGTCGAAGCATCCAGCCCCAGCCAGAGCACTTGAAAATGGGCATACGCTGATTGGAGGAGCCGAGAGGGAGAGAGAGAGACAGCGGTGAAGACGTTATAGACGAAGAACCGGGTGATTGAGGCTATACCCCGCGCGCTTGGAAAGAAGGACGTACAGAGACCACGCCATGGACACGCACTCAGGTTAGAACCGGTTCTTCTAAGCTCCCTCACAACACGAGGCAGGTTTGATTGAAATTGACCTAAAGGAAAACGGGGGTAAAAGGAAATATCCCGAAATGCAACGCGCTTTTTTCTTTTACACAACATTGCAGATAACTATTGCTTTTTTTGTAACACGAATGCCCCGGTTCATTTCGGGTTAAACCGCTTCTAAATAAATACACCAGTTTATTTGTAATGGTGCAAAGAGTTGGGGGACTTCTCCTCTTGTGGCGTAGACTTTTATTTTTTTAATTAATTATTTCTTTTAATGTCATCTTTTTTTGCAGTTTTGCACGTGAGATCGGCTAACATCCCGGCTCTGGCATTGGCCGTGTTGTCGTATGTTCACCTCTGTGGTTGCCAGATAAGGTAAGAGAGAAAGTTTTGATCCGTGTATAAGTCAGAGTCTATTCCTTTTGATTGATCGGGCCTGTGTACACATCTTAAGAGTCCGGAAGAAAGCCAAAAAATCTAGGTCAAGGCTCTCCACAAAACATCGTCTTCTCTCAAGAGTGAATCCATTGACTTTTTAGTCTTGGCAGCGGTTCAGATTTCAGATAACGTTACACTTGCGGTTGTTTGACACTGGATTTTGTGCCCAAACAGTGTAATTACTCTCTCCAAGATCCAATAGAGCTGAATCTCATTTATTTTAAAGTCCTATATTATGCAAAATTGACTCTTGTGCACTTTAAATTATGTTGTAATGTTGTTACCTTCTCAAAAACATACCTGGGGTTGTGTTTTGTTTCATTCACATGTTTGAGTAACCCTATATTATTAATCTGTCTACATCTCTAAACCTCAAAATGCTCTGTTCAACTTGTGATGTCATGTAGTGGTAGTTTTTTTTATGTTAACAGCTCCATTTATCTTTAGTTCAGTAGAGATGTGAAATTCCAAGCCTGTAATCATCCAAGTGATTCTAGTGAAGGTGTATGGAGTTTAAAAACACAGTGGAGCTCTTCCTGTTTTACCACATGACATCACAAGGTGGAGCAGAGCGTTGTCAGTTTGAAATAAGAACTCAGAATCTAAATATGCTGGACAGTTCCAGGTATCTTTGTGATGAGAAAACATTAAACATAGATCAGAAAATAGCGTAATATGGGCTCTTTAAAGGTGCACTGTGTAACTCGTCTGCCGGAGGGTCCGTCACCTGTTTGTCTCCATGGAGATGTGCCGAGAATGTTCCACAATATGGTCATAAACTTACAAATCTCCATGGAGACTTGCAAGCCAAATTACAGGTTAGTTTTGTGGAGAGGCGACCCCACTCACAGTAAGAACAGATATTTTTCTATGTAGTAGAATAAATGCAAGACAGATTAGTTTAATGCCATACTCTGGACAATTTAAACCAAAGCATTAACATCTCCATGGAGACAAACAGGTTGCAGACCCCATCTAGAAAAGTTACACAGTGCACCTTTAATCAAGCTAAAAATGAAGGGCACCTGATATGTATTTATCCTATCAAACAATAGGATTAGCAAGATTAGAAGATTAGATTACTAGATTATTTCAAGCAATTTATTTACCGTTTCTTTCTTGTATCACCTTTTAGATAAAACTACAATTCAAGAAACCCCCATCCCCAGCTGTCAATCATCACATTATTTTTCAAATCCTTATCCATTTCAACTGGTTATAACACTTAGACTTTGTGGACAAAATCTCTCAAAATCACAGTGCATCTTTAAGTTACTCCTTCTCCTGTTTCCATTTTAACCAATGCTGTTTAATTTCTGTGCATTTTTATAACAAATAAACTTTTATGATTCGTATTATTTTAATAATTTTTTATTTTTAACAGTACAACGACTACAGAGACCCAGAAGGAAAGCAGTGGCATCGACAACAGCACCGTGTTCACCAGGATTTTGGACGGACTTCTGGACGGATACGACAACAGACTACGACCAGGACTTGGAGGTTTGTAGTAGTAGTAGTAGTAGCAGTAACAGTAGTAGTACCAGTAGTAGTAGCAGTAGAAGTAGCAGTAGCAGTAGTAGCAGTAGTAGTTGCAGTAGTAGTAGTAGTAGTAGTAGCAGCGGTAGTAGTATTAGCAGTAATAGTAGTAACAGGAGCAGCAGCAGTAGTAGCAGCAGTAGTAGTAGGAGTAGTAGTAGGAGTAATAGTAGTAGCAGTAGCAGCAGTAGTAGTAGTGGTAGCAGTAGCAGTAACAATAGTAGCAGCAGCAGTAGCAGTAGAAGCAGTAGCAGTAGTAGCAGTAGTAGCAGTAGTAGTAGTAGCAGTAGCAGTAGTAGTAGTAGCAGTAGCAGTAGCAGTAGCAGTAGCAGTAGTAGTAGCAGTAGCAGTAGCAGTAGTAGTAGCAGTAGCAGTAGCAGTAGCAGTAGTAGTAGCAGTAGCAGTAGCAGTAGCAGTAGCAGTAGCAGTAGCAGTAGTAGTAGCAGTAGCAGTAGCAGTAGTAGTAGCAGTAGCAGTAACCCAAAGCAAAAACAAGCTGTAATTGAAAGCTATTACATTTGCTGTTGAAGCTCTTTCATTAGAAGTATTGATCGAGCAGTATAGATTCCTGCAGTATTGTGCAACCCTTGAGTAAATAGTCATGGAAATATTGCTATCCGTCTTTTCATAATATTTTTAACATCACCAAATCATTATTATAGTTATGAAACAGTAGTAGCAGTAGCTGTAGTAGCGATAGGTAGTAGTAGTAGTAATAAATTTGGAAAAAATGTATTGACAACTGAGAAATAGAAACGCTGACAAGGTCATATTACGCAAATTTGACTGCTGTTTCCTCCTCAAAAACATCCTTGGAGTTGTTTTGGTTCAGTTTATTATTAGTCTGTCTACATTTCGAAAGCTCAAAATGTTCTGTTCCACCTTGTGATGTCACATAGAGGTCGTTTCCAAGTTAGCGTTTACGAGATTGGCAATTCCAGGGCAGAAATCATCCAAATTTTTCTAGTCAAGCTGTTCGGAGTTTGCAGGGTTTGCGTGTTAACCATGTGAACGAAACAAAACACAACTCCAGGTCCGTTTGTGACGAGGAAACGACATAACATAGATCAGAAAACAGCGCGCCATGGCTCCTTTAAGCCAATCTTTTAATATGCTGTTGAGCCGTTGCATTATCTTAGCATGTGTTAGCATTAATCAGAGCGCTCCATCTGGCCTTGACATAGGTGATGGTAAACCTGATTGACACTGAGATGTATGGCCTTTTAGGGGGAATCCAATCGATCAATAAAGCACCTCCATGACACCCCGCTTCAAGAGGTCACCGCAGCCAATCACATACAGGCATCGTGACCCTCTCCTCTGCATCCACACACTAAATAATTATTTCTACATCCATAAATGTCTCCTTTAGTCTTTGTCTATGGCTGTAACTTTGACCTTTGCGTCCTTATGCTCATAAATACACCGGTTCTCTCATAGACTCAATATATAAATGGACGTAGCCAACCTGCTGCTTGTCGTCGTGTTTCAAATAGAAAGCGAGTATTGCGGCTCCATCGACTCTGGCTCCAATTGACCTTGTATTGAAAAAATGTCATCTCTCTTTGTGGTTGCGGCAGTGGGCCTCGTCTTTTAGGTCTTAAAATATTCATATTAACCTGCTCGACATGATCCTGGTGTTTTATTTTGCTCTTTTATCCATAAATAAATTCCTATTTCTAATAAGGAACTGGCTTCAAATTCGTTCCTGTAACCGCAAGCCTCGATGAGCTTCATTTGACTGGAGCTGAACGCTATGGGTGACGTCACACTCCCTTAATCTGCTTCTTTATACAGTCTGTTTCCTCTTCTGCACATTGAAACTCTATACTGATTGTAATACCATAATGCATCTTCTTCTGATGACTGCAAGAAAAATGAGCATGATCTACTGGCCTGAAACTTGAGACACCGACCATGGATCAGTGGATATCAATATTTTTTTTCTTCTAGCGAGAGGGAGTAGGGAGATGAAGCAAAAAAAAAAAAGTAAATATATAAGTAGTGTGAGAGCCCGGTCTCAAGTAGCCTGATTCATCAGCCGGTTTCACTTCGTAGAAACCGTCTGACCTCGCAGCATTAGAATTCGTTCGCTTGACAGTAGGCAGGTACTTTTTTTATTTAAGCAATCGCTGCAGTTTGTTGTGGCATATGTAATGTGTGACTAACAGGGCTAACTGGTATATTAAACTTTTCCCAAATCCCGTAGGAAGAAGGGAAATAACGTCTTTCCCTTTGATAAAATTCACCAAACATTCTCTTTGTTCCACCTTTAAATCCTCAATCTCTGAAACTGTTGCCAACACAGAATGTAATGTCTCTTCGCTGATTGGCTGGTGCCCGAACTCACACTTCTGGGGTTCTTGCAAACCGTCTGTATTCTGATTCCTGACCTAGTCGCTGGAGAGGAATGAAATTGAGCAGAGGCACCAGCCTGGCTAGGTCTCAGGACACTGTTGATGGGTATTGATTTGTGGCAATAAAAATTCAAACATTTCTTTAGAGAGTGAAATGTGATTTTCAGATAAATCGTAGTACTTTCTTTTATATTTCCATGTGCTTTTACTGTATGTCTCTGCAGTCCCTCAGTGGTTCAAGTGTGTTCCATAGTGGTCCATGAGTGTATACTAGTCTTTGTGCTTTTATATTTGCTCTAATACAGCTCAAGATCATTCTAAAGCTATTCAGAAAAGGTTCATTTCTGTCCTGTGAATATGGATTTTTAGTATCAATACCTGCTCAAATGTCAATCTAGTTTTGATAATAGTTTTAGCATCAATTAGTATCTGATTTTCGATACTTTTGACCACCCTAGTACAATCCAAAGCAACCCATATCAACCTAATAACAGGGTCCATTTCCTTTTCTTTCTTTTTTTTCCCCAAAACCCACCCTCACCTCAACCTCTCCACACTGCACAAAATTACTTTAAAAAATGATAATAACACAAAAGAACTGACATTTCTTTACTCCCAAATGTGAATTATTTATAGATAACGCAGGTTATGGTTCCACTCGAAGCCATTTCAGGTGAGTTTGCGCACGCTGTTGTCAGATGGTCCTACAGATTTTCTTTTTTTTCTTCTTTTTATCATTATCACTTTGGCCTTGTCTTGAGCACAAAACCCACTGTGAACCTCCGTAAATCAATCCCACCATCTCCAACGGGTCTTGTACCGCGCTGTTTTATTCATCCTCGCCGTGGCAACCGCCGATAACCTTGGCGCCATTCATACAGACACTTTTCTCCCTCTAAAGAGCCTGTTAAATGAAGGCAATTCATTTCCAGCTTGCTCCGGTCTCCCTCCTTATAATGGCGAGGTGCTCAGTGCATTTAGAGAAGCATTTTAGATTTTAGATTAGATTTGTCCTTGTTTTTTTGGGACGCGGGTTGCAATTTTATGTAACTGTGTTCTTTTCCATAATTAGCAAACTAAATTATTGTGAAAAGTGAAAGCTAGTGCAGTTTTGTTATGCCGACCAGTGCTGTATCTGCTCCCGTAGTGCTGTGATATGCATTGATTTTGCATAGCTTTGACTTTTTATACTACGCTGCTTTATTTATTCAGGCTATAGGCAAAGACTGCACTACTAGAGACTTGCCTTCACCTAAGTATTACTAGAGGTTAATGGTTCTTATGCTAAAAAGAAAAAAAAAACATTGTATAAATAGTGCAATGACCAAATGACTGTCCAAGAAACCTTCTCTTAGTCCAAATATCTAAATACTGGATGTACTGCGACTACTTTAAAGGTCTTATATTGCACAACATTAACTCTTGTGAGCTTTTGGTTATGTCAGAATGTTGTTACCGCTTCAAAAACACTCCTGGAGTTGTGTTTTGTTTCATTCACACATGTTTGATAATCCTTTATTATTAGTTTGTCTACATCTCCAAAGCTCAAAATGCTCTGC
Source organism: Boleophthalmus pectinirostris (assembly GCF_026225935.1). NCBI lineage: Eukaryota > Metazoa > Chordata > Actinopteri > Gobiiformes > Gobiidae > Boleophthalmus > Boleophthalmus pectinirostris. The sequence goes on from NW_026570994.1 coordinate 14,491,775, forward strand.
TCCACCTTGTGATGTCATGTAGTGGTAGTTTTCAAGTTAACAGCTACAGTATCTTTCACCAGACCAAGAGTTTATTTTCATACCTGACAGTTTCGACTGCTCACTCGCGGTCTTCCTCAAAGTGGTCATGTGATGTTGCTGTGACGTGCCCACTCAGCTGATTTAAACAGATTTTGGCACTGTCTTCCTACCGGTGGAGGCAGGACGACAGCACCAGTCCGACTTCCTCAGGACAGAATCCCGGGTGTGTGAGAGTAAAAAAGCCCCCTCGTCCCGGTTTATCACGTTTCTGTATTTCGATTGCCTCTTTAATCCAGCGACGGTGTTTGTTTTCCTCTGTCCCAATGATGTTTGCTCCGTCCCAGTCCTTAATGTGGTTCTCTCTCTCCGCTTGTGAGCAGGCGGAACTGTCAGGTATGAAAACAAACTCTTTGTCCGAAAAAATAAACTAATAACATAAATTATCAGAAGACGAAATAAACCTCATTGGACTAGATACCTTTCACCTTTTGTTTAGTAGATTGGCAATAAGTGAAATCATCCAAATGATTCGAGTACTTCCTGTAATTACCACATGACATCACAAGGTGGAACTGAGTGTTTTCTGTTTGAGAGAAAAGCCCTAAATATGCAGAGTTTGCGTGTTAAACATGTCAGAATGAAATTAAACAGAACTCCAGGTCTGTTTGTGAAGAGGAAACATTATAACAGATCAGAAAACCTTGAAAATGTAATTCTTGTCTCCGTGGAGATAGATGTGTTTATTGCCAGTGTGTGAAATATGTTTCTCCATGGAGACAAGCAGATGGTGTACCAGAAAAGTTACATAGTGCACCTTAAATAAACACAAATTATGTCATTCAATTCATACACTTTCAACCTTTTATTATGACAGCAGTTCAGAAACTTCTTGTACTACAGTCAAAAATATCGAAAATCATATACTAATCAATACCAAAACTAGTATCAAAACTAGGGGCAGATATCAATACTAAAAAAGTTACATTCACAGGACAGAAATGAAGCTTTCCTGAACAAGTATAAGAGCACATAGACTAGAAAGTACTACAATTTAATGTTTAATGTCTAAATAAATGGTGTTTTTATTATCAGAATCAGTATTGAATATCTACTCCTTAATATCGAAGTTTGAGTTCTTTTGTATCGTGACAATAGTAACAGTGAATAATGGTTTTAATGTTATTTTTAGAGCACATAATTCTTAGTGAGTAATAATGTGAGATGTGTCATGACCAAAGCTCGCTCTCACAGCTTAGTAACCGTTGCTAGCCTTGACGAGGGGGAGTGGTCTATAAAAACAAACCAGAAAAAACAGAAAAAGAAGAGATGTGTCCAGACGTCCCCCATCACAAATGACAGCAAATAAGTCTAGTTTCAAATAAATAAATAAATAAATAACATTGTATAAATAGTACAATGAACAAATTACTGACCAAGAAACCTTACAAAAATTGGTCAAAAGTATTAATTGTCCAAATATCTCAAAACTGGGTCAACCACCTGCTTGTCTCCATGGAGATGTTGTTGCTTAGCCTGAAAAGTCCCGGTATGGCATTAAAGGTATCCATCTTGTATTTACTTAACAACATGGGTTTTGTATTGACTTCAAAACTCTTACTCTGAGTGGGCTTGCCTCTCCACAGATTTATGTGTCACCTGCTGTTTCCAGAGAGCTAAATAAATGTAATGGCATATTGTGGAACATTCCAGGCCACATCTCCATGGAGAGAAGCTGATGATGGACCTTACACCAAAAGTTACACTGTGCACCTTTAAAGACAGACCAGTATGTCAGTTTGTCAATATTGGGCCGATATTTGGAGTTTTTATCTTATTGGCTATCGACCTTAAATCTCCTAGCCTGATTCATCAGCCGGTTTCACTTCGTGGAAACTGTCTGACCTCGCAGCATTAAGATTCGTTCGCTTGACGGTAGCGGGGTACTTTTAAAAATTTATATAAAGCTTTTCCCACATCCCGTAGGAAGAAGGGCTCTTTCTCCTTAATAAAATTCACCAAACTTTCTCTTTGTTAAGACTTTAAATCCTCGATCTCGGGAATCATTGCCAACACAGAATGTAGGTCTCTTCGCTGATTGGCTGGTGTCCGAACTCGCACTTCCGGGATTCCAATTCCTGACCTAGTCGCGGGAGAGAAATGAAATTGAGTGGAGTCACCAGGTGGCGCTAGCCTGGCTCTAAATCTCCATCATAGGCCAGTGTTTTGTTTTGGTTGATCTGCTGCCTAAAAAATACACACAAAGTTTTATATTAACACTTAAAAATACGCTGTGTAACATTTCTATTAGATTGGAGGGTTTGCCACCTGCTTGTCCCCGTGGAGATGTTATTGCTTTGCCCAGAATGTTCCACAGTATAGATTAAGCCTATCTATCACGAGGAAGACAAGCAGGTTTCAGCACTACGCTACATTACAGTTCACATCTGTGGAGAGGCGCCCCATTCACAGAAGAAATTCATGTATTTTTGAGCAACAGAAACACCCGTAATGAGTAAATGTTAGATGGATATGTTTAAAGTCATATCATGGAACATTCCAGGCAAAGCAATAACATCTCCATGGAGACAAGTAGCACCAGAAAAGTTGCTTAGTGCACCTTTAAGTATGAAGACATAGCTGCACAAAACGTGACTACACAGCTCTCTTAAAGATTGATGGTTTAAAAAAAAAAAAGTGTCAATATTTTTGGGCTGATTTTGGGCTAGAGTTTATCGACCATAAGTTGCTCTCTATTCTACATAATTGGTATCGAAATCGGCAATGGAAAAACCTGTACCAGTCGATCTCTAGTATAAATATTATCAACAACTAGGACATTAATCAAGTAAATTGCATATACAGCATAGTATACCTGCTCCAGTCCAGGCCAATGGCACCTCCGGGCTCAAACTAATTCATATTCATAGAAGAAGAAGAGGAGCTGGTTCCAGACTCTCCCCCATCACAAATTACAGCAAATAAGTCTGGCATTTCCTGTGGCGTGTTCAAGATACAAGTGTCAAGAATACTAAAGAAACTCTCGTACGCAGGCAGATTCGCAAACAGCTTTTTACAGAGCAGGGTGGTCCCAAGATCAGTGCTATTTTTGTGAGGGCTGTCAGTCTTCAAATGGTCAGAGATTCTATTTGCATAAAAATAAAAATTTGGTTTAATTCAAATATTATTCTAAGGACGTTATTGAAATGTCCTTATATTTAAATAAGCCTATATTTAATGTCCTGTATATTAAATTGACTCTTGTGACCTTTATGTTATAATGTTGTTACCTCTTTAAAAACAGGCCTGGAGTTGTGTTTTATGTTCCTAATGTTAATTTAGATATATTTGTTTTGTTGATATTCTTAAAATGTGTATGAATAATCTACCTGAATAAAAGCAGTTAGAGTAGTAGTTTTTGCAGTAGTAGTATTGTAAAGTAGAGGTGCAGAATTTGGGCTTACAAAAGAGTATTAGTTCAAAAACATCAGGTAGTAGTAGCAGTAGTAATAACAGTAATAGCAGCAGCAGTAGTAGTAGTAGTAGTAGTAACAGTAGCAGTAACAGTACCAGTAACAGTAGCAGTAGTAGCAGTATCAGCAGTAGCAGTAGTAGTAGTAGTAACAGTAGCAGTAGTAGTAACAGCAGCAGTAGCAGCAGTAACAGTAGCAGTAATAGTAGCAGTAGTAGTAGTAACAGTAGCAGTAGTAGTAACAGTAGCAGCAGTAGCAGTAGTAGTAGTAGCAGTAACAGTAGCAGTAGCAGCGGTAACAGTGGCAGTAATAGTAGCAGTAGCAGTAGTAGTAGTAGTAGTAGCAGTAGTAGCAGTAGCAGCAGTAGCAGCAGTAGCAGCAGTAGCAGGAGTATTAGTAGCAGTAACAGTAACAGTAGTAGTAGTAGTAGCAGTAGTAGTAGTGGTGGTAGTAGTAGTAGCAGCAGTAGTAGAAGTAGTATCAGTAGTAGTAGTAGTATCAGTAGTAGTAGTAGTAGTAGTAGTAGTAGTAGCAGCAGTAGTAGAAGTACTATCAGTAGTAGTAGTAGTAGTAGTAGTAGTAGTAGTAGTAGCAGCAGTAGTAGAAGTACTATCAGTAGTAGTAGTAGTAGTAGTAGTAGTAGAAACTGTAGAGACTGTAAACAAATTCACAATATTACTTTCTGTAGTAGTAGTTGCAGTATCAGTATACAAGTCTAGTCTAAACATATATTTTCATAATTTCAGAACATTACACAGCAAAACACGTACTTTTTAAACACACAAACCCAAATTAAGAAAACATCATTTACTTTTTACCCTTGTATCTACTGTACTTCTCCATCCTATGATACCAGTTCAGTTCATTATTGTTTGGTATTTCTAGTTCTTCCCCCACTTACCCCTCCTCCCTCTCTTCTTCTTCTATTTTTACAGAGAATGTCACAGAGATCACGACCAATATTTTTGTAACAAGCTTCGGACCCGTTTCCGACACCGAGATGGTGAGTTCATCCACTGTAAATATAACGTTCATTTTCTCCGGATAGATGGGTCTACCTGAGCAAACATGTGGCATCTGGTAGTATCTCCACAGCCGAACCAGGTTTTTAATCACTGAAAATACTGAACTAGCGTGATTTCATAAATACTGAAGAGAGACAACTCAAAATAATAATAATTTTTTAAAAAGTAGGATTAAAAACAAGCCTTAGATATTAGGAAAGTTTCATTAATTGTTAGAGATGGGCCAATATTTTGATTTTTTAGTGTAACGCTATCAGCTTTAAGGTTGCACTATGTAGGTTTTTGACTGGGGGTTCATCACCTGCTTGTTTATATTTAATTTCTCTGCCTGGAATGTTCCACAGTATGACTTTAACAGCTCTACTTTACATTTATTCAATTACAGGTGGTTTTATAGCTCCAAAATACCTAGAAAAACAGGCATTCTGACTGTGAGCGGGGTCGCCTCTCCACAGATCTGACTTGTAACTTGGTCTTTTTTGGTCTCCGTGAAGATGGAAAGGTTTAATGCCGCACTGTGAAACATTCCAGACAAAACAATAACGTCTCCATGAAAAAAAACATCTTTCAGTCGACCTCTGTTAATAAAGCTTTAACTATACTATGTGATATTTTCGAGCATCATTTCTTTCTTTTGCGTTGGATTTATTTTTATTTCTACTTTTATTTCTACTTTTGCCCTCCCTTTTTATCTTGGGTTCATTTTAATTTGAACTCATTTAAATTGGCAAAATATGCAAGAAAGGCCAATTATATTTTATCCCCATATCAGTTTTTATTTTATTTTTTTGCAATATAGTACATGAACCATCTGAAAATAAAATTAGTGGAGTAGTAGTTGAAGTAGGAGTAGTAAAAGAAGCAGTAGTTGTAACTGTAATGTTGTAGTAATATGAGTGGTATGAAGTAATATAACTACTACAGCTGCTAGTGCCAGTACTGTAGTAGTAGTAGTAGTAGTAGTAGTAGTAGTAGTAGTAGTAGTAGTAGTAGTAGTAGTAGTAGTATTTATGTATGTATACACCTTTTTGATTCTAATACATAGATACATATTAGGTTAGCATATAATAAAGTAGTAGTAGTAGTAGTAGTAGTAGTAGTAGTAGTAGTAGTAGATGCGATAATAGTGGTAATGGTAGTAGTAGTCGTAGTAGAAGAGATAATAGTGGTCATGGTGGTAGTAGTAGTAGTAGTAGTAGTAGTAGTAGTAGTAGTAGTAGTAGTAGTAAGTAGTAGTAGTAGTAGTAGAAGAAATAATAGTGGTCATGGTTGCAGCAGCAGCAGTAGTAGTAGTTGTAGTCGTAGTAGAAGAGATATTAGTGGTAATAGTAGTAGTAGTAGTAAGTAGTAGTAGTAGTAGTAGTAGTAGTAGAAGAGATCATAGTGGTAATAGTAGTAGTAGTAGTAGTAGTAGTAGTAATAGTAGGTAGAAGAAGAGATAATAGTGGTAATGGTAGTAGTAGTAGTAGTAGTAGTAGTAGTAGTAGTAGTAGTAGTAGTAGTAAATGCACTTTTTGATTCTTACACATAGATACTTGTTAGACATATTATAGATGTTAGATTAGCATATAACAAAGCAATATTAGTACTGCAACAGTTAGTAGCTGCAGTAGTATAAGTAGTAGTGGTATTAAAGCAGTAGCACTACATAAGAGATCATTTAATGTAGATAATTACATCAGGAATAAATGTGTTGTTATATTCTTGTACACTGTCACACCTTTTTTGTCCATTTCTTTCCAAAAATCCCAGAATCTTGCCCTTGTCTTGTCTCGTACATTTTTGCTGCTTTTGGACTTTCACAAATGAGACTAAATGACTGCAGCCCTAATGTAAAGTGGCTGGCCCTTTCCAACTTGTTCCAAATGATTCCATCTTTTATTACCCCATTCTCTTATGAACCACTTGGTGCAGAAAAAAGCTATTAATTCTTCTATTTTCATTATATTTTCTATTAGAGTTGGCGACTTGGACTCTGCGCTGATCAGACCTGCCCTATTGTCGTAATGGATTTGAAAAGGCCATAGACAGAGAAGCTGATGGGTTTGGGAAAAGAACAGTGGTGGATGAAGTACTCAATTCTGCTACTGATGTAAAAGTACAGATACGGGGGCAAAAGATTAGTCAGTAAAAGTAAAAGTATCACATGAAGAAATCTACTTTACTGCAACTATTGAAGCACCTGTTTAAAACGCACTTTATGAGTAAAAAGAAAGTATTTTGCAGAGATTTTTAGAACTAAGACGCCGCAAATGTAGTAATTTAATAAATAATTTAGCTAATTTTAAGTGATTCAACTGATTTCTTAACTTTTCTAGTGGTTTTTGTGTTTTTGTGTATTTGGTTTGCTCAAAGTTTGGACGTTAACTCAAATTAAACACTAAAAATAAGTCTCAAACCATAAAGAAAAGTACTTTTACTTTTCAGTCCTGATCTAAAATGCAGGGGAGTAGAAAGTACAAATACCTGCTCTCAAATGTAGTGAAGTTAGGTGACCAGATGTTCCTATTTACCCGGGACAGTCCCAGTTTTGAGCCCTGTGTCCCCTGTCCCAGTGGATTTATCCAAAACCATTAATTTGTCCCAGTTTTTTGTTTTTTTTTTTTTGTTTTTTTTTTGGGTTTTTTTTACAAGAAATGTCCCTAGTGTCTCTATTTTTGATCAATTTGATACATGTCAACAGAGGTGGGACCAAGTCTTTGTTTTGCAAGTCAGAAGTAAGTCTCAAATCTTTGACCTCATGTCCAAGTCAAGTCCCAAGTCGACTGCTTTGAGCTTCAAGTCATTTAAACCAAAGTACCAAATATAGCTTAGATTTTTGCCCTTTATATGAATTTTAAACTAAATTATACTTTAAAAAAAAAAATCATACAATATTTGTATGAGTATTTATAGACAATATAAGTTGTAGAATTTAATTTAGTGATTTTTTCCTTTTTAAATGTCTTGACAAGATCTTAGTGTGAATCATTACGGTCAGAATAGAAAGAATTCAGATTTAAAAGTGCTTCTCAAGTCTTCTCAAGTCACAGGCCTCAAGTCCGAGTCAAGTCCAAATCGCTGACCTTCAAGTCCAAGCCGAGTCCCAAGTCTTAAGTCCATTTTGCTGCTTAAAAATGACCAAATTACAAAGAAAATGTGACTATACTGACTCATCATCATGAATGGGCTGAGTGCAGAACAATTTTCCTTAATTAGGCACTTACTCACAATTTTATGATTACCAACCACCCCAGACCGAGCATGTCCCAGTTTTGGATGTTGAAAATTTGGTCACCCTAAGTGAAGTAAAAATAAAACATATCCACTGTAAAATGTATTTAAGCAAAGTACAGATATCTAAAAAATTTTACTTAAATATTGTACTTTTAGTTTTGTGCTTTGCTGCCTTCCACGACTAGAAAAGAGAGATACAAAAGCTCGCATACAGTAGGGATCATTATTCAGTGGGCTGGAGAGCGCGGTTATTTCTTGTACGTTTATTTTAATACTGGTCAATATCGTACACCTCCTCTGTGTTTCATATTGACGTGTGGATCTGCGTAACATCAACTCAAGTTATTTTTTAAAGCCGTACTATGTAACTTTCTGCTACATCCACATCGATGTCATTGTTTTGACATGAAAGTTCTTCAATATGGCATTAAACCAACCGAGCAAATTTTTATACACCAACAAATCCTCTTTTTGTTAAGGCTGAAAATACAGAAGTTTTTTGATCTTGTTGACCTGAGTGCAGCCGCGGTGATGTACAAGGCCTATAAACATACGCTCCCTCCTTGTTTACAGGAGTTATTTTATTTGAGCAGAGAGTCAGTATAACCTTAGAAGAAGAAAAAATGATGATAAGAACTAAGAAAAAAAACGTATTGCATTCCTTTTAGAGAGGTTAGTGTATGGAACAACCTGAAGGATGATTTTAAAAAGTTCACCACTGCAGAAGTCTGTAGAAGAGGTATGCAGTATTATATTTTGAAAGCTATAGACTAGAGCTCTGGAATGGATAAACTATGCATTCAGTTTTGTTTGTTTTTGGTTGTATTTTTTACGCTGCTTTTCTTGGAATTCTGTCGTTGTTTAATAAGGTTTGGCATTATAAGTACTTTTAACGTTTACTCTTTTGGAGTGCTGCAAAATGACCAAATGAACTAAGTACTACCACTACTAGTACTAAAACCAGAAGGTCACACAACCAGGTTATTTAAGTTACAGGTTAGATCTTTGAAGAGGTGACCCCACTCACAGTACAATGCATATTTTTCAAGGTTGCAAATTAGCAATGAAACACTGTAAACTGAATAAATGCAAGATACATAACCGAGACAAGGTGGTGGTGGACTTCCCTCCCAGAAAAGTGACTTAGTGCAACTTTAGATTCCTTTGTCGTAGGCAGAATAGTTTTTAAAGCAGCGGTTTTCAATAAGTGAGGCCCACTTCCCCTGGGAGGCACCAAAGAGCCACTAGGGAGGCACGACACACGGACTAATCCAGGACTGAACCAGGACTAAACCAGGACTGAACCAGGACTGAACCAGGACTGAACCAGGACTGAACCAGGACTGAACCAGGACTGAACCAGGACTAAACCAGGACTAAACCAGGACTGAAAGGACTAAACCAGGACTGAACCAGGACTGAACCAGGACTGAACCAGGACTGAACTAGGAGGACTAAACCAGGACTAAACCAGGACTGAGTGTCGGGACGGGCCCGGAGGCGAAAGGACCGGTGCAGAGTTCTGAGCTAGTCCTGTTTTAGTTCTGTTTTAGTCCTGGTCTAGACCTGGTTTAGTCCCGATTTAGACCTGGTTTAGTCCTGGTGACCTACTGATGTTCAGTGACGTTAAAAGTCGCCTCAATTAGACCTGCATGAAGTTGGAAATTATTTACTGTTGCAAAAAACGTTTAAGAATGCACTTTTAAAAAAAATATTAAAATACAATATAAAAAAAAATATTATCAGTTGTTACTGAAGCTCATTGCCAGAAACACTAAAAAAATGCATTTACTTCAAAGGCATGTGTAGGGCAGGGCAGGGGGATGGGATTTTGGCTCGGCTGTCTTTACCTACTCAAAGGGGAGGCATACATACATACATAGTTATAATTACTGCAAGTAGTAGTAGTAATAGTAGTAGAAGAACAGTAGTAGTAGAAGTAGAGTAGTTAAAGGTAACTTATTTCATTTTTCCAAAAACTAAAAGCAGTTTTTATCCACCCTGGGATCTTGCCCTTGTTGTGTCTTGTACAATAACTGTCTGCTTTTGGAAGTTCACAAATAAAACTTAAACTTCTCACTTTCTTTATAACTTCGTCTACAGTCTAACCCTGTGTTCCTCTCCCCCTATAGGAGTACACCATTGACGTTTTCTTCCGCCAAAGCTGGAGAGACGAGCGTTTACGGTTCAAGGGCCCTATGGAGATGCTGGCGCTGAACAACCTCCTGGCTAGCAACATCTGGACCCCGGATACGTTCTTTTTAAACGGAAAGAAGTCCATCGCTCACAACATGACCACTCCCAACAAGCTGCTCAGGCTGCGAGACAATGGGACTCTGCTGTACACGATGAGGTGAGCAGATGTGCAGTACTCTGTAGATGGAGGGGGGGCTAGAGGTTATGTGGCTGTTCAGGGAATGGACAGTTCAGTCGGGTTTTGAAGTAGTAGTGGTGACAGGGAGGGTACCAGAATTAGTAATATAGTATGAATTTGTCATTAAAAATATAATAATGATGGTAGGGGAGGTAGAAATGGCAGAATTAGTATTACACTTAGAACTTGTGTGGTGGTAGTAGCGGTAGCAGTCATGGTAGTAGTAGTAGTAGTAGTAGTAGTAGTAGTAGTAGTAGTAGTAGTAGTAGTAGTAGTAGTGTAAATGCACCTTTTGATTCTTCTCATGTTAAGGTTAACTACAAAGCAACTTTAGTACTACAACAGTTAGTCCTAGTCCTACTCCTAGTAGTAGGAGTAGATCATTCAGGTATAAATGCAGTTTTATATTCAAGTACATAAAACTGCATTTATACCTGAATACCTGAGTAGGGCTAGTAGCAGTAGTAATTGTAGTAGTAGTATTAGTAGTGGTGTAAATGCATCTTTTGATTCTTCTCACATTAGGTTAACTACAAAGCAACATTAGTACTACAACAGGTAGTACTAGTAGTAGTAGTAGTAGTAGTAGTAGTAGTAGTAGTAGTAGTAGTAGTAGTAGTAGTAGTAGTATTGGCTACAGTAGCCACTATAATTAAAATATGTTAATTGTCAAAATGTACAAAACAAAAAAAAATCTTCACAGTTACACCAAGGTAACATACATAATTGATCCTTTTAAACTTTAAAAATATAATATCATTGAATTAATTATTATTTAAGCAACTCTTATTTCAGTGGTTCAAGAAGTAGTAGTAGTAGTAGTAATAGTAGTAGGCACATTAGATATATTAATAGAAGTAAGAAAAATATTATTATAAACACAACAGAACAACAAACATGACAATAAGACAATAATTTATGAAAAATATTAATTATGCAGCAACAGAAGCAGTAGAAAGCGTTTTTAAAAAGTAGTAGTAGAAAGTGATTTGTGTGACAGTTCTTAACTACATTAACCCATTCTCAAAGCATTATAAAAGATAATCATGTAGCATATAGAAAACAGATATGTGAACCTGCTCCCTTCCGTTCTTTTGCACTCTGAGAAAGGAGGACACACCGTTTATCAGAGAGAATGCCCTGGACTATGAGAGAACACTGACATCTAGTGGACATTTGAAGACATAGCACTCACACCAGATAAAATACAAGTAGTGCACACTGTTCCTTCCTTTAGATCATTGAGAAAATACTTATCATTTGAAATCACTAGTTGTAATTAATATAAGCAATAAATTTAATATTATTTTTAATTGCAATGAACTGGAGATTGTGGTAGCAAATTATAAGAAAGATGTAAAAATGTATTGATATAATTCCTAGAAATAAAAAGTGAATAGAGTGGTGATGTAAGTACTAGTACTAGAGCCCGCAGTTACGTTTGAGTATTAGAATAATTCAGAGCTTATCCTTTGGAGTCACTGTCGCCGTAGGACTTAGGAGCTAGGACAGAGGGACTAGGAAGCATCGTGTCACGGCTCATGAAGCTGAAGCCACCCAATGGGAAATTACAACTATATAAAGGCTAGATAGAAGGTAACATGTGTTAGACCTGGCCAGTTTGATCCATTTTTTAAATCAAAAATGAGATTGTCATAGAATATTGTATTTGGAGCAGAGTTTAGACTTTGGTGGTAGAAAATTGCCTATTTTTGTGTTAATTATTAAGAGTCTGTATTGTTTTTCAAATCATGAAATCAACATCAAATGGTATTTTTATTGTTTTAAAAAAGAAAATCTAGTCTAGTCTAAATTTTTAGTTCTGAAATCATCCAAATTATTCTAGTAATGGTGTATGGGGTTTAAAAACACAGTGGAGCATTTGATTTCTGTTGGAGAGAAGAACTAAATATGTAGGATTTGTGTGTTAAACATGTGTGAATGAAACAATACACAACTCCAGGTCTGTTTGTGATGACAAAACGTGATAACATAGATCAGAAAATAGCATAATATGGATCCATTAATCTGCATTTTTATTATTTTAATTAGTGTGTTTATATTTCTGGATGAACTGTACACATATTTTAGAGGAGATGGCTTTTTTTGAATTGTGTAAAAATGGCGGTGGTCAGATGCACGGGGTTGTAGAGGTTTAATCGTGTGATTGTCATTACTACTGCAGCTTAAGCACACACAAACACATGCTAACATACACACACACACACATACACACACACATACACACAGACACACCATCTGGAACGAGGATATGCACTAAACAATGCCAGCCCTGGCCTTCCTGTTTAATACAAAAGAGAAATAGTAGAAGATATAAAACATAACATCGAGCTGCAGTGAAAAGAGCTATGTAGAACTGATGTATTATTATTGTTATTATTATAAATTAAGCAGGTTTCTGTGACTAATACAATATCCACTGTGTAGTTCAGTTAGGTTTTAATCAATACATTAACGTTTTCAACTCTTTTTGCCATTTGAATGAGCTAAACTATGTTAACCAATGTTTGGGTAAAGTTGCACTATGTAACTTTTTGGTTGGGGCTTCGTCACCTGCTTGTTTCTATGGATATGTCACTGCTCTGCTTGAAATGTTCCACAGTATGATATTAAACAGTTCTACCTTAGATTTATTCAAGTACAGGTGGGTTTATAGCTCAAAAATATCTTAAAAAACAGGCATATTGACTGTGAGCGGGGTCGCCTCTCCACAGATCTGACCTGTAATTTGCTCTGGTTTGGTTTCCATGAAGATAGAAAGACTTAAGACTGTGAAACATGCCAGACAAAGCAATAACATCTTCATGGAGAAAAGCGTTTGACGGACCATCCACCAGAAAAGCCAAAAATATTAAGATTATTCAAGTGAAAGTAAGTGACCAAGACAAAGCAAGTAAAATGAAAATGTACTGGCTAAAATACTAAATATCTGCATTAATTGGACAGACAATAAATTAAATGCAATTTCTTAGACTGTTGTATTTCTAAAGAGACAATAACATAGAAAATCTTAAGGTGTAAAGTACTAATAAGTTGCTTAAAATTGTCAAAGCAAAAAAAAATGAAAGGGCTTGGGTTTCAGAGTGATGATAAGTGTAATCCATGGGTGTCCAAACTTTTTTCAACATGAGCCACTTATCAAAATACATGCAAAATTGAGGGCCGATTGAGGGCCAGTGTCTCATAGACTTTTACCTAAAACAGTGAATAATTGAAATATGTGTATTTAGGTTACAACTAGACCTTTATTCATGCTTAAATCATCCATCGGACAGACTAAATATTTGATATTATCTTTATCAAAATCGTAAAAAGTACTGCCAAATCACCTGGAAACCTGAGGGCCAAGGTAAATTGGTCTGAGGGCTGCATTTGACCCACAAGCCATAGTTGAGACATGGCTTACGTAATCCATTGCCATAGAAACAATTAAATATATATTATTGATTATACTGAATGGTAGAAAGTCCTTAAAATGGCACCAATGACTATATGCCACGAAACTGAAAGCTTTGAATACTACTTACATACTAAAATAATATAATACTTACACCTACATACCTTATACTTATCACAGTTCACATATCTTAGTACAATTAACAACATGGGTAAGTTATTTTTCTTATATATTTTTTGTAAACTTTTTAGAAACAAACTCAAGTCATACTAACATTTTATATTCCTCCTCTCCAAATGTTACAACCACATCCTCAACACATGCACAAAGCTTTCCATATGTACAGGCGAAAACATGTCCCTTACCCCCATGGGACTTTTCGATGTACTGCACTATAAAACATGTATTATATTTCACATTACAGGCTCCATATACACGTGTTAACATAGATCTCTTTGCTCCACTTTAACACTACCGCAACAAATCCCTGATTGCTTCATGTATTTGAAGATTCTTTGTGTTAAATGACCAATTTTTTATGCAATCATCTCTGTTGGTAATTCTTAAAGGTTCTATATTACACAAAATGGACTCTTGTGAGCTTTTTTTCATTCATACATGTTTGAGTGAACCTTTATTACTAGTCTGTCTACATCTCGAAAGCTCAAAATGCTCTGTTCAACCTTGAAGCGGTAGTTTTCAAGTTAACGTCTACCTTTTATAGGGATGTAACAATAACTGAAAATCGTGATATCGTATCATCAATCATCATCTCACAATATCGTGGAGCATCACAATATATCAAATTACAAGTCTCTCTGCTTAAATTAAGGTTTATGGTGCAGCAATAGCTAGAAAAAGAGAGGGAACTACATAGACCATGATCTTTTGCGCAATTTCAGCACAGACTACAAGAAGAAATAACAGTTCTAAGCACTTTTAAGTCTTAGTTCCTTGGATTAAGTCTTGTCAAGGCATTTTAAGAGGAAAAAGTATTGTGTTGACAGTTTTGTTAGCCTCCACAAAATATCACAATAAATATTGTAAAATGAGATGTATATCGTGAAAAATTGTACTGAGAGATTTGGATATTGTTACACTCCTAATCTTGAGCCTCCCAACCATATCGAGAACTTTCCCACGATATCCCAATAAATATCGTATTGTGAGGTTCATACCGTGATGATATCATATCGTGAGACTTGGATATCATTACACCCCTAATCTTTTACCTTTTCTTAAATAGAAATTGGCAATTCCAGGGCTGAATTTATCCAAATGATTTTAGTGAACTTTCTAGTGGACTTTAAAAACGCAGTGGAGCACTTTCTGTATTACAGCATGACATCACAAGGTGGTGTTTTTAGGTTTAAAGTTTTAAAACTCAGTGCTTAAATATGCAGATTTTGTGTGTTAAACATGTGTGAACCATTATAACATAGATTAGAAAATAGTGTAATGGGCCCTTTAAGTATTTTTTGTGTTAAATGACCAAATTCTTATGCATAATCTCCATTGATTTCCATTATAATAAGAATACCCCTTCTCACTAATGTGTACATGCACTATAGGCTTGAGGTTGCAGTGTCTCAAATGCATTAGAAGTCATTACCATTATACACACTTGACTAGCTCTGCACAGATCTGATGAAAGAAATCGACTCCAAGCAGGGGGTAGTTGACCGTAATTAAGTCGGCCATTTTAACCTTTTAGCACTTTGAATTTTACTCCCTCACTCGTGTTATGGCGTTGCAAAAAAAAAAAACCCAAGAAGCAGGTCAGATTGTATTCTTTATAAGCATCAATGGAAAATCAAATAAGTCAATCTTATTACTAGGCTGAATGCTGACATAGGGAAAAAGGGTCCTTAAAGAGCCCATATTAGGCTATTTTCTGATCTATGTTTTGTTGTTTCCTCGTCAAAAACATACCTGGACTTGTTTTGTTTGGTATTTTTTGAGGTAACAACATTATAACATGAAATAAAGCTCACACAAATAAATTTTGCGTAATATAGGACCTTTAAATTTAATGTTTATTTCGACATTAAAACAGTGAATACCTAAAAAATGCACAGTGGAACCTTTCTGCTGGGTCTGCTAATATCTTGTCACTATGGAGATGTTATTGCTTTGCCTGTAATATTTGTAATCACCTTCTACGAATTGCATTTTATTATAATGGAAGGTGTTTTTGTTGCTAAAAATAGCTTGAAAAACATGTTTTCTTAGCGTGATTTGGGTCACTTCTCCATATGTTTGACGTGTCTGTGGCTTTGCTTTGTTCTTTCTTGTCTCCGTCGAGATTTAAAAAAAAAGTCATACTGTGGAACATTCTAGGCAAGCAATAATATCTCTATGGAAACAAGAAGGTGGCGCTCTCGCTACCAGAAAATTCAAAATTTTCTTGTACTGTACTTATGCATTTCTGTTATTTTCCTGTGCATGTTTTATGCCTTACTGTCTGAATAAGGATTTAAACTAAATATAAATACAACAACACAATAACAATAACAACAACAAAAACTGGGACTAAGTCATGGGCCAAACTAAATATTTATGGAATAATTTCAACAACATTTGCATGTTTTCTATTCTTTTGAGATATGTAATGTTAAAACTTTTCTTATTAAAATAAATGTTTAAAAATAGTTTTGCGTAAACATTGAATCCAAAACAAGCATCATATAAAATAAAAACAAAATTTTAAATAAATAATTTCTATATCATCTGTTTGTAGCTGGCGGGCCAGCTCTAATACATATTTGATATAATCTTGCGGGCCAAATATAAGTATATTGTGGGCCAAATTTGGTTCCCCGGGCCTGAATTTGTCATGTCTGTTCTATACAAATCTCCCTTGTTTCTGTCATAACCATGTATTTCTTAAAGGACCCACATGATTTCAGACCTGGAATTGCCAATCTCTTCTAAACAAAGGGTAAAAATGTAGCTAAGTTAACTTGAAAACTACCTCCACATGACATCACAAGGTGGAACAGATCATTTTTGAGCTTTGGAGATGTAGACAGACTAATAATAAAGTGTTACTCAAACATGTGTGAATGAAACAAAACACAAATCCAGGTATGTTTTTGGTGAAGTAACAACATTCTAACATGGCTTAAAGCTCACAAGAGTAAATTTTTGCATAATATAGGCCTTATATTTTGTATTTTGGCTCACACAGAATGACTTGAACATAATATAAACATCATATACCTATTCCATACAATTTTGCCTTTTTTCTATCATCATCTATCTTCATGTCCTTCTTAAATATGGTCTCTTTTTTGCTTTGTTGTGCTTGGCTAACCCTGCCGTCTCACACACACACACACACGCACACACACGAGCGCACCTCTGGGCCCCTTAGAGCCTGCTCTGTGGTCCCATGATCTCCTTTGTCACGCTACGTTTCATTTTACAATATAATTAAGAAAACCCAGCGGACCTTTTATGTTTTCGAGCATACAAATGTACCCCCGTGAGACCTGGACTTAGAGAAACAGTGATAAAAGTGTAGTAAACAAAATGTCCTACAGAGACACGTGTGTAGTCTGAATGTATCCAGATGATGCTGTGTTTTCTATGGAGATTTACAGAACAATTTGGGTCATTTATTGTATTCCCAACAGGAAGTACAGTACTTTTCTATGATTGTTAATAGCTCTATATATCGAATGAACTCTCTAACTTATGAAAAATGTATTAAATATTATTAAGTAAACTAGATAAAAATTACATTTACATTAGTTAAAATAAGGTAGGTTTTACATATTTTTTCACATCAGGTAGTAAGTAGTAATGGTAGTAGTGGTAGTTGTAGCAGTAGTGGCAGTAGTAGTGGTAGCAGTAGTAGTAGTAGTAGAAGTATCAGTATCAGTAGTAGTAATATTAGTGCTAGCATAATAGTAGTAGTAGGATCAGCAGAAGTAATATTAGTACAAGTATAATAATAGTACTAGTAGTAGCAGTAGCAAGGACTGTTCTAATGTGGTAGTGGTAGCAGCAGTATTAGTATCAGTAATATTAGTACTAGTATAACAATAATAGTAGTAGTAGTAGTAGTAGTAGTAGTAGTAGTAGTAGTAGTAGTAGTAGTAGCAGTAGTAGTAGTAGTAGTAGTAGTGGTGGCAGTATTAGTAGTAGTAATAGTGGTAGTGGCAGTACCAGACATAGTAGTAAGGACTGTTCTAATTTGGTAGTAGTAGTAGCAGTATTAGTATCAGTAGTAATATTAGTACTAGCATAGTAGTAGTAGTAGTAGTTGTAGTAGTTGTTGTAGCAACAGCAGCAGCAGTAGTATCAGTAGTAGTAGTATCAGTAGTATCAGTAGTATCAGTAGTAGCAGTAGTAGCAGTAGTAGTAGTAGTAGCAGTAGTAGTAGCAGTAGTAGTAGCAGTAGTAGTAGTAGCAGTAGTAATAGTAATAGTAGTAATTAGCATAACAATAGTAGTAATGTTCCAATGTTGTTGGATGCACAGTTGTGATAAAAGTGTAGTAAACAAAATGTCCTATAGAGACAAATATAGTTTGTATCCAGATGATGCTGTGTTTTCTATGGAGATTTACAGAACTATGTGGGTCATTTATTGTATTCCCACCAGGAAGTACAGTGGAAGTACTTTTCTATGATTTTTAATGGTTATATATAGGGAGTGAACACTCTACCTTATGAAAAGGCATTATTAAAGGTGCATTGCATAACTTCACTTCACGCTTCTATGGATATGTCATTCCTTTGCCTGGAATATTCCACAGTATGACATTAAAGAGCTCTACGTTACATTTATTCAATTCCAGTTGGTGTTATTGCTCAAAAATACACAGAAAAACAGGCATTCTGACTGTGAGCGGTGTCGCCTCTCCACAGATCTGACCTGTAACTTGGTGTGGTTTGGTCTCCATGAAGATAGAAAGGGGTTTAATGCCATATTGTGCAACATCTCAGACAAAGCAACAAGATCTCCATGGAGAAAAGCATTTGACGGACCCTCCACCAGAAAAGTTACACAATACACCTTTAAGTAAACTAGTAGAAGTAGCAATATTAGAAGATATAGTAAAATTACCATTAGTGCGAAAGCTATATAAGTTTTAGTAGTAGTAGTAGTAGTAGTAGAAGTAGAAGTAGAAATAGCAGCTTTTGAGTGTAGACAACATATTATATCAACAATTCCACAATCTGAAATGGTACATCTGTGAATCTTCATGTATTTTTCATATATTTCTGCATATAAGCGCCATCTTGAGGACTTTTCCCCATTCAAAAGACAGCATATTCTCTTTTGAAATGTTAATTGCTGTGGCAACTATGCAAATGTTGTATCTCTCTGAAATCCACGCATACATCTTTCTCCCATATATACAAAAATGCACCAATGACGTCAATAATAAAACACAGACTAAAAATGTGAAAAATGGTTGTCGTCCAGCAGGTGGTGGTGTTCTCATAGCTAAAAAGTTTCATCAAAGTTTTACCAAAGAACCCATTTTTCTGCTGTTTCTTTTGACTCTCTCTTTTGAATTTCCCTTTCAAAGTCGAATTCAAAACGTTATCAATGTATTCTTTATTATTTGCGTTTCCTCTCTCTCTGTGATACAATATTCATTCCTGTTGTAAATATTGTAAGGCCTTTGTTTTATGTGCACATCATGTTTTGATCTATAATACATGCTCCCGTATAAATAAGTCATGTTATGTCCAGTGAAATTACACAATGCGGCTTTATTATTATTATTGTATATTGTTTTGTTTTTGTAGGCTGACCATCTCGGCTGAATGCCCCATGCAGCTAGAGGACTTCCCCATGGATGCTCACGCCTGCCCCCTGAAGTTCGGAAGTTGTAAGTACACAGAAATTCACAAAAATATATATAGATTTTTTTTTTTAACACTTTAAAAAAAATGTATTACGTATTATTTTGTATTATTATCATTTTATTTTTATTATTGTTTTATTTATTTATTTTAATTTATTTTCTTTGCTTTATATATATATATATTTATTTTTTTTAGCTGTTTGTTTTAACACGAAGGTGGAGAAAAATGATGATTAAAAAAAAGCAAGACAAAAAAAACAAAAGTGAAATATTGTGTCTGCCAAGAATATATGTGTAAGTTTTTTTTTTTTGTGAAACTGTCACAATTAAGTGTCAAAAAAATTCACAAAAATATCTGTAAATTTCTCTGCAATTATGTAAATGAGCTTCATGAGTCTCCCGCGGTGTTAAAAGCTTTGTTCGTTTGGGTTAGTTTCAGATTGGCTTACAAACATGGAGCTGAAGTGGAAATGCGCAATCAACAAAGAACAATTAAATTAATCAGAAGTAATAAACACGATCATTATAATTATTTTGATTGAGTATTAGACAGTTACCAGTGACTACTTTGACTTTGTTTCCGATGATTTCAAATAGTGGGTATTCAAAAGGCATTTAGTACTGGAAGACTGAATATTTGTACAGTAACTCAATGCGTCGGCTGATGACAGATGCTATTTATTGTCCTGATTTAACAGATTGTAATAAGTTTGGTCCAATATGTATTTTTTAGCTGCATCCAGTTTGTATTTGTATTGCTTTTGTGGCTGATATTTGATACTTTTATATCAACAAAGTCCACAAATTGAAATAAAGTAGGAAAATTAATGCTTCACTTTATTAGAAACTATTACAACATGTATTTATTGTGGATATAGCATAATAGGTGTATTTTCATTAGAGATATATCAGTTGGCCAATATATCGGGTCGATATTTGCCCTTTTTAGTGTCAGATATCGGGCATAAATCTTCAGGCCAATTTTTATTTGGACCAATCAGCAGCATAAATATGCATAAAGCTTTCTTTGAACACTTTAGTCTAAAGGGGGTACTGCAAAAATGTGATTACACTTTAACAGAGGCAAAACCTGCATTAACACCTTATTCCGGAAGTTTCCGTGGGCACCGCTGTCTTCATCCAGGTTGTATTATTTTGTGTGGGGCCGATCCTAATAGCAAATAAGTTCAATACGGAATATAAAGCCGTTTTTAAAGCCCCCCAGAGAATCAGTGCAGTGTTTACTTGTTGGTGTGCATGAACATTTTACACAAATGAACAGACTTTGTCCCATTTAAGATGCAAAACGTTTCCCAAATTCTCCATTGACATGAATGGGACCCACATAAAAGCGCAGTTTAGGAGAATTTAGAGACAAAAATGGGCGGGGCAGAATAAGGTGGATAAGATTAACTGTACTGACTGTTAAATGTAAATGTAAAGTACAGATACCTCAATGTAATCCCACTACAGCTCACACATTATTGTCACAAAAAAGGAAGACGTTTGGAAACATGCGATGACAACTTTTGGTGTGGTTCCTGGCACTGGCTCGTCAACTGACTCTGATAAAACCCACTGAAGTAAATGTGATCACTGGTAAAATGAAGACAGCAAACGTATGTGCTGTTTGGAATCATCTTGAATTTGGCGCCTCATCTTTTCTAATCGCATGTACCCAGTTCGCTCGGAGTTGTGTGTCAGTGGGGAAATGATGAAAACTGAGGTGTGGTCGTAATTGTTGAATAGCCAAACATAGTGAAACCGTCTGACCTAACGCTATGTGTCATTGTAGTGTTCCATTTTGTGGAAACCGTCTGACCTCACAGCATTAGGATTCGTTCGCTCGATGGTAGGCGGGTACTTTTTTTTCAATTTAACCAATTACTGCTATTTGGTCGTGACGTATGTAATGCACTAAATCCCGTAGGAAGAAGGGCAATAACGTCTTTCCCCTTGATAAAATTCACCAAAGATTCTCTTTGTTCCAGCTTTAAAACCTCGATCTCGGGAATTGTTGCCAACACACAATGTTTGTCTTCGTCTACATCCATCTCGACCGCTTTGTTTACTGTTGTGCTGTACCACAAAAGGGACCCAGACAGACGCTTGAGTTTGACGTCATGGCTTCACAGCTCTTCCCTGATTGGCCGGTGCGCAGTCTACAACTTCTGGGGTTCTTGCAAACCGCCTAGTGTATTCCGATTCCTGATCAAGTCGCTGGAGAGAAATGAAATTGAGCGGAAGCACTAGGTGGTGCCAGGCTGGATAGAAAACTGGGCCATTTTCTCACTTTTCCTAGATATTGTCAGACTTACTACCATGAACAGTGCCCAAAGGAAGTTGTCATCACATCCAAACGTCTTCCTAGTTTGTGACATAAGCGTGAATAATCTATTGCAACAAAAATACCCCAAATGTTCCCACTTTATCAGAGAAATTATACACACCATACATTTTCGGCCCCAAAATACATTGTTCCAGCTTTCATGTACTGAACAATAAGTCGATATAGTAATTATTATGACGACCTGCAACCATCAATCAGTGCTAGTGCAGCCTCTGCAGCTCAGTGAGGGAATCCTGGAAGTTCTGAGCTGTGACATGAGGCCTGTCCATACACTGAGAATGAGACAAACTTGTATTTGTCCTCTATCTGGTTCTGTTGTGATTGTGGTTCTTTTTAAAAAAAAAAAAAACAGTAAACGCACAGGCTACATACAGATCCTTTAAGCATCTCCTTGAACACATTACTGCTCTTACCCGCCAGCTCTTATGGCCTAGCGGGACTATTAGTTTGTCATTAGCTTTGTGCCGTTAGCGCCCCCCTCCCTCCTCCCTCCCTCCTCTCAGGCTAAATTGGATTGGAAGGGAAAAGTGCTTGGGTTACATGGGAGAGTGCGGGTGGACCTGGTCTCATAGAAAATCTCAGGATTAGCCCTTAAAGGTGTGTCCAAGCGGAGACTTTAAATACCCCGGGAGGTCATACGGTGTTACTACACAGACCGCTGTTGTAGGACACACAGGCGGGAAAGGGGGCGGGATTAAGGGGGAGGGGGTAAGGGGTTGTCAAGATCCATGTCACGACTTAATTTGCTTCTTAATGCTGACCCAGGTTAGATATACTTGACTTTTAAAGGGCCCGTATTACGCTATTTTCTGATCTACTGTCTGTTATAATGTAGTTTCCTCATCACAAACAGACCTGGTGTTGTGTTTTGTTTCATTCACACATGTTGAAGACACAAACCCTGCATATTTAGGCTGAGTTCTTTTCCCAAACTGAAAACACTGTTCCACTTTGAGATGTCATGTGGTATTTCAGGAAGTGCTCCCTTGTGTTTCTAACTTTTTAAACTCCATACACCTTCACTTAAATCAGCCCTGGAATTTCCGATCTACAAAAGGTAAAAGGTAGCTGTTAAAAACTACAGCTTCATGACATCACAAGGTGGAACAGAGCATTTTTCGCTTTGGAGATGTAGACAGATAATAATGCAGGATTACTCAAACGTGTGTGAAAGAAACAAAACACAACTCTAGATCTGTTTTTGAGGAGCTAACAACATTACAACATGACTTAAAGATCACAAGAGTCTATTTTGAGTAACATAGGACCTTCAAAGCAACATCTGTAAGTTTATTTGCATTTTTGTAACAAGTAGATGTTGTGGTTGAAGTTTTCAGCTAGAAAGGGTGAAAGTAAAAGGCTGGAGACTAACTGGATGTCTTAAGCAGGAGAAGTTTATTTACCATCAATAATACAGGCCCGGGGGGGAGTAGAAAAGTGAACATGGTATGATCTTTAAGTGTTCAAGCCCCTTGACTCTGCTTCCAAAGGTGGAGGTTTATAAAGCAAGTGTGGTGAGACTATGAAGGCCAATTGACACAGGTTAGACAACAATATGCCACAATTTAAATAATGGTATGCCAATGTTATGCCAAGGAAAGCTCATGGTGTAAATATAGCTTTGTGAGTCAATGTTAAACTTGAGGAAGATAAATTACTTACTGTGAAAACTTTTTTTAGTGATAAAAACAAAAGATAGAAGGCAGACCAGAATATAGTAATAACTGAAACACATTTTATCTTAATAGTTTAAAGTTATGCGAGTTAAAGGTTGTATGGAGGATTTTTTGTTTTTGTTTGAAATTGTCATTGAAAGTTTAAAATACCATTACAGAGATGCAGCAGCCTTTTAATTATGATGACCGAAAAAAAAAAAGAAAGAATGAAAATCTATCAGTAGTGGACGTAGTGAGGCCAGATAAACATCAGCCAATAGAAAACGAGGCTCCCTCTTTTTCTATTGGCTGTTAGGTTGTCAGTCAAACTCCCTACATTTTTAGTGTAACTGACTCGCCGGCGCTCGGGAATTATGTGGTTTATGCAGCGGTTCTTTGAAGCTTTTTCAAACTGTAGCTTCCTCGCAATTCGCACAAAGTTTGTTGCGATGGCGGACGAGAATCCGCAAAAGAAAAGTCCGAAGGGTCTAAAAAGTGACGCGTCGGTCGCTAAAATATTTCTAGGCAGGTCACTTCAACAGTAATTCTGAACATGCACTGGATGTAAACAAATGTGATTTCTAGAGTAAAGAGGCGGGAGGAGGAGATGTTTCTACTGAGGAAGGAGGTGTCACACATGCACAACATTTGAAAAAGGACGGTCGCTGTATTTCGCTTCCCTTAAAAAATCCTCTATACAACCTTTAAAAAAAAAAAGTTGAACGCAATGATGACCGTTCAATCCACACCATCTGGAAAATAAGATGCCCTTGTGTTCTTAGGCAAAAACACTACTTTTTATATCTATATGTATTTCTTTTTAGTGATATTTTGCAGTGATATCATGTTGGGGGTGTTCTACTTCAGTTACCATGGTGACACAAGACGCACATTAGTAAAAACTCTCAAAAACTTTTTAAGATTAAGAAAAAAAATTACAAACACAACGCATTTTCAGGCGCCTGTGATCATTACGAAGCGTTTACGGTCCTGTTTAGGTGTTTGAATGGCAACAGAAATGTGAGAGTGACTTGTTTAAGCGCACAAACCAGCTCACCTTTTGTAACTTTTGTAATTAATAATTCTCTAACCAAGTGCGCTCTTCCCGGTCAGATTGCGTTAAAATAAAACTTAAAATAAATGCAACTTGAGTAACAGCTTCAGACAGAGCGGTTCTTTCAGTTAGAATCACTGCCCCGGGGAACATTGAGGACATCGGCTGCGAAGTATCAATAAAAACGCGTTGACAAATTGATTCGGAAGATTTGTCAAAGTTAATTTAAGGACTCCCCACTCATTTAAATGCATCTGTATCTGTCAGGCTGGGTGATGTATTGTCCTATTAAATCTCATAGCGAAGTTGGTCCTCTGAGTGCCAGTCTAATCCCTCCTCTGCCTCTCTGCTATGCTAATTTTCACTGGACAGGGGCCAGGGATATCCACACAAACTTATACCAGATACTTTTGATTTAATTTAGTCCAAGATAAATACTGGAGGAGCGTGCAAAAGCCAGAGCTGTATTCTAAAGCAATGATTTCAGGGGTAAATGTTATATGAAAGGTAATGTAATTTTGGTAATCGTTTTATAACTGTAATCCATCTTTGTGGTCTGATATTAAGAAAACTTGTCCATAGAAAATGGATTTTACATATTGCGTTTACAATTGCAAAATG
>NW_026570994.1:14521804-14694304 GCF_026225935.1 Boleophthalmus pectinirostris
TACTGAACTAAAGGTAAAAATACATGACATCACAAGGTGGAACAGAGTGTTTTGAGCATTGGAGATGTAGACAGATTAATAATAAAAGATCACTCAACCTTGTGTGAATGAAACAAAACAAAACTGAGAAGGTAACAGTTTCATAATATATCGTAAATCTCTCAAGAATCTATTTTGTGTAATATATAGGACCTTTAAGTTCACATTTTAGGCTAAAATTTTACTTCAAATTCCTTTTTTTAGTGTCCAAAATGTACTTGTTAATGCTTTGGCAATGTTAATGCGATGCCTGGAATGTTCCGCAGTATGGCATTAAACCTATCCATCTCACATATGTTTTTATTGCTCAGAAATACTAAAAAAAAACATGCATTTGTACTGTGAGCTATGCCTCCTCTCCACAGACCTGACCTAAACCTTGCCCTGCCATACAGTCACATCGCCATGGAGACGAGCTGGTGACAGACCCGCCACTAGAAAAATTACACAGTGCGCCTTTACGCTAATGTGGAATGTCCAAGTCAAAGTGATATAAAACGGAAAGGTGCTTTAAACTAAACAAATACTGAATGAAATAAATTACGGTGTGACAGGTCCAGCTCCTCATTATTTCTGTTGGAGCCGTGAGCTGACGTTCATAAACACACTTTCACTTCTCCTGTTTTTCCAGCTGTGACGGATTGTGGTGCTCGTGCCAATTAGACAAAACTCGTTTCAATTTTCACCTTGAAAAATAACAAGAAGTGACAGTTTAAATAGGCCACAATATCGCAGTTTTTGACACAAGTTTGAGTAGTATTTTTATTTTTTTTTTAAAGGAAAGAATACTCAAGGACCCATATTACGCTATTTTTTTATTTAGATCAGACATGTCAAACTGTAGCCTGATTCATCAGCCGGTTTCACTTCGTAGAAACTGTCTGACCTCACAGTGTTAGAATTCGTCCTTTTTTTATTTAACAAATCGCTGCAATTTGGTCGTGACGTATGTAATGCGCCGCTAACGGGGCTAACTGGTATGTTAAGCTTTTCCCAAATTCCGTAAGAAAAAGGGCAGTAATGTCTTGATAAAATTCACCAAACATTCTCTTTATTCCGGCTTTAATCCTCGATGTCGCGAATCTTTGCCAACACAGAATTTATGACTCTTCGCTGATTGGCTGGTGCCCGGACTCGCACTTCGAGAGTTTTAGCGAACCGTCTAGTGTATTCTGATTCCTGACCTAGTCGCTGGAAAGAAATGAAACTGAGAGGAGGCACTAGGTGGCGCCAGCCTGGCTAGTCAAACCCAGGCCCGGGGACCAAATTTGGCCCATGATATAATTATATTTGGCCTGTGAATTCATATCATCATATCATATGCAGATAGGCTATAGAGACATTATTTATTTAAAATGTTGTTGTTATTTTATATTATGCTTGTTCTGGATTCAGTGTTTAAGCAAAACTATTATTAAACATTTATTTTAATAAGAAAAGGTTTAACATTATATATCTCGAAAGAAGATATGTAGATGTTGTTGAAATTTTTGTTTTGATACTTAGTTTGGCCCACGACTTAGTCCCAGTTTTTAATTTTGGCCCTCTGTGAATTTGAGTTTGACACCCCTGCTATAGACGATTTTAGCCAGAAAAATGTAGGTGTTAACTTGAAAACCACCTCTCATTGACATCACAAGTTGGAACAGAGCATTTTGAGCTTTGGAGATGTAGACAGGCTAATAATAATGGTTTGCTCAAATGTGTGAATGAAACAAAACACAACTCCAGGTCTGTTTTACAACATTAGAAAATGGCTTAAAGCGTGATACTGAGCCTTTAAATAATACATTGCTCTTGTGTCTGCTTTAAAGTTATAATATATGACACACGTGGATCTTTGGTATATTTTGAACATTTTAAATTGCAATATTGATCTAAAAATAGACGGAAAATGCTGAAAAAAATATTTTAGAGGAGACATATTTTACGAAATGGACTTTTCAAGTCACTTTTTGTACTGTTTTTTATACTGTCATAAATATTGCTTCCGCTACTACATCTGAAACGATTACTACTAATGATATTATCTGAAAGTCCTACCAAAAAAAATGACTTTATAAATTGAGTTTCACGCCCGCTCCACCTGTTCCTCTGTTTGGGTTATTACGCAATAGATGGCAGTTAATCTGGGTCCGTCTGGTCTCTTTTCTAAAAAAATAAATAAATTAATAAATACTTTGACCTTTGACCTGGAAGTGATTTAAAAAAAACAACAAAAAAAACAACACTAACACTCCATTGTTTGTAATAACTAGAACAACATTATAACGAATCAGAAAATAGTGTAATATACAGACCGTTTAATACTATACTGTGGAACATTCCAGGCAAAGCAATAACACCACAAGAAAAGTTACATAGAGGCTGCGTTTACATGATGATTTCTCGTTCTGAATTAATTGTTCTGAATTAAATAGTTTGGAATTCGTGTTTACATGGAAATAATAGTTTCGGATTGAGATTTACATGGAAAGCACGTTAAATCGAGGGGCACACAAACTTATTTACGTCTACGATAAAACAAAACAAAACAAAAAACACACTTCAGCTGGCTACCAACCATGTACACAAACTCGATCTAAACTGTTTTCACAATCGTTCCATTCTTTACGTGTGTCAGCTGAGGAGGAGAAGGGAAGAGTGTCATAGAAGGGAAGAAGAAGACAAACTGAGTCAACGGCTGCTCTACCTCAGCCCACTCCCGCATCCCGCTCACAAATCCAAAAGGATGAAAGTCCGAAGCGGGGACTGTGGAGCTGGATAAGATTTTTAAGAATAATAAACATTTACATGATCGAGGAATAAATTAAATCGGCTGTAAAATCAGAATAAACCACCCACTTACTTCAGAATTAAGTTTAAAGGTTGTATAGAGGATTTTCCAAGGAACGAGAAATCCAGCGACTGTTTGTCCTTTTTCAAATGTTGCGCATGCGTGAAACCACCCCCCTCCCCTACAGCTCCCTACGTAGAAACGCCTCCTCCCGCCTCCTCTTTACGCCAGAAACAGGTTTGTTTACAGCCGCTGCACATGACTTGTAAACAACTAACTACAGTGTTGGTTAGGCAAGACGGAGAAGTGAGGAGCGGGGGGAGCGGCTGCGCGGACATTTTGTGCGCGGACGAGAAGAGGAGCAGGAGAAGAGTGGATCGGGGCAGTGGGGAGAGGAGCAGGAAAGGGGAGCAGAGAAGGTTGCGCGGAGATTCAGTGCGAATGAACTAGCTACAACACGCAGCAGCAAGCGGACTCTTTCTTTGCCTTGAAAATTACGTTTTCAGACATAGGATATCGCTTTCGTGTCCTGAAAAACGTTTGTCTAGCTCTTGGAAATAAAGTACGTTTTCATAATAAGCAGAAGTGACCTGTCCAGGAGTAATTTGGCGACCAGTGCGTCAGTCTTTAGACCCTGCGTCTGCTTCAGTCGCGCCATCGCTGGAATGAATCTTCAAGAATCACCTTAGTTTGGCTTCGCTGCTTTTCCCCTTGTCTTCTTCTTTCAGCGACCTCAAAAACGGACTTTCTTTTGCGGCTAACTGCTCCTGGATTCTTGTCGCCATTGCAACAAACTTTGTGCGAACTGCGAGGAAGATATAGGTAAAAAAAAGCCGCTAAGAACTGTTGCGTTGGTGGAGTAAACAGCGTCTGTGCGGCTTGCGTCTGTGGACTGCGTGACAGGCGTACGTAAACCACGTACCGGCGGCGCGCAGGCAAGTCAGTTACGCTAGAAACGTAGGGAGATTGATTGACAGCCTGTCAGCTAACAGATAACGAGGCAGTGTCGTTATCTATTGGCAAATGTTTAGCCCCACCACGTCCAGAGTTGATGAATTTTTATTCTCTTTTTTTTGGTCATCATAATTACAAGGCTACTGCATCTCTATAATGCTATCATTGACAACTTGAAACAAAAAAAATCCTCCATACAACCTTTAATTCCGAATAATCATTTTCATTAGGAATTAAGTGTTTACATGGTCTTTTTAAAGCGGGATTTGATTTTTATTCAGAAGTAAAGCTCCCATGTGCCTCTTTGTACTCAAAACCTCTAATGATTTTGTTTTAAATTGACATGTTTCTATATTTTTCTGTCAGATGCCTATCCAGTATCAGAGGTGGTGTACACGTGGACAGAGGGTCACGCCAAATCCGTCGTGGTCGCTGAAGACGGATCCAGACTGAATCAGTACCACCTCCTGGGACAAACAGCTGGCACGGAAAACATCCACACAAGCAGAGGTACAGATATTATTATTTTTATTATTATGATGATGATATTCTACTCACAAAAGCATTCCTCACATCATAAAACTTGTCTAGACACTCAAGGCTGCTTCACAATACTGTATTCTTCACATTTCATAAGGCGTCTGCACATATATAAGCTACAGTAGGTAGGTGTGAAGTAGAGGTTGGAATCTTACAGTGTTTTTTTTTTCTAGGTAACTACATAAACACTACCTCATTTTCTGTACTTCTTCCAGGTACCTCTTCTTATATAAAAAATGAGCTAGAAAAACAGTTAAAGAGACCATATCACGCAATTTTCTGATCTATATTATAATGTTTCCTCGTCAAAAACATACCAGGAGTTGTGTTTATGTTTGAGGGGCTGTTTACACGAGAACGCTTGCAGCTAAAAATGACAAAATATTTTATCAGAAGTGCCTCTTGTTGAGACGGTGACGGCGTTTTTGGGGCTTAAAAACATAAAAATCTGAAACCACCCTCCAGAGTGGAAAAGCTGAATACGCTCCGCCGCAGCGTTTTCGTAGACACTGCCCAAGACGCAAAACTTTGATCAGATCTGCTCACGTCACTTAACACGTTTACGTCACATACATCACCACCTAGATGCCTGGCATGCATACCCAATCGAATCGTATGCACGCAGACTTCCTCCCGAAAACACTTGTCTAAACAGGTAATAAAAAGTGAAGACGCAACGCCACTTTTGCGTCTTCTGTTCAGTCCGTCATCATATAAACGTAGCCTCATTCACACATTTTTTACAACAAATCCTGTATAGTTAGTCTCTCTAAAACAGAAAACAGCCAGTTCTACCTTCTGATGTCATGTGGTGATACAGGAAGTGCTCCATTGTGTTTTTAAACTCCATACATCTTCTGTAGAATCATTTGGATGATTTCAGCCCTGGAATTGCCAATCTCTAATGAGTAAGACATAGCTGTTAACTTGAAAACTACCGCTTCCTGACATCACAAGGTTGTTTGCCTGTTCAGTTCCTACCACACAGATACATGTCAAGCAGTTCATCTTAAAGTGTGTATGAACTGAAGTAGTGTTTTGTGTTTAGATGCCAGATTAAAATGATCATTATCAAGCCGGCTGCAAACTAATAATATGCATACAGTTACATCATAAACTGACAGCTGTGGGGCAAAGATTTTGTATTTAAATATACAACCATCTCCAAGTCCAAAATTCATGTCTCATTTGCCTTTCTATATTTTTAACATCTCCAACTGTGCAAAAATATCAAAATATCGATATATCGTATCATTTGTATCGATATCAGGGGCTTCTCTGTCGATATATCACCAAGAGTATTTTTTTAGTAAATTATTTTGTTATAGAGCTACAGTTTTGTTGCTCTTTTAGAGGAAGACGACTCGTTTATGCGACAAATTTGACATTTTCACTGTTTTGATGAGTAAAAATGTGTGTGTTTCATATGAACTTTGCACAAGAAGTTGAATTTATTGAACCGTATCGTATCGAAAGTGCACTATGTATCGAGGTATGTATCGTATTGGCAACTTCTTAATGATACCCACCCCTACCTCCAACTCTCAAATTAAACCACGTCGATTTCGATTTATGGATTTATTTTGGTCAAGTAAGAAATTGACATTCTTTTACAAATGGAACATATAACATTAATGAAATCATAACAGAACTAACAACAACAACGACAAAATTGGCCCAAAAAGGAGTGTGAAGAAGAAAACTTATTTAATCCCACCCCCCTGACGTCTCATAACGCCGCCTCACTTTATGCGTTAAAAGCTTACAGATTAGAAAAGGATCACAACGTTGACGTGGGCGTGCGAACCTCGCGAGAGTCAATGGTTAAGGAGTAGTCTGTGTCACATCACCAGCTGTCCCGGCCCCTCTCCACACTACCAAGACTGCACGTTAATCCCTGCATCGATTTCAACCAATCAGCTTTCGCGTAACACCATGACAACACAGAGGAGCAGCGTGGTCGGTCAATTTAAAGGTGCGATGTGTAACTTTTCGGTGGGGGGGGTCCATCACTTTGTCATTTCTGTGATTATGTCATCGTTCTGCCTGAAATGATCAATAGTATGACATTAACCAGCTCTACTTTTTAAAAATTCAATTACAGGTGGGTGTATAGCTCAAAAATACCTAGAGTGGGGTCGCCTCTCCACAGATCTGACCTGTAACTTGGTCTAGTTTGGTCTCCATGAAGAAAAAAAAGGTTTAATACCATACTGTGAAACATTCGACAAAGCAATAACATCATTCAGAAAAGCATTTGACAGACCCTCCGCCAGAAAAGTTACGCAATCCATCTTTAACACGGGTACTACTGGAAATTATATGAACACTTCTAGCTTGATATTTAGGTAGGTTTGGATGATTGCGATGGAAAAATAATGAAATTTAATAGTACCAGCTTGGCACGGAGAGTAGACAGGGGCAGAGAGAGAGAGAGAGAGAGAGGGCACTGTAGCCATGTACTTAATACTGTTATGTAAAAGTCTAATACACTTGATAGTAGAATTAAAGGAGTAAAAATGCAGCGTTTCATATGGACACTAATGCCGACGCTAACTGCTAAAGGTAAAAGGGTTCCAAACAGGGAGTAGGTTATGATGTTATGTGACGCAACAGGGTTAAATATACAAGTGCACGCAGAGTTCAGACTGTACATATCCATACAGGAAGGCTGCCATCGCTAAAAACAAGGGCGTTGCTAAGCCAGTGATAGAACAAGCACCAGGTAGAGATGGAAGATCACAATTTAATCATGTTTTCAAAGGGTAAAATGAGCAAATCGCAATGTCTGTACTTATTTAAAGCTCATATATTAACACAAAACTGGCTATTGTGAGCCTTTAACCATGTTATAATGTTGTTACCGCATCAAAAACATACTCCGAGTTGTGTTTTGTGTGAGTAATCTTGTATTATTAGTCTGTCTACATCTCCAAAGTTCAAAATGTTCATTATGAAGTGGTAGTTTTCAGCTCCTTTTTACCTTTAGTTCAGTAGAAATTGGCAATTCCAGGTCTGAAATGATCCAAATGACTGTAGTGAAAGCGTATAGTTTGAAAACACAGTGGAGCACTTCCTGTATTACCACATGACATCACAAAGTGGAAGAGCATTTTTAGTTTGAGAGAAGGACAGGATTTGTGTGTTAAACATGTGTGAATGAAACAAAACACAAATCCAGGTCTGTTTGCGATGAGGAAACAACATTATAACATAGATGATACCCATGATGCAAACAATATACTCTCCATGGGGTCTAAAATATATAACTAGTCTTTTCCTAGTTTTCTCATGTTTTAAAATGTGCCCAGTGGTTTTGATTTTGACAAATAAATTGCAAATGTATTCGTATTTTGTATTCAGTTCTTGTCAAAAATGTCAAAATGTGATAAGATTTCCACAATTTCTTGTTTACTGTTAAGATTAAAGACATTTTTTGCTTCGGGCTGTTGAGTGTTGAACTGTTGATTGACATTGGTGTAGCCAAGGTAACTATAAAAGTGAACCAAGTTTAAATAAATTAGACTTATTATTGGACAGTGATGATATTATATTATTTTTGGAATACATTGACTATTTGAATATTTGTTTAGTTGACCAATCAAATTTAATAAAGCATTTAAAGGTCCTATATTACGCAAAATTGACTCTTGTGAGCTTAAAGTTAAAAACATACCTGGACTTGTGTTTTGTTTCATACACACGTTTGAGTAACCGTTTATAATTAGTCTTTCTACATCTTCAAAGCCTTGTTTTGGCCTTTTGTCCACATGGAGCCAGCGTTTCTGGTGGGCAAAAACTATCTTTTGAAAACGGGTTCCAGAGTGATGAAATCTGAGAACGCCGGCATTGAGTTGTCATGTGGACAAGCAAACCGCATCTTCCCCTTCTTCACCACGTGACTAGAAAAGAACCCCGCGCAGGAAGGACTTTATTTATTTATTCATTTATTTGAGACAGGGACAGCACACATTTTTTGCATTTACCTTAACAGGACAGATGCATTGTACATCAGGTTGTAGCATCAGTGCTAATTTCCACCTGTAGTCCGTGGGCAGGTTCATTGATTGATTGTATTTAACTGACCTTGACTATCAACTGTTCTTGGAGACCTATGCAGCATGTTTTGTGTTATGCACATGAGCTCTTTGTAGCATTGTGTGTCCAGTGGCCCTGGCTGTAGCCTGTTTATAGCACCACATAGTGCTCCAATGTCGCGTGAAGGTGAATATTTATTGATCCAACACGTGTGTGGACCCACATTTTTTTCAACCTGCAAAATAAGAAATCCAGGAGCGTTGTCGTGTGGACGTAGCTCAAGTTAACAGCTACATTTTACCTTTTGTTCAGTGGAGAAGTTCAGTTCCAGGACTAAAATTATCCAAATAATTCTTGTGAAGGTGTATGGAGTTTCAAAACACAGTGGAGCGCTTCCTGTATTACCACTAAATGACATCACAAGGTGGAGCAGAGTGTGTTCAGTTTCTGTTAGAGAGCAGAACTCTGCCTAAACATGCAGGGTTTGTGTTTTAAACATGTGTGAATGAAACGAAACAACTCCAGGTCCGTTTGTGATGAAGAAACAACATTATCACATAGACCAGAAAATAACGTAATATGGGCCCTTTAAACCGATTTCTATGACGTCAAACTGTCACTGAACAAGAATTAAACTAACAACACACACGTGTCATATTGAAGAATCACCCCATACGCAAACTCAGACCCGGAGCCAGAATCCAAGTATGTTTCGTTCTATATAAAAGACCAAATTTATCAAAACCGCCCTGCGCAAACACACTCTAATCTGTATCCATCTCCAAAGGTCACACGTGCGCAGCTATTCGCCCCAAAGTTTACTTGACATTATCATTGTTTGCCCCCTCTGTCCATCAGTGAACCATCTGGAGTCCCTTCTGCCACCAGTCAATGCCCAAACTCTGTATGCGTCAGGCTATGGGACTGAAATAGAAATATATGATTGGTGAAAGCTGGCGCTGGAGAGAGGCCAGAGGAGAGCTGGAGACAGATGAGCCGCAGATGGGGTCAGATCTAGTCCACTGGGTTAATTTACTTCTGTACGTGAGTGACTTTTCATAATATATTTGACCCGAGCTGTATGAGACAAGATGGGGTCGGACACAGCTGACAAATATATGGATGAGCCAAAACATTATGACCACAAACAGGCAAAGTGAATAGCAAAAGTGTTTCTCCATGGAGATGTTATTGCTTTGTTTGGAATGTTTCACAGGATGGCATTAAACCTTCATGGAGAGCAAACCAGACCAAGTTACAGGTGAGATCTGCGGAAAGGCAACCCCGCTCACAGTCAGAATGCCTGGTTTTCTAGGTACCGTATTTTTCGGACTATAAGTCGCACTTTTTTCATGGTTTGGGTGTTTCCTGCGACTTATACTCTGGTGGGACTTATATATTAAAATTTTCACACACTGACAGCCGCAAGAGGCTCTAGTCTTGTGTGTCAGTATCTGCTGCTCCTTTTACCACTGTCACTTCACTCTACTGCGCATGTCTCCTTCAGAAAAAGCTGCTGTCCTGCTGCAGGTAGAGAAATATTCAGATGAAAACGGTAATCGGGCAGCAGAAAGAAAGTTAGAGTGAGCGAGAGACTTGTGAGGGACTGGTGGAAAGCAGGAATGGAGAACACAGCTTCACGGCAACCGGGCAGGTGCACCATGCAACTTTCCTGAAGTCATTGGATGGATTGACAAAGCCTGGACTTCAGTGACAACCGAAACCATCCTGTCTGGAATAATTCTAACTGGAACTGATGCTGAGTCTGACGACAGCTACGCAGAAGAGAAAGCAGCTCTCCATTTACCTCTGGAGGTCGCGAAGTTGCCATGGATCTGTAATAATTTAGGATGGAGGATCAAGAATTCAGTGGATTTAGTGATTTGGAGATCGAGAGTTTGGTAAATTTGTTATGTTCTGTTGTTTATGTTCTAGTTATCTGATTAACTTTTAATATGCTAATACCAGACACCTATTCAGCCTGTTGTTCTCTGTTCTATTGTTATCATTATAACTTGCCTCAGTCAGTTCCTGGTCTCTGATTTTATAAAATAAATTTCACCCAAAAAGTGCAACTTATGTTTTTTTTTTTCTTTCTTTTTTATTACACATTTTTTGGCTTCTCCAGAATGACTTAAAGTCTGAAAAAATACAGTATTTTTGAGATATAAATCCATCTGTAATTTAATAAATATAAGGTAGAGGTGTTTAATGTCATACTGTGGAACATCCCAGTCAGTGCAATGACATATCCACAGAAACAAGCAGTCAACAGACCCCCAAACCAAAAAGTCACACAGTGCACCTTTAAAGTCCACTTCTTTGCAGGTGGAGCCAAGTCTTGCCGCTGTTCTTGGCTAAACCACAGATCACTTAGATCACTTATACTTAAGTATTTTCTTTGGAGCTTGATTAAAAGAAAATCTGACAGGCTCCCGCTGCCTTTATCAGGTCTAGACAAAGTAATGAAGCACTTTGAAAACCTCCCATTCAAAACACCGGCCAATTACTGCCCGGACCTCCTCGGGTTGAGCTTAGAGAGCATGGTCCTATTGGCTGAATGTCAATATATAAAGACACAGTGATATTACACGTCTCCAAGGGCTTGCATAAGACTACATAGCATCTTTATAACAACTGAAGCCTTATTGATGGTATTTTGGGCCCATTTCAAATAACTATGGTTAGAAAAAATGTAGTTTCAGTGCCATCTCTCTCATTAGTGACGGTATTCAAAACTAGCTTAAAGGTGCACTGTGTAACTTTTCTGGTGGAGGGTCCGTCCAATGCTTTTCTCCATGGAGATGTTTCAAGTTACGGGTCAGATCTGTGGAAAGGTTGAGTCACAATGCCTGTTTTTCTAGGTATTTCAGCTATAAAACCACCTGTAATTTACTGTTACTGTGGAACATTCTAGGCAGAGCAATGGCATCTCCATAGAAACAAGCAGATGAAGAACTCCCCAACCAAAAAGTTACATACTGCACCTTAATAGAAACTGTAAAAAGAAATGACAAGAAAATCAAACTGACATCTTTATACTTTGAAAAAAATAAAATGCAAATCTTTCTAGTAGGGATGTAACGATATCCTAATCTCACAGTACGATATTTTCACGATACACGTCTCACAGTACGGTATTTATTGTGATATTTTGTGGAGGCAAACAAAATTGTTAATATGCTACTTTTTCCTCTTAAAATGCCTTGACAAGACTTAATTCAAAGATTTAAAAGTGCTTAGAACTACTATTTCTTCATGTAGTTTACCACAAAACGGAGCAAAGGATCATGGTCTATGTAGTTCCCTCCGTTTTTTTAGCTCTTGCTGCACCGTAACAATAAATTTAAGCAAAGAAACTTGTAATTCGATATACGATGATGGCCCACGGTTTTATTGTGAGACTTTTGACGATACGATTGCTAGAATTAAACTAAGCTAAATATGTGACAAAGACTTCAAATTTACATTTTACAGTTTCTCACCAGTACTGCATTTTTGACGGTTTTGAAGTAATACTCATTTAAATTGAGTCGTATTTAGAGTACTTTTTCTCCATTGTTTTTTAATAGATATTCCTGACAATATGTAGTATTTGTGGGCTTCAGCTTCTATTTTATAGGTGCCGTTTTGAGGACTTTAGAGCATTCAAAAAGATATTATAATAGTATTGAGTATCAAGTCTAGTCCTTATTATCGAAATCGAGTTTAAAATTTTAGTATCGTGACCACAACAACTCCAAAATGAACACTTCTTACTGTCCTGTATGCACCTCTATAGGCACTGGGCCACTGCTTTGGTCACCGGAAGTGGGCGTGGCCTGGTTGTGTAGTATGCCTTTAATTAGCGCCTTTAATCTGGGACAACACGCCCGTTTGAGTCACGGCTCTGAGCGGGCCCAAAGCAGATTAACTCGGTGTTTCTTAAACACTTGGAGATCTTTAAGGATATGACTTCCGTGTCTCCTCACCTGCTCCCAACATAAAACTCAAGAGACAGAACAGAGCACGGGTTTGAGAAGTGAAGTTTGAGGACTTTTTTTGAGAAGTTAACAGTTAATATTTAGTAGGATGGCTTGTTTATTTGAATAACCCAAACTATATGGAATACTATGATTGCTTGATTTGACCTTTCAACCTTGAGGTCAACAAAGCCGTCTGAGTATCATGACCTGGGTGGGCTGCACAATTTAGAGGAAGATTTTTATGTGAACCTTTAAAATTCATATAATTTTTAGCAAGTTTCACAAATTATAATATATGATTTCTAAAACTGCAGCTCAAAAACTGCAACTGGTGTTTGGTTAGACCTGGTTTAGTCCCAAATTAGATATGGTTTAGTCCGAGGTTAGACGTGGTTTAGTTCCGGGTTTGATCTGGTTTAGTCCCGGGTTGGATATTGCTTAGTCCTGGGTTACACTTGGTTTAGTTCAAAATTAGATCTGGTTTAGTCCTGAGTTAGATCTGGTTTAGTCCAAAATTAGTCTTGGTTTAGTTCTGGATTAGACCGGTTTCAGTTCTGGGTTAGACCTGGTTTAGTCCAGAATTAGTCTTGGTTTAGTTCTGGTTTCAGTTCTGGTTAGACCTGGTTTAGTCCAGAATTAGTCCTGGTTTTGTTCTGTATTACACCTGGTTTAGTCCTGGGTTAAACCTGGTTTAGTCCAGTCCTTAGGAGGTGTTCAGTGTCAGTAGTCACTATCTATCAGAGGTTCATAAAATCTTGTTATCTATCAAGAATTATTAAAAAGTAATGCTATTTTTTTCAATACCGCAAACATGACAAAACACTTGAAACATTAAAGTGCTTATGTTCGGTCTGACTACTTGTTTGACTAAAACACGGTTAAGATCTTTCATATTGAAGATTTTGGCAAAAACATTCTCACTCATTTTCCCAATTTGGCCATTATCTGACAAATACAAATATAAGAAAACACTTATTTGTTGAATTAACATTTAAAGTATCAGAATAAAATGTGTTTGTGTGTAAATCGTGCTGAACTTTGACAGACTCTCTCCCAGTGTGACGTCATAAGTATGTTTGAACTCTCTTTCGTCACAAATTGCAAACTATAATTAATTTTTGCAGTAGTTATAATCCCACCAAATTGAGTAATTAAAGAATCATAAAATCTGTCATATGCACTTTAACATTTGAGAGAAGGCTGAAATATGAATTGATCAAATAATACAAGAACCCCGTGTTTGCAGAGGTCAACAAACAGATATGCAAGGTACAAACATTTTCTATGACAAGACAGGATCATTTGTGTAACACTTTTGCTCAGTATTAGATGTGAACTTTGTGTCAGTACCAAACTTGGTCCAAGTGAAAGGGCTGCACCATTGATAGAAACTGAAGTAAACAAATCAAAACCACAACCTTTTTG
Organism: Boleophthalmus pectinirostris; assembly: GCF_026225935.1. NCBI lineage: Eukaryota > Metazoa > Chordata > Actinopteri > Gobiiformes > Gobiidae > Boleophthalmus > Boleophthalmus pectinirostris. The sequence goes on from NW_026570994.1 coordinate 14,535,542, forward strand.
TTGGCATTATAATTGAAACGAATGTCCTAATGAAGGGCTGTTTCAGGACTAAACCAGGTCTAACAAGAACTAAACCTGGACTATATCGATATATCGTATCGTTTAATGTGATGATACAGTATCGATATTGTGGGCTGCTGTATCAATATATCGCCAAGAGTATTTTTTGGTGTATTTTACTAAATTATTTTGTTACAGCTACAGTTTTGTTGCTTGTTTAGAGGAAGTAAACTCAGCACATTTGACATTTTCACTGTTTTGATGATTAAAATGTGGGAGTATGAATTTTGCACAAGAAGCAGTTTAACAAAGACTTTCTGTCACAGTCATGATTTAGCCTTTATTTTTTATTCAACCGTATCGAATCGATTTGAAATATATCGGATCGGATCGAAAGCGCACTGTATCGAGATTTATATCGTATCATGGCCTATGTATCGTATTGGCAACTTCTTAATGATACCCCGCCCTGGTAGTAGGTATCAAAAATGAGATACAAACAGATACTATAACTAGTATCAAAACTAGATACTCATTTAAGCAGGTATTGATACTAAAAAAAGTCACATTCAGAGGACAGAACTTAACCTTTAGAATGATCTTGAGCGGTATCCTTAATATGAAAGAAAGTACTACAATTTAATGTTGAAAATCACGTTCTGTTGTCTTATTATGAACTTATTGTTGTATCCGCACCTGTACCGAGTGTCAAGTACTGCAATAACTACTGCTATTTGTGTGTGTAGGCCTCACTCACCAGTTGACCAACATGGCAGCGTTGTTCCCAGTGAGAAAAGGCAGTTCTCCTTTGACATGTTCCCAAACACATCCGTGGTACAGCAGTATCAAAAAGCTCCAGATGACCATTCTTCCACCCCCTACCCTGCCCGGATCCATGCATTCAGGTCAAAGGGTGATCCTGGGGGGGTATCCCAACTTTTCGCAAATCTGTAACGGGGGCAGTCACCCAGACGACCCTGAGTCATGGGGGCAACCGGGGGTCAGTTTTAAAAGCTAAGAATCGAGTCTTCAAGTTGAGACATCGCGAGTTGCCAAGGGTTACGACGATGCATTTTCTGATGAGGTGTAATCCTAGTTTATCCGATGAGAAATACTCCAAAAAATCCCAAAAAGTTAGCCACCCTCCATCACAAACTAATTGAAATAAACGTCAGTGTGTGAGATCCTCCGGGGGGGTAGCTGCAGTCGTCAGTTCATGCGTGTTGCCGTGGCGATTGGTGCGTGCCGTTGCGGTCGGGATTGGGAGAAAGGGGCGGGGTTTGAGCGAGGATCCCGGGACAGGAAGTAGATGGATTGCACTAAACTGTCCTCCCTCCCTCCTGCTCCACTCTTCTCACTGATGGCAGGACGCAGATTGTAACCGGGGATTAGGGCGGTTCTCAAAGCGGATTTTGCCCAGAGAAAGGAAAGCTGTGTGTGTGTGTGTGCATGTGCGTGGGTGGGTGGGTGTGTGTGTGTGTGCTAGGGTTGCTTGTGTGCATGTCATTTGATTTATTTTTTTTATATTTTACTAACCCTTGCGTTCAGATAGACAGAAAGAAGGCCTCTGCAATTTCAATCTTTTAATAAATATATTGTGGACTAAATTAAAAAGCCCATATTACACTATTTTATGGATCTATTTTATAATGTTTAATCATCAGAAAATGACCTGGAGTTGTGTTTTGTTTCATTCACACATGTTTAACGTACAAACTTTGCATATTTACGCTGAGTTCTTCTCTCAAGCAGAAAACACTCTGACTGTTCCACCTTGTGATGTCATGCGGTAATACAGGAAATGCTCAAGTGTGTTTTTAAAATCATCATCGTCATCAAACTAAGGCCCGCGAGCCAACTACGGCCCTCCATGCCTCTTTGACCGGCCCCTCAGCCCCTCTGCCTCCCACCACTTGAACAGGCAATCCTCAAAAGTTGTCATGGCCTATTTTTTAAAATGACTTTTTGGCAAATAATAACACGTCTTCATCTTGTATTTTGTAGATTTTTTTGGCTACTTTTTATAACATCTACACTTTAATTAGTCTTAATAAAGGACGAAGATAGATCTAATTCATGATGAACGAATAGTCTATTAATAGTTTGGATGATTGAGGCTTAATAAAAGGGGTAGGAGTTAGGGTATTAATTAAGTCATGACTAAGCCTTAAGTCTTTCTTTGTGCTTTATTAAGGCTATGTAGGTGTAGTTATAATAAAGTGTTACAGATTTTTTTCAATTAAAAACAATATTTATATGAAGTATTTATATTTAAATAATTAAATCATATGATGTATTTACATTTTCCGCCAAATTTTCATCACCTGACAAGCTCGAGATCAAACAGTGACAGTCAACGCATGTGCAGAGTTCTGTAGTGCAGTTAAGAGCAGCAAAATGGCGAGTGTTAAAGTACGAAAAGTTGACAGAGTGCCGAGTTTTCAAAGAACAGTGGACGATCTATTACTTTTTTGTTCAGTGTAAGGACCGTGCAGTTTGTCTGATATGTAAAGAAACTATGACGGTTTTCCAAGAATATAATCTGCATCGTCAGGGTCATACAATTCTGTCATACGGCCGACCCGACTCCGGCCCCCGTCAAAGTTAAAAGCGATAATGTGGCCCCCAGAGAAAAAAAGTTTGGTGAACCCTGCCAGAAACGTTCACTAGAATCAGTTGGATAATCCTAGCCCCGGAATTGCCAATTTCTACTGAACATAAAAGTAAAAGGTAGCTGTTAACTTTTTTTTACTTTTGAGAGACAGCCAAAAACAACAAAACACAACTCTGGGTTTGTTTTTGAGGAGGTAACAGCATTTTTAACATCACTAAGGAGCCAAATTTGCATAATACAGGACCTTTAAGGATCAAACTAGGTCTAAACGGGCTAATATAGAATTTTACAAGTTAAAATCATAATAAAATGTTCCAGGTTTCATCAAATATTCTGCAGCAAGTCATTATAATACAAACATAAAGCTTTATCAGACCAGTGCTTTTCGGAGCGTTTTTCAAGGTTGCCAGATAAGAGCTTTGCATACCACATATCTAATTACAGAATTTCTGCAAATTTTATCCTTAGAAACCCTGTACCTGATTTTTGTCTTGCCGCAGTACAGAAATTACAGGTATTAGCAGCTTTTGAGTTCAAAATAAATCCGCTGTGTACTGTATGCATCTAATTGTGAAGTATTTTATTATCCGTATTTTATTATCACTGTGTTGGTAAAACTCTCTGGTCTCTTGAGCGTTGCGAGTGCTCTGAATGAAGAAAGTAAGAGATTAATAACTTTGGACCACTGCAAACCTTTAATTTAGAAACTATTATTAGCTGCACACATTTATCAGCATGTCGCAAATTAAAATATTCACATTAACAAATTGTCATTGTAATTTGTGCTCTTTTTTTCCCATCTTCCAGCCATTTCATTTTCTTTTTTGAGTTTTTTCCTTTCCAGTTTTTGCCTATTACCTTCCAACTTCAACAAAACTGACACACTGGAAGGAAAGCCACTATTTGTTTTGGCATTTGTATTTTGTTATTTTTGGCTTTATTTTTTATTCAGTTTGGATTCACAATCACCTTTTAACGCTAGGTGGGTTCCCAAATTGTCCATAAAAAGTAACAAGAGCATCATTTGGCTTCGACACCCAGCTCTGCCCTTTCTGCTAAATCAAATCCACTCTCCTCTGTGAGTAGATCAAATTGTCCTTAATAATCCCTTTTTGGTTGGAGGCGCTCATCATTATAACGCATTTATTCCCCAGTCTTGTTTACCGCGTGCGTTAACTTGCTATCCTTTTTATTTGTTTGTCTGGCTCCAGGGCAGTACACTGTGATGATGGCGCACTTTTACCTGAAGAGGAAGATTGGGTATTTCGTCATCCAGACATATATGCCCTGCTTCATGACCGTCATTCTGTCTCAAGTGTCGTTTTGGCTCAACCGCGAGTCAGTTCCCGCCAGGACGGTGTTCGGTGAGTGAAACCGCAGAGGCTAATTTCACCAATTCCACAAAGCTTGGGTTTGTTTTTCGAGTAAAGTCCCATTCACACGGAAATTCCAGGAAATAGCCACAACACCACCACTGATACTGTGCAGTGACGTCAAGCCAGGAGGAGTGTCTGCGTTTATGTCTATAACGGAATATTCGGTAGTCGCCATGGTGACACGATGCACACTTTAGCAAACACTGCCAGAAGTTTTAATATAGTTTGAAAACCCATGAAAAAATACAAGACATTTTTAGAAGCCCATGATCAGTTGAGACTTTGCAACGACATCACGCTGGGGAGGGGGGTTTGGCATGTATATCTACGACAGAAAGTTTGATTCGGCTGTTACCATGGTGACAACACTGCCGAGAGAGTTTTAAGGCAAAGTCTGAAAACAATCCCCCAAAAAATGTTAAATGTATTTTAACAACACATTTTCTGGAGCCTATGATGAATCGATACTTTGCCGTGACGTCAAGCTCGGGGTGGGGGTCTGCGTGTATGTCTATGGCGGAATATTCGGTAGTCGCCATGGTGACACGACGCACACATTAGCAAACACTGCCAGAAGTTTTAATATAGTCTGAAAACTCGTGAAAAAAAAAACTTTTAGGAGCCTGTGATTAATTGAGACTTTGCAATGATGTCACGCTGGGGAGGGAGGGTATGTATGTCTACGACAGAATGTTCAGCGGGTGCCATGGTGACACAACACTGCCGAAACGGTTTTAAGGGAAAGTCTGAAAACAAAATACAAAAAAAAAAAAAAGGAAATAGATTCAAACAACATGTTTGAGCCTGTGATGAATCGATACTTTGTTGTGACGTCAAGCTGGGGGTGGTCTGCATGTAAGTCTATGGGAGAATGTTTGGCAGTTGTGATGGTGACGCAATGCACACATTAGGAAACACTGCCAAAAGAGTTTTATTGAAAAGTTTGTTTTGAAAACGAGAAAAATGGATTTAAACAACACATTTTCAAGATCCTGTGATCTATTTAAGTTGGTAGTCCCACTCTAATGTTTGATGTTAAAAAACGTAGCTAGTTTGTAAATGTAATTTTATGTGAGAGAGACTTCTTTAATGGTACAAATCAGCTCACAAAGTCTGTTCTTTATGGTCAGATTAAAATAAATTGATGCTTCAGAGAGAACAATGCTTCTCGTTAGCATCACACCCCAATAGAATGTTGACATCAGCTGCAAAGTATCAATTCACACATGTATCGATATTTTATCTGAAAATAAATTCCTATTTCTATTTCCCACAGAAAAATTGGTTGGGAAACACTGTAATATTAAACTCTGCTCCAAATTCACTCCTATAACCACCGGCCTCTGTGAGCTTCGTTTGACTGAAGCCGAATTCTTTTGGCTGACGTCACACTCCCTCAGTCCACCTTTTTACACAGTTTACGTAAACAAAACCTGTTCTGCCAAAACATGCTCCTAGGTAAATTCTCAGGTCAGGCTGCGTGTGTGAATGGGACCTCATATCACCACTGAACAAACCAGGGAAGAGAATAATAAGTGCAATAACACAGTGCAGGAAGACAGCACTAAAATCATATTAAACTCTGTGTATTGAATGAACCCAATATACTTCGCTTCTCATTTCAAAATTGTGTTTCCTTCTTAATGAAAAACATTATTGCGGTTGGGTTGCCATATAAATGACTGCTGTAGACATTACTAACTGCTGTAGCTCAGGGACACATGTTTGGCAACCGAGTCATAGACTAAATTAATGTATAATTGGGAAAAAATAAACATACAAGTAGTGGAAGTAGTTGTAGTAGCTGCAGCAATAGTACCAGTAATAATATTAGTAGTGGTTTCATTAGCTTAGACAAGACATGAAGTAGTAACAGAATTCATACAGTACTTAAGTAATTAAAGTACAAGTAATCTCGACAATTATAATAGGCTAATAGTCGTAGTGGTGGCAGTAGTAGTAATAGTAGTTGTAGTAGCAGTAGTCATAGTTGCACTAGTAGTTTAATAGAAGTAATAGCAGTAGTCGTAGTTGCAGTAGTAGTGTAATAGTAGTATTAGCAGTAGTGGTAATTGCAGTAATGGTGTAATAGTAGTAGCTGCAGTAGTAGTGTAATAGTAGTAGTTGCAGTAGTGGTAGTTGCAGTAGTTGTGTAGTAGTAGTAGTAGTAGTAGTAGTAGTAGTAGTAGTAGTAGTAGTAGTAGTAGTAGTAGTAGTAGTAGTAGTAGTAGTAGTAGTAGTAGTAGTAGTAGTAGTAGTAGTAGTAGTAGTAGTAGTAGTAGTTGCAGTAGTAGTAGTAGTTGCAGTAGTAGTAGTAGTAGTAGTTGCAGTAGTAGTAGTAGTTGCAGTAGTAGTAGTAGTAGTAGTAGTAGTAGTAGTAGTAGTAGTAGTAGTAGTAGTAGTAGTAGTTGCAGTAGTAGTAGTAGTAGTAGTAGTTGCAGTAGTAGTAGTAGTAGTAGTAGTAGTAGTAGTAGTAGTTGCAGTAGTAGTAGTAGTAGTAGTAGTAGTAGTTGCAGTAGTAGTAGTAGTAGTAGTAGTAGTAGTAGTAGTAGTAGTAGTAGTAGTAGTAGTAGTAGTAGTTGCAGTAGTAGTAGTAGTTGCAGTAGTAGTAGTAGTAGTAGTAGTAGTAGTAGTTGCAGTAGTAGTAGTAGTAGTAGTAGTAGTAGTTGCAGTAGTAGTAGTAGTAGTTGCAGTAGTAGTAGTAGTAGTAGTAGTAGTAGTAGTAGTAGTAGTAGTAGTAGTAGTAGTAGTAGTAGTAGTAGTAGTAGTAGTAGTAGTAGTAGTAGTAGTAGTAGTTGCAGTAGTAGTAGTAGTAGTAGTAGTGGTAGTTGCAGTAGTGGTGTAATAGTAGTAGTAGCAGCAGTAAAGTAGTAGACAGTAGTAGTAGTAGTAGTAGAAAGTAGTAGTAGCCACATAGTAACAGTACAGTAGTAGTAGTAGTAGTAGTAGTCGTAGTAGTACATCTTTCCATTTACTCTGTGCTTTTTAAAGTTTTAACTCATGTAGCGGAAGTAATAGTGCTAGTACTAGTAGTTGTAGTAGTGGTAGTAGTTGTTGTGGTTGTAATAGTGGTAGTATTAGTAGTTGTAATGGTTGCAGTAATAGTAGTGGTATTAGTAGTAGTAATAGTAGTAGTTGTGTTTGTAGTAGTCGTAGTAAAAATCGTAGTAGTACATATTGTTTTTCCATTTATTCTGTTCTTTTTAACCTTTTAACCTTGTCTCTTCCCTCCAGGTGTAACTACAGTCCTGACCATGACCACTCTGAGCATCAGCGCGCGGAACTCCCTCCCCAAAGTGGCATACGCTACGGCCATGGACTGGTTCATCGCCGTGTGCTACGCCTTCGTCTTCTCGGCGCTGATCGAATTCGCCACCGTCAACTACTTCACCAAGAGGAGCTGGGCCTGGGACGGCAAGAAGGCCCTGGAGGCGCAACACCCCAAGGTACCATAAGGGGGCGACCAGATTAAAAACACCCACACATCATTGGGGTTAATAGGAGCTCGGTGTCCTTGAACACAGCAGCATAATGACGTCCCAGATGTCGTATTATGTTGGAAATATAATAAAGGGGCTATAGCTACTGACAGTGTTATTTGAATGGGACAGGCCAACATTAACCTTGTATATTTCAATATGTAGGACGTATAAAACTAACAATAGACGGGAAGTAAGCCTTTACAAAAACAGGACCGAAGATAGAGGTTGGAAATCTAAAGGGTCTAAACCAAGACTGCATGACTAAACCAAGGTAACTATTGCATTGTGGGATTGAAAACATGACCAAATTAGGATCAAACTAGGACCAAACATGGGCTAGACCACAGAGAGACCAGGACTAGACCAAATTGTTTAAAAGGGTCTAAATGTCCTATAATGAACAAGAAACTATTAAAGTATGGGCTAAACTAGGTGAATTCTAGTGAGTGCTGGTTTAGTCTTGGTTTAGTCCTGGTCTAGTTCTAGTCTAGTCCCGGTCTGGCCCTTGTTTGGTTGAACATCACTGGTTTAAACTGTCCTATATACGAACAAGAAACTATTAAAGTATGTGCTAAACTAGGTGAATTTTAGGGAGTTCTGGTCTAGTCCTGGTCTCGTCCTGGTGCAGGCCTAGTCTAGTCCTGGTCTAGTCCTGGTGCAGGCCTAGTCTAGTCCTGGTGCAGGCCTAGTCTAGTCCTGGTCTAGTCCTGGTGCAGGCCTAGTCTAGTCCTGGTCTAGTCCTGGTGCAGGCCTAGTCTAGTCCTGGTCTAGTCCTGGTCTAGCTTTTGTTTGGGTGACCGTCACTGGTTTAAAATGTCCTATAAACGAATAAGAAACTATTAAAGTATGTGTTAAACTAGATGAATTCTAGTGAGTCTTGGTCTAGTCCTGGTCTAGTCCTGGTCTAGTCCTGGTCTAGTCCTGGTCTAGCTTTTGTTTGGGTGACCGTCACTGGTTTAAAATGTCCTATTAAGGAATAAGAAACTATTAAAATATGTGTTAAACTAGGTGAATTCTAGTGAGTCTTGGTCTAGTCCTGGTCTAGCCTTTGTTTGGTTGAAGATCACTGGTTTGAAATGTCCTATAATCGAACAAGAAATGATAAAAGTACGTGATAAACTAGGCGAATTACATTGTAGTGTAATACTGAGTTAGTACTATCACCCCATATTAACAACTGTCACTAAGAGAACCCATTCTTAGAAATTAGTCTCAGTTAGGATGAACAGTATTGTTATTGTTGCTCATATTGAGATTTTTGACATTTCTGATATTTCAAATATAAGAAATAATGAAGCTAAAGAGGTGGTTTCCGAGGGTTGCCTAGTATCAAAACTTATTTGAGGAGGTATCGATACTAAAAAAGTCACATTCACAGGACAGAAATGAACCTTTTCTGAATAGATAGTTTGTAATGATCATAGTTGTATCAGAATCAGTACTGGGTCTATTCATTAGTATTGAAATCAAGTTTGAAATACAGCAGATTATCTCAGAAATGTTTAATTAAGTATGAATTTCATTTGTGAACTTTACATCAACTTGAGTATGTGAGACTTGTAAAACTCCTTATAGCACCATCATTAGTCAAGACAAACAAATCGAACTTATAAAATGTTAAAAATAACAAAGTGAAAAATACAAGCATACTCAGCTGACCCCAATACATTTTTGGTCATATTTGATTAAGAGAATCTTTTGCCCAAAACTGGATCATTGCCCTGCAGGTGTATGGCTGGAAATAGGACAGTGAATAAATTTGCATTAGCTTTTCAACATAACAAGCTTGTTTACTCAATTACTTTCAATTTTCTCTGTATGGCTAAATTAACCTATATCTATTCTATTCTTATACAAATTTGCATTTCATGGGTGGAAGAAGTACTCAGTTTTGTTACTTAAGGGTGTATTGTGTAACTTTTCTGGTGGAGGATTCATCATATACTTTTCTCCATGGCAGAGGTGGGACTAAGTCGTTGTTTTGCAAGTCTCAAATAAGTCTCAAGTCTTTGACCTCAAGTCCAAGTCAAGTCCCAAGTCAAATACAGACAAGTCCAAGTCGAGTCTCGAGTCACTGGCCCATAAGTCCAAGTCAACTCCAAGTCGTCTGCGTTGAGCTTCAAGTCATTTCAAGTACATTTTAAGATAAAATGTACTTTTAAAAAATCATAGTATATTTATATATGAATATTTATAGAGTATAAATGTAAATATTTCATTTTTAAATGTTTTGACAAGATTGGAGTGTGAATCATTACAGTCAGAATAGAAAGAATTCAGATTTAAAAGTGCTTCTCAAGTCTTCTCAAATCACAGGCCTCAAGTCCGAGTCAGGTCCCAACAAGTCACTGATCTTCAAGTCCAAGTCGAGTCCCAAGTCTTAGTCCATGTTATCAAGTCAAGTCTCAAGTCCAAAAAATAGTGACTCAGGTCTGACTTCAGTTGAAGTCACAACTTGCAAGTCCACACCTCTGCTCCATGGTGATGTTATGGTGTATGGAATTAAACCAGACCAAGTTACAGGTCAGATCTGTGGAGAGGCAACCCCGCTCACAGTCAGAATGCCTGTTTTTCTACATATTTTTGAGCTCTAAAACCAACAGTAATTGAATAAATGTAAAGTAGAGCTGTTTAAAGTCATAGTGTGGAACATTCCAGAGCAGAACAATGACATATCCATAGAAACAAAAAAGTGACGGACCCCCAATCGAAGTTGAACAAAGCACAAACACACATTCCACCACTGTTCAAAACAACAGGAAGTCAATTCAAAGTTACCAACACGTCACCAAACTTCTGGCAAGATATAATCCCATAATTTTGTTTTAGTGGTTCCTTATATACGGTGTAAATATATGCAAATTAAAATAGTGAAAAGAACGTTTCAGACCAGCAGACGAGACTGTTGTACGTGACTCCAATCGCTAACGCGGTCTTTCCACTGGAGGGCGAGACTCAAAATGTTTACCAGTGTACAAATCTCCAATCATTACAGAAAGAGAAAGAGAGAAGGAGAGAGGGGAGGGAGGAATCGATCGTCTGGGGCTGGGGACCGAGAGCCTGATTCTCCTCTACGGTGGAAAATACAGGCGTAGCAATGTGGGACCATTATTAGTTATTATAGATGTAGGAATTTGTGTCGTCATCTGTAAGCAAAAGGAGATGATAGGAAATGGATTGGGTTGTCTTGTGGAGTATGGGTCTGTTGCTACAACCAAGTTTAGTCCTAGTTTAATCTGGTTTTCAGTCCTACAGTGCGATAATAGTTTAGTCCTGGTTTAGTTCTGGTTCAATCCTAGTTTAGTCCTCATTTACTGTTCTAGTTTTAATCTGGTTTTCAGTCCTACAATGTAATAGTAGTTTAGGCCTGGTTCAGTCTTGGTTTAGTCCTGGTTTAGCCCTAGTTTATTGTTCTTTTTTACAGTTTAGTCTGGTTTAGTCTTGGTTTAGTCTTGATTTAGTCCTTGTTTAGTCCTGGTTCAGTCCTGGTTCAGTCCTGGTTTAGTCTTGGTTTATTTCTGGTTTATTTCTTATTTACTCTTCTAGTTTACAGTTCTAGTTTTTGTCCTGGTTTAGTCTTGGTTTAGTCCTGGTTTAGTCCTGGTTTACTGTTCTAGTTTACAGTCCTGGTTTAGTCCTTGTTTAGTCTTGGTTTAGTCATGGTTTAGTTCGGGTTCAGTCCTTGCCCAATATAAATACATAAATAAATAGAAAAACATTCCAGAAAAAGCAAGAACATCTAAAATTAGAAAAGCATAATCAGAAAAGTTATGCAATGCACATTTAACCTTTTGCCGTTCACATATTATTGCTCAAAAATACCTACAAAAACAGGCATTCTGACTGAGCGGTGGTCGCCTCTCCATAGATCTGACTAGTAACTTGGTCTGGTTTGATGGACCCTCCACCGGAAAAGCTACACGATGCACCTTGAACATACAAAACTGATGCTATTGACTAATTTTCTGCTAATTTCTTCCAGAAACGTGACCCCATGGTGCTCTCCAAGAAGCCCAACAACGTGTGCTCGGCCGGGGTCAACTACACCCCCAACCCGACCAAAGACGTGTCCATCGCCACCATCTCCAACGTGACCTCCATGCCGCTCCGAGGATCCGAAAGCAAGATGATGGACCCCAAAAAAACCTACAACAGCGTCAGCAAAATCGATAAAATGTCGCGAATAGTTTTCCCCGTGCTTTTTGGTACCTTCAACTTGGTCTACTGGGCTACGTATCTCAACAGGGAGCCGGTTGTCAAGGGAGCTATCAACCCAACGTAATTTTGGGATTTTGAATTGTTTATTATTTTTATTTTTCTGAAAGACTTAAAAAAAAAAAAAATTGGACAGAACCGAAGAGTTTGCGGGACGGTTTTCTTTCTTCTAGACAAAAAAAGATCCAAGCTTGGAACTATCAAGCCAACTGGATGCAAGATCTTGTTTAACATCGCCTAAAGCTGCTTGAAAAAAAAAAAACTGCTAGATTTTCTTCTGCTGCTGCATGATGCCATCTTGAAAAAAAAGGGAATTTCTTTAACATTTTCAGACTTGTTTACAAATGTATACGTCTATTTAAATGTATGGATGCGCACATTGTAAAGGTGCACTGCGCAACTTTTTGGTTTGGGATCCGATACCTGCTTGTTTCTATGGATATATCATCGGTTTGTCTGGAATGTTCCACAGTATGACATTAAACAGCTCTACCTTACATTTATTCAATTACTGGTGGTTTTATAGCTCAAAAATATAGTATTTTTCAGACTATAAGGCGCACTGGATTATAAAACACAATATCAATAATGTTGAATTCTCTCGTCTATTTTCATACATAAGATGCATCGGATTATAAGGCACATTAACCGAAACAAACAGATGACACTTGAAACGGATTCCTTAGCCCAGACATCCACAATCCATCGGCAGATCGTGGCGTAACTTGCCCAGCTTTGCCGCAGTTGGTAGAGCATTCGTCCACTAATCTGAAGGTTGGCGGTTTGAATCCTGCTCTCGACATAAAAACATGATTGGCTTAGCGACAGATCCACTGACCCACAGGTTGGCTGGTGAGAATCCAGCTCCCACAGATGAATGCTGTCGTTGTGTCCTTGGGCAAGACACTTGACCCCAGTGTGTGCGTACACTGGTGTATGACTGTGTGTTTGAATGGGTGAGTGGTTCCTTGTTGTAAAGCGCTTTGATCACCTTGAAGGTGGAAAAGGATTTTATTTTTTCCTATGAGGAGAACTCAAAACTACATTGAGTAATAATGTGTTTAATGCAGCTTTGCACTTTACGTACTGATGCATCAGCTCCTGTCGGACTTACTCCGCGAGGCTCCTGACTATTGTAGCCGTAACGCTTTGACAATCCATCAAGCGGTGCGGCTTCGTAGTTTACCAAAGTCTTACTAAAACATTTTGAAAGAAATGTCAATTGGTTCAAGGTCAGTAAACATAACCAGAATTAATACATAAGGTGCACCGGGTTATAAGGCGCACTGTTGATTTTTGAGAAAATTAAAGGATTTTAAGTGTGCCTTATAGTCTGAAAAATACAGTACTTAGAAAACCAGATATTCTGACTGTGAGCGGAGTTGCTCTCCACAGATCTGACCTGTAACTTTGTCTGGTTTGCTCTCAATAAAAATAAAAATGTTTAATTTTATACTGTGAAACATTCCAGAAAAAACAACAACATCTAAATGGAGAAAAGCATCAGCAGAAACGTTACACAATGCACCTTTAACATTTTGCTTGGAAAAACTGCAATACCCCATCCAAGAAAGTGTTAAAAAACTCATCTATTTTGAGTGAAAGAATGGTTTCCCTTGAGATTAATGCTGCAAGTTGTTAATAATTTAGCTTCACATCTTAGTTCGTAACAAAAAAAATAAATAAAAGAAATTCTCGTCTCTTTCCATTGCAGTGGCTGTCTCTGTACAGCTTCACTTGAACATTCAAAAGGACTTCTGCTGCAAGCCTGATTTCCCCAAAGAATTGACAGTCAAAGCAGTTCATTGTCTTGATATAGAATACGCTAAAAAAACGGAGGAAATAAAAATAACATCTAGCAAAAAATATGGTTCGAGTTATGGGTAGAAATCCTTGAAGCATGTGATTTAAATAAATAAAAGTTCTTGACCCACTTTTGGACTGTAGTGACAAAACCGAGACCAGATATAAGTGAATTTTAAGGTTTGGTCACCTGACTAGGAAAGAAATCTGCACAGTTCAGAAAGTAGTGCTTAAAATGAAAATTGAGTTGGTTCTCAAATTATATTTTCAATTTAAACCAATGGACTTTGAACTTTTAGACATTAGAAACAACTATTTGTCATTTTCTAGTTTGTATTTTTACAGTAGGAAGGTTGTGGGATCGATTTCCTGGAGCTTTCGGGGCCTTTCTGAGTTCAGTTTGCATGTTCTCCCTGTGTTAAGTAGGGTTGCGTCTGGTTGCTATGGTTACCAACCTAAAACATGCAAATTTAATGGGTAATCCTTCAGTTAGGTAGAAATATTGTTCTTTCAAAAAGCACAGCAAATTTCCACAAAGTATATTGGACTTGCAGTAGTGTTTTTACCCCAAATTTTACAACATTTTTGAGTTTTGTTTGCAATGAAAGGTACCAGACTTAAAAAAAAAATAATAATAATAAAAAACACAAATTTAATGGGTAGTCCATCAGTTAAGTTCTTCTGAGAAATAGAGCTATTGCAAGAAGGTTGTGGGTTCCATTTCCTTGAGTTTTAGTGGCCTTTGTGTACAGTTTGCATGTTCGAGGTTAAGTTGGGTTGCCTCTGGTTGCTATGGTTACCAGCCTAAACCATGAAATTGTAATGGATAATCCTTCAGGTAAATTTTGTCCTTTAAAAATGCACAGCAAATTTCCACAAAGTACATCACGCTATACCTTCCCGTAATGTTTTTTTTTTGTTTGTTTGTTTTTTTTTACCTCAGATGTTACAAAATGTTTGAGTTTTGTTGATACCAACCTAAAAAAAAAAAAAAAAAAAAAAAACATGCATATTTAATGGTAAACCTTGAGTTACATTCTTCTGAGAAATAGTTGATAGTTGATTTCCTGAAGCTTTAGTGGCCTTTCTGTGTTCAGTTTGCATGTTCAAGGTTAAGTTGGATTGCCTCTGGTTGCTATGGTTACCAGTGTAAACCATGAAAATGTAATGGGTAGTCCTTCAGTGAGGTACTCCTGAGAAAATTTGTGCTTCCAAACGCAGAGCAAATTTCCACAAAGTATATCACACTTATACCATTCACTAGTCTCCCTGCGTTAAGCTGGGTTACCCCTGGTTGCTATGGTTACCAACCTAAGCCATAAACATTTAATGGGTAAATCTTTAGTTAGGCACCCACGTGAAATACTGTGCTTTCAAAATGCAACACATGTCCACTAAATATATTAAACTTTACCATTGAGTAGTGTTTTTTTTACTCCAAATTTTACCTTTGAATTTTGGTTGCAATCAAAGGTACTAATGTAAAACAGCCTAAACCGTGCTTATTTAATGGGTAAACTTTGTTCTCCTGGGAAATATAGTTACTGCAAGAAGGTTGGGGGTTTGATTAGTGGCTTTTCTGTGTTGAGTTTGCATGTTCTCCCTGTGTTAAATTGGGTTGCCGTCTGGTTGCTAAAGAATGGTTAGGTAAAAAAAAAAAACTAAAACATTCACATTTAATGGGTAATCCTTGAGTTAACAAATGTATTTCTCAGGAGAACTACGATGTCACTTCTGGGTCCATCAGCTGGTTGAGAAGCAACAGTTTACAAAGCTAAAAATCTGCTGTGAAGTTTCTAATTGGACCCGGAAGTGACATCAACACCAAAACGTCAAATCTTACCACTCAGTAGCGTTTAAATTTTACCCCTTTAAATTTAGTTTACAATGAAAGCAATAAATGTAATGACGTAATGTACTGATCCAAGCGTATTACAAATAATGTCAGAAATCATTTTACCGCAAAATGCCACTCTTTCAAGGCCCTTTTTTGGGAATAAAGTCGCCATGGCAACCGGTTCTGTATGGCACCACCAGTCTAAACTCTATCAAATCCAAAGATAGATAACTCATTTGAAATCATAAGGCAATTCTGCTTTTTAAAGAGCTGCTGCAAGACTTCTGACATTTGGTGAAATTAGGTCGACGCATAAGGGAATCGTGTAAATAGACTTCTTTGACTTTGTTTTTTTATCTTCGTTGACACAAAAATATGTTTAGAAAATCCAAATAGATGTGCTTCAACTCAACGCTGCTTCATTGAAATAATTTATGTTACAACCAAAAAGTGTTTTCGTAATGGAGAGAGACGGTGGTGGAAAAAGTGCTAAATTTTGTAAAAGTATAGATACTGGAGCAAAATAAATACTCAAGTGTCACATGAAAAATCTACTTAAGTTAAAGTATTAGAGTAACATTTTAGACAGTTTTTAACAGTTTGAGGTCTAATAAAGCTTTAAATTTAGTTATTTTGTGTTGAATTTTGTTTTCATTTGTGTATTTTTGTTGAGTCAAACTACGAATATGTTAAAAATAATTCAGCAGGTCTCAAACTCTCATAAAATTTTGTTCAAAAGTGTAGTGGAGTAGAAAGTACAGATACCTGCTCTCAAACGTAATTAAGTAAAAGTAAAAAGTACCCACTTTAAAACGTACTTAAGTAAAATACAGGTACCAAAAATGTATATTGAAGTACCGTACTTTACTACTTTTACTTTATTATGTTCAACCACGACAGATAGAAAATATTAAAGTTAAACAATGTGGTTAAAAATATAATAATTATATGCTCAATTCTATGGTGGACAGTATTTTAAAGATGTTAATGTGATAAAGAAGAAGCCATGTTTGTTTTGTTTTAATGGGACTACACCAATTCCTATGAAATATACCGTAATGGTGTTTGAAAGGTCACTAAAAAGCAAAACGTAACTTTTCTGGAGGAGATTTAAGGGCCTATATATTACAATATTTTCTGTCTATGTTGTGTTTCCTCATCGAAAACCTACCTGTATCTGTACTTTTGTCATTCTGATATTTGGACACTAGACTGGTCTCAAACCCTAAACCCTGTTCTTTGATCCTGGTCTCATTTCTGGACTTGATTCATGGACTTGGACCTGGATCTCGGACTCTGGGTCTCAGACTCTGGACTCGGACCCCGATTTCAGTCCCTGCTTTAACAGTAATAAGAAATATTGTGATATTGTATCGTCAAAACTCAATTATATCATGGATCTGCAAGGTTTTTCACTTCACAAAAAGAGGGAACTGCATAGGCCATGATCCTTTACTAAATAATAAAATAACTTATTACGCACTTTTAAATCTTTTTTTTTTTTTCGTGACAGGCCTTCTAGTCTCTGACCCTAGACTAAGACAGGACCGGACCATGCTCTCGGACAGTGGAACATGGACTGGACTCAGATCCTGGACTCAGACCAGGACTGGGACTGTGGACTCGGACTTCTGGCTCGGACCATGGTCTCGGACCCTGGTCTCATCTCTGGACTTGGTCTCCGGACTGTTACCCGAGCAACGGACCTAGACTCCGACTCTGTTCTCGGACTGTGGTCAGACTAAGGACTCGTACCTGGAGATTAATCCTGGTCCCACCCCCGGTCTCGGACTCTCGTCTCCATCACTGGTCTCGTCTCTGGACTGTTACCCTGGCAGCAGACCTAGACTCTGGCCCTGTTCTCTTCTTGGACTGTGGTTGGACTAAGGACTTGTACCTGGGGCTCAGTCCTGGTCCCACCCCTTGTCTCGGACTCTCCTCGCCGTCACTGGTGTCGGACTGTGGTCTCGAATCCTGGTCACGGTCTCTGGTCTAGATCCTGGTCTCGTTCTCGTCTAACACACATTTAGCTACGACGAGATTTACTCAGGAAATAATAGTGAAATGTTCCATGGACGTTTTATTGCTTTAAATGTGAACTGTAACTTTTCTGGAGAGTCCGCAACCTGTTTGTCTCCATGGAGATGTTAATGCTTTGGTTTAAATTGTCCACAGTATGGAATATATAGAATCTGTCTTGTATTTATTCAGCTAAAGGTGTTATTTATTGCTACAAAAATAGTTGTAAGTGAGGTCGCCTCTCCACAACTCTAACCTGTAATTTGTTTTGCAAGTCTCTATGGAGATTCTTATAGGTGCACTGTGTAACTTTTTGGATGGAGGTCTGTTACTTGCTTGTTTTTATGGATATGCCATTGCTCTGCCTGGAATAGAATGTCCCATAGTATGACATAAAAAAAAACCTCAAAGTTATTCAATTACAGCTCAAAAATACCTAGAAAAACAGGTATTCTGACTGTGAGCAGGGTCGCCCCTCCACCGATCTGACCTGTAACTTGGTCTGGTTTGGTCTCCATGAAGATAGAAAGGTTTAATGCCATACTGTGAAACATTCCAGGCAAAGCAATAACATCTCCAAGAAGAAAAAAAAAGACGGACCCTTAATGAGAATGAAATTTAAAGACCGCCAAGTACCACGATACTTCGCATTTTTCAAATTCTACATAAATTACATATTGTGCATCCCTAAATTACCGTTTTAATTGTATTCTACCAAAAATATGAGCAGATTCTTTATGTTTTGTTTTTGTTAGTTCAGGCTGTGTTTAAAAGCAGTTGAATAGTGATGAATCTATATATGGGTCTGGAGAAGTGTCGCCATGGCAGCAGCTCTTTTCATATTGGTTGAGTCTGTCCCTGCCTGCGCTAAATACTGTGACTATAATGTCCTGTTGTTTTTACTTTTCACTGACAGATATGTTGAGATAATAGCATTTATAGTATTTATAGTATTTATTTAAATTATGTACATTTTTAAACATTTTCTGATGTTATAATGTTGTTTCCTCATCACAAAGTAGACCCGGAGTTGTGTTTTCTTTCATTCACACATGTTAAACCACAAATCCTGCATATTTCGTTCATAACACTCTCTTCCACCTTGTGATGTCATGCGGTAGGAGTGCACTACTGTGTTTTTAAACTCCATACACCTTCATTAGAATCATCTGGATGATTTCAGACCTGGAATTGCTGTTTTCTACTGAACAAAACGTAAAAAGGAGCTGTAAACTTGAAAATTTCCTGGTTCAAGACATCATAAGGTAGAACAGAACATTTTGAGCTTTGGAGATAATAGACAGGTTCCTCAAACATGTGCGAATGAACCAAAACACAACTCCAGGTATGTTTATGAGGAGGTCGCAACTTTATAACGTAGTTAAAGCTCACAAGAGTCAATGTTACGTGATATAGGACATTGTTTCCCAAAGACTGGGTCGCGGCCCTCAGGTGGGTCACAAGAGATTTTTTTGGGGTGGCCTTGGCACGATCTGCTTGTAGGTCGGCAGTATACAGTTGCATACATGGATCTGTGACTTTATCATCATTCTGGATAAGCATTTCGTCAGAATATCCTTTCACTATTATATATATGTGTGTGAATTGGAATTTTCTGTGCTCACAAAAATGAAAACAAAAAGCCTGATCTGCTGCTGTGCTCTGCTCCTGCACCCCAGTCTGGAACGAGCTACAAAAAGGCAGACAGGCCCACCTATCTCATTAGAAATGTTGAAATGTTAAAACATGTTTCTAATCTTTTTGTAATTATTTTATTGACTATTTTGTTCCAGTATTGCTGGTTCAATTGAATGTTGAAAAGAAAAAGAAATGGGCTACATTTAATAGGCAACTTATTGCTGCTTCAGTTACTGTTTTTCATTGTTTAAACTTGAGTAATACTAATTGTTCAGAGACACGATCATTCAGTCAATAAAATATCCTCATTAATGTTTAATAATGATCAAATCCACCTTTATTTTGTGATTTACGAATGTCTATTGACTTGGGTCGTGAAGGTTTGTGACTTTTAAAATATGGGTCCCCAGGAAAAAAAGTTTGGGAAACACTGATATGGGACCTTTAAAAACAAAACATTTGAATGTATGGTTTTAAATTTTGAGAGGAAAGAATATATTGCATTGCAAGAAACAAAACCAAGGAACATTTTTTAAAGAGTTTTAGAATTTAGTTTGAATTTTTAGACTTGATAAATTATGTCTACAAAACTGGGTCAGAGCTTGTACAAAACTGCAACTTTTTTGTGCAGTGTTCCTGGTGCAATAGTCAGGAAATACCAGATTCTGCTTTTACATAGTTAGAATATGCAATGAATTTTAATTAATGACATAATGAGGCTGCAAATTAGCTTCATTAGTTTTAATTTTGACCATGCTGTTTTACTGTATTTTATCTCTCCATGTCCAAGCAGCCCCTCCCGTTCTCATCCACCACACAGTACATCTGTTAAAGAAAGGATTAAGTCGCTTCAAAGCCAGTCAAACCTCGTTATTACTAAAAAATAAATAAATAAATAAATAAAACTCTTATTTAAGCTTGCAGACGGTTGGGTCACGATTGCCTGTGTGTTTCCGTGTCGTGTCTGGACAGCTGTGGTCTGCTGTGCGAGGCAAATGTAAGATTGAGGAGAACTCGGAGCCAGCGGACCAGACTGGATTTACAGCTGTGACGTTGTACGCTACAGTGAGTTCGCATGAGGAGACGCGCCGTTACAATGATAAAACTGCATTTCATTTACTTGTTTTCATCAATTTTTTATACGTTTTACGCAATATCTGCAAAATGAGATAAGAGCGTGTTGTAATTTGTTTTCATTTCTCATGTAATTACCACAGACTGTATAAAAAAGTGGACTAATCAGTGCGACGTCAACAATTGCATTCAGTCAAATGTAGCTCATCAAGGCTGCAGTTATATGAGCAAATCTGGAGGAGAATTTCTTTACGGACAAAATAGCAAAATAAAAACATCGAGATCATGTAGAGCGGGTTAATACGAACATTTTAAGACCAAAAAGTCGAGGCTCACAGTAGCAGTTACAGCGAGAGGAGTGACAATTTTTCAATAAAAAGTGAATTGGAGCCAGAGTCGATGGAACCAGAAGTGCACCCATGCTCACTTCCTATTCGGAACAGTTTGGAACAGTAATTACAATAGTTATGATTAGACTAATAAAAATAATGGGTCAAATATAAGGACAAATTTCTCTATCACCTGCCAGAAAAAAAACTACATTTTGGTTGGAATTTTGGTATTCTGTTGTAAAATTATTCACTACTTAATACGTTTTTTGTTTTTTTTTTTCTTCACAAACTCATTCACAACCAAGTAATAATTAAAAACATGCTAAAAATGTGCTCTTAAAATGTGAAAAGCATTTACTCCTGACCTACAAACATTTTCTACAACATGACTACTTTATACTACATGACCTTTGTGGAAATTGTGAAAATATACCTTCAAAATAAAAGCCTTGTGAGAATACCTTTAACACACAAGCTCCCGAGTGCCTCCAGTGCCTCTATTAACTTTAATTTGTTAAGTGATGTTAATTAATTTAGTGATAGTAGCAACAATATTGTGACAGACTGGCTGCTTAGTAGTTTTTCCCTTTAAAATTGCTGTACAAACACAATACAAAAGAATATATTTATGTGTGCAATACCCATGGAGTGTTTTTAAATGTGTTTTCTCATTTTCTGTGTTTTTGAGATTCAAATTTTCAACTAGATTTTATTTTGAAAACCACAGTGTTACAAATTTGAGGTATTATTATTTTATTTTGAAAGCTGCTCTACGACAAGTGTTCAAAACATCCTCTTATTTATTTATTTATTTATTTTAAAGGTGCACTGTGTAACTTTCCAGTGTAGGGTCCATCACCATGGAGATGTTTTTCCACACTATGCTGTTAAACTTATCTGTTTCCATGGAGACCATCACCATGCCAATTTACAGGTCCGAATTACAGTAGAATAATAAAACTATACCTTGAAAAATAGGCAAAGAAACAGCTATAATTACACAATAAGCAAGTTTAATGCCATACTGTGGAACATTCTAGGGAAAAGCAATCTCCCTAGCATATCTCCATGGACACAAGAGGTGCTGAAAGGTTACATAATGCACCTTTAATGAAATGTAACGGAACAATTGTGCGTTTACGATTACGTTTTTGTTAACTAGCAACAATAGGTTAGCATAGCAACACTGATAGCATGGGAGACTTTTTTAGCATTTTTTATTTATTTATTTATTTTAATTTTGTTGCTATTCTCCATGGCAACCTCAAGTCAATTGTTGTTGTAACCAGGCTAGCATCTCAGCAATCCTGTTTCATGTAGCCTACTGTATCGTAAAAATAAATAAATACAAATGTTGAACTAAGAATGTTTACAAGTTTGTTCCGCTAGATTTTATTTTGAAAACCACTGTGTTAAAATTTGAGGGATTACCATTTTATTTTGAAAACTACTCTATGACAACATTCAAACTGTTTCCTCTTTTCGTTTTTCTTTGTTTTGAAATGAAATATAACATTTACAATTACAATTAGCAACAGTTGGTTAGCATAGCAACACTGATAGCATGGGAGACTTTCGCATTTAAAATTTTATTATTTTTTTGTTTTGTTTTTTGTTGCTATTCTCCATGGCAACCACGAGTCATTGTTGCTATAACCAGGCTAGCATCTCAGCAATCCTGTTTCATGTAGCCTATTGTATCCTAAAAATAAATTAGTACAAATGTTGAACTAAGAATGTTTACAAGTTTGTTTCGCTAGTTGTTCAAAATGTTTTTTTTTTTTTTTATGAAATGTAACAGAACATCTACAATTACATCTAGCTTTTTATTAACTAGCAACATAGCAACGCTGATAGCATGGGAGACTTTTTATTTTCCAATTTTGTTGCTATTCTCCATGACAACCACGTGTCATTGTAGCTATAGCCGGGCTAGCATTTGTACGATCCTGTTTCATGTAGCCTTTTGTTTCATTTTATGTAAATTATTAAAATAAATACAAATCTTGAGACCTTGTTTAACATTTTGAGTTTTTGCTAAATTTTGTTGCTATTCTCCATGACAACCACGAGTCATTGTAGCTGTAACTGGGCTAGCATTTGATTCATGTAGCCTACTGTACTGTCTCATGTAAATTATTAAAATAAATACAAATGTTGAACCAAGATTGTTTACAAGTTTGTTCCACTATCTGAATTAGTTTTTTGGAGATTCTGATCAGTTCAGCGCCCACGGCTCCACATCCCACATCAGAGCAAAGAAACATTTTTCTTTTAATTGTCATCCATTATTTTTGGTGCAAATCATTATTCCTGATCATGTAGCGCATTCAAACTGCAGTTTCGAGAGCGATTATGCAAAATCGCAATCATCTTCATTAGTCTTTTTAATGAACAATGCAGAACAGGGCTTCTCCAGATGAGGCGTCGAGGATTTTTATTGAACCAAGAATAACAAATAGCTTTCAATGTTTGTGAGAAGAAAACATGCAAAATACACTGTTTGAAAGTAGTGGTAGTACTAGTTGTAGTAGTGATACATAGTGGCAGTAGCAGTGGTTGTAGTAGTTGTAGTAGTAGTGGTAATTGTGGAGGTGGTGGTAGTAGTGACAGTGGCAGTGGTAGCAGAAGTAGTAGTGATGCTGGTAGTGATAGTAGTAGTAGTAGTAGTAGTAGTGCTAGTGATAGAAGTAATAGTGGTGATGGAGGTAGTATTAGTAGTGATAGTGGTGGCAGTGGTGCTAGTAGTAGTAGTAGTAGTAGTAGTAGTAGTAGTAGTCGTAGTAGTGATAGTGATAGTGATAGTGATGGAGGTAGTAGTAGTAGTGACAGTGTTGGTGATAGTAGTAGTAATGATAGTGGTAGTGGTGGTAGTGATAGTGGTGGAAGTAGTGGTAGTAGTAGTAGTAGTAGTGATAGTGGTGGTTCTGGTGGAGGTATTAGTAGTGATAGTGATAGTAGTAGTGGTGGTAATAGTAGTAGTAGTAGTAAAAGTAGTGATAGTGGTGGTAGTAGTAGTAGTAGTAATAGTAATAGTGGTGGTAGTAGTAGTAGTAGCAGTAGTAGAAGTAGTAGTGATAGTGGTGGTGGTAGTAGTAGTAGTGGTAGTAGTAGTAGTAGTAGTAGTAGTAGTAGTAGTAGTAGTAGTAGTAGTAGTAGTAGTAGTAATCTGTGTAAAGCACTTTGTGTTACATTTTTGTATGAAAAGTGCTTTATAAATAAAGTTTGATTGATTGATAGTAAGAGTAGTAGTAGTAGTGATAGTGGTAGTAGTAATAGTAATAGTAATAGTAGTAGTAGCAAGAAGGTCCATGGTTCAATTCCAAGTACCGAGCGGACAATTTTTAGATAAATTCTTGGTGTGAAAACGCGCAGAAGACACAGGTTTAAGGTGAGACACTGGATGAAGTAATCCTAAGAGTGGTACTAGTAGTGGTAGTACTAGTAGTAGTATTTTAAAACATAAGCTCCTCTATCCATCTCAGGTAGAAGTTTCTTGGTTCAATTCCTGTACCAACTGGACACTTTTACTCATCTTTGTAATTCATTTCATTAAAGTGACAGTATGTAACTTTCTGGAGGTGGAAAGTGACCTGCACAATTCCATGGAAACAAAGTTAAAACCATACTTTGGAATATTCCCCATGGAAATAGATAAGTTTTATACCATGCTGTGGAAGATTATGTGGAAGACAAAAGAAACAAAATTTCCATGGAAACAAGCAGGAGAAGATCGCCCTCCAGACAGAACAAATCAGGTTTGCTGAGATGCAAGCCTGGTCAGGGTAAGGACGCATGAGTTATATACTATGAGTTTAAAGGTGCACTGTGTAACTTTCCTGGTCTGCTCATCTCCATGGAGATGTTGTTGCTTCGTCTGTTATGCCCCGGTATAGTATTAAACGTATAAGAATGAGTGGGCTCGCCTCTCAACAGATCTGGCAAGTAGCTTAGCCCTGTGGCGACACCTGCTGTCTCCATAGATAAAAATATGAGTAAAGCCGTATTGTGGAATATTCCAGATGGAGAGAAGCAGGTGATATACCTACACCAAAAAAATTACACAGTGCACCTTTAAAATACCATTGCCTTTATGCTACTTCCCACGTTGCTAAGTGAATAAGCAATAATTATTTAGAATCTAATAATTATGTAAACCACGCATCATTAATTTTGTATTTATTTTTTTGTTTTGTTGTGATATTGTTGTAATAAAACATCTTTTGACAATGATAATAATAATAATGATAATAAAAATGTGAACGAAAAACCGGCCTAAAAAATGTTCTTTCCAAAACAAAAAACAAAAAAGCAATAAAAATGTGCCTGTGTTTGTATCATCCTTCACCACCAGAGGGCAGTAATGTCCCTTAATTTCTTCGAGCGCTTTCTCCACCGTTTCATTTGGAGGGGGCTTTGCGAGACCAATGACAAGTGGATGTGACTTCCAGTTGAGAGGATTGTCAGAAACTAACAAAAGGGAAAAAAACGAAAGTAAACAAAACCTAAACCGGAACCATGCAGTTTCTTTGTGCCGTATTTACTCCGGTGTTGTCTTTACGCACCGCTGCAGCCCGTGCGTGACTTTGGCCCCCTGTTCCTTTATCAAACCCTACATTAACCTTCATTAATATGCGGCCCAAACAAACCTAACCTTTGTCTAATTAATTCACTGGTCGTTTACTTACAATGCTGCTGCGTAATGGGCTTTGTAAGGAGAACAGGACGAGACCAAAACAAAAGAAAGTGGCCATCTATAAAATGCTGGTTAATTAGATGAATCAGACCACGGCTAATTGGTCTCCATCTTTCTTGGAAGTCGCGAAGTGTCAGTTACGTAAAATACTATAATTAAAATGTAAATAGAGCAAAGTCTGAGTTTCAGCTATTGAAAAAGTGCGTTGGAAATTTTGGTTTTAATTTTATCTACAATTTGAATTAATGTCTTGCAAAACGATAAACTATTACAAGTGGGAATAAACTATAAATAAAAATAAATTGAATACACACTTTTAGCTTAAAGGTGCGCCGCGTAACTTTTCAGTTGGGGGTCCATCACCTGCTCATTTGTATGGTTATGTCATTGCTCTGTCTAGAATGTTCCACAGTATGGCATTAAACAGCTCTACTTTACATTTATTAAATTACAGGTGGTTTTATAGAGCAAAAAACGACAAAATATTTTATCGGAAGTGCCTTTCGTTTAGATGGTGACATTTTTGGGGCTTAAAAATGCAAAAATCTGAAACCACCCTCCAGAGTGGAAAAGTTGAATACTTTCCGTCACAGCATTTCCTTCTACACTGCCCAAGACGCAAAACTCTGCTCAGATCTGCTCACGTCGCGTACATGTTTACGTCATATACTTCGCCACTTAGCCACCAGGCATTCGACTGGCACCCAATCGAATTCCACACACTTTTGCGTCACCGTATGCACACAGATTTCCTCCCGAAAACACTTGTCTAAACATGGAATGAAAAGAGAAGACTCGATGCCAATTTTGCGTCTTCTGTTTAGTTGACTGTGAGCAGGCTCGCCTCTCCACAGATCTGACCTGTAACTTGATCTTTTTTGGTCTCCGTGAAGATAGAAAGGTTTAATGCCATACTGTGAAACATTCCAGAAACATCTCCATGAAAAAAAAGCATTTGACGGACGATTCACCAGGAAAAAAATGACACAATGCAGCTTTAATTTAACTATAGTCCATGCCCCCAATACATGTTATCTTTTTTTTTATAGTTATAACGCTTTTTTAATTGTGTCAGTTGAAGATTTTAACGATTTTGTTGATACTGTGGAAGGCCTGGGTTGTTTCTCCGTCAGATTTGAGCCTTATTTTGATCCTTTATCGGTTGCCATATTGAGTACTGCAAAGTTTATCTCAAAATATCCTTGTTTTTGGCATTACATCATTACACAGAGATCAACGGGCTTTAGTTTATCCAGGTGCACACTGCTGGATGACTCACGCGCAAAGACGATCATCTAACCAGCGGCGGTTCACAGGAGCTACAAGCGGCGTCACCAAAAACCTCTTCATCCTAGCGCGCACAGACGCACACGCACACTCACAAGCGCGCGCGCAGGGAGGGGGTGTGTACCGGGGGATGAGAGAGAGAGAAAGAGAGAGAGAGAGCTCGGTTCGACTTCTCTCATTGATTCTCAGCTCCCACGGACACCATACCCGGTCTACCCCCGTTTTTTCCCGCCTCCCCGCGTCCTCCTTCGTGCAAGCTCGTCGGGCACACATGACACGCGCGGGAGAAGAAGGAGCAGAGAGCGCGTGGGCGGATGAGGAAGTTCACTGAAGAAAACAGTCGTATTTTCTGGGCACTTTAACGCCAGAGACCGATACTGCGCTCCCGGGGTCTCCGTTTCTGCACCTTTTCGGTCGGCACAGGTGATCCTCCGCATATATGGGAAAATGACAATCAAGTTTGCGGGCATACGTGTACTCCTCCTGGCTCTCCTGGTCGTCTACGGAGCACGGTGAGTCAATTACGCACGCCCGTTTGCGCCATTGATGCTTTAAAAGTTGCACGGATCGCTGGTGGAAATGGGTTGACGCGAGTTATGGTTTCGGAGGGGCTTTCCCCACGTATCCCCGCGCGCGTTCACGTTTATAGACTTTGCCCGCACTTGCACTGCGCTCCCAATCTCTCACCACGACAACCAAAACAATACGCGCGCATTTTGACGCAAACTTTAATTAGTGCGCAGTCTTGAATCGCACCTGCACCATTCAGCGATTCTTATGTTTTGTCTCATGTCACCCCCCCCCCCAAAAAAAAATACGCACCCCCCCCAACCCTGTCTCCTCTTCTTCAGTTGTGATCTACTGGAATATGGCGACGAAGATGAGGAAGATCAGCACGATACCGCTGTCAATCAGCTGTTGGTCCCCAGGTCGCACCAAGCAGACGCTACGAATATTCTCAACAATCTGCTCAAGCAATACGACAAGACGCTGCGCCCCGACATAGGAGGTAGGAGCTCTGGCGGTGCATGGAACTAAGTTATGGCAACAATACGGAGTTTGGTGAATGGATTTTGGTGCAACTGCTCAAGGAGATTCATTTATGTATTTGGGGTCATAAAATACAGATTGGGTTTTGATTTATTGCTTGTAAAGTGCAATCTTAACCAATAGAACCAAGTAGACTATTTGGTTTGTATTATGCAGCTGTGATTGAAAGCCTGGTATCTTATGTTGTGTTAGATTTGTTTCTAAACGTGCACTGTGTGACTTTTCTGGTGGAGGGGCCTGCCACCTGCTTGTCTCCATGGAGATGCCACTGTTTTGCCCACAATGTTCCACACTATGGTCTTAAAGGGCCTGTATTGGACTGTTTTGTTATCGGTTATAATGTCCTTATCACAGACAGACCTGGAGTTGTGTTTTGTTTCATTCACTCATATTTAACACACAAACCCAACATATTTAGGCTGAGTTCTTCTCTCAAACTGAAAACACTGTTCCACCTTCTGATGTCATGATAATACAGGAAGTGCTCCACTGTGTTTTTAAATTCCATACACCTTCATTAGAATCATTTGGTTGATTTCAGCTCTGGAATTGCCAATCTTTACTGAACTAAAGGTAAAAGAATAGCCCGATTCATCAGCTGGTTTCACTTCATGGAAACCGTCTGACCTCACAGGATTAGGATTCATTCGCTTGACGGTAGGCGGGTACTTTTTTGTTTAACCAATCGCCGCTATTTAGTAGTCAAATATGTAATGCGCCAAATCCCGTAGGAAGAAGGGCAATAATGTCTTTCCCCTTGACAAAATTCACCAAACATTCTCTTTGTTCCGGCTTTAAATCCTCGATCTCAGGAATCGTTGCCAACACAGAATGTCTATCTTCGTCTACATCCATCTCGACCACTTTGTTTACTGTTGTGCTGTTCCACAAAAGGGACCCAGACAGACGCTTGAGTTTGACGTCATGGCTTCACAGCTCTTCCTTGATTGGTCGGTGCAAGGTCTACAACTTCCAGAGCTCTTTGCAAACCATCTAGTGTATTCCGATTCCTGACCTCGCTGGAGAGAAGTGAAATTGAGTGGAGGCACTAGGTGGCACCAGCCTGGCTAGTAAAAATTAGCTGTTAACTTGAAAACTACCACTTCATGACATCATAAGGTGGAAAAGAGCATTTTGAGAAAGTGTGAATGAAATAAAACACAACTCCAGGTCTGTTTTCGAGGAGGTAACAACATTATAACATGACTTAAAGCTCATAATTTTGTGTAATATGTCACATTTAAACGTGCATGTATTCACTTACAGGTGTTTCAGTTGCTAAAAAATACCTTGAAATACATGCATTCTTACTGTGAGCAGGGTCACCGCTCCACAGATCTGACCTGCAACTTTGCCTCCTGGTATCATCTACTCATCTCCATGAATTGCCAAGTTCAATGCTATACTGTGGAACATTCCAGACAAAGCAATAACATCACCACGGAGTCAAGCAGGTGCAGCCACTCCACCAGAAAAGTTACATAGTGCAGATTTAACCTTAAAAATGTGACGAGAAGGCATAAAGTTCACAAATCCGCAAATTCATTTCAAGTTTTTTGGCATACGCTTGGTTGGATGAAATAGCGAGTAAGAGGTACTTGTCTCCTGGTATTGAAAGCATATAAGCATTGGTTTGCAAGTTAAATGGCGCGGTGTTGATTAAGATTTCAATTTGATTTTCTCTTGAATCGTATGGTGTCATGGTTTAATGGCTGCCAAGTAATAGACTGAATTAAACATGTCACGGTGCACTCCACTTTGTAGCAGGAGTGAAGCTAAAGCTGGAGCGAAATTGCCTGGATTAGATTTGGAGAGAAATTAATTATACAATGAGATGACTGGGGAAAACTGTCCAGAAATGCTGTTTTTGGTAACGAATTCACCACAGAAAATCAGTGTGTGGTTGCACATGTACGTAGTCATGTATGTCTCGAAATGTTAAAGGTTTATAATATGCAAAATTGACTTTTGTGAGCTTTTAGTCATGTTATAATGTTGTTAACTCCTCAAAAACAAACCTAGAGTTGTGTTTTGTTTCATTTCATTCACACATGTTCCGAGTAATATTTTATTATTAAGGCCCCACACTAGTACGTATTTGAGTCATTTTTGTTATAGATGCAGTTGGTTGTCTTGCCAGGCTGGCGCCACCTAGTGCCTTGGCTCAATTTCATTTCTCTTCAGCAACTATGTCAGGAATCAAAATACACTAGACAGTTCGCAAAAACCCCGGAAGTGCGAGTTCGGGCACCAGCCAATCAGCAAAGAGTCATACATTCTGTGTTGTCAGCGATTCCCGAGATCGAGGATTTAAAGAGAACTTTTGATGAATTTCATCAAGGGGAAAGACGTTATTGCCCTTCTTCCTACGGGATTTGGGAAAAGCTTAATACACCAGTTAACCCCATTAGCCGCGCATTACATACGTCATGACCAAACTAGCAGCAAAAAGCAAAGCACCCGCCTACCATCGAGCGAACAAAATCTAACACTGCGAGATCAGATGGGTTCTACGAAGTGAAACAAAGTGAAACTGGCTGATGAATCAGGCTAGTGGTCGTCCACAAAAATCCAATAGAAAACGGCTCCAGAGAAGAAATGATCTGGTGCCAGCAGCTCCCACGAATTCATCGGAGTACAGATCTGATCTGGCACTGTGTGGACGCCTGAAAACATTGATACGCTCATGTAGTAGCTCTAGTTGCCGTTCTTATTGGACCACGTCACTGTGACTTGTGCCTTTCTGATTCATTGGGTTCGTGACATTGGTCATGTGATGCTATTATGGAAAACAGTTTAAACAAACCATAAACAAACGAGAAAAAGAGTAGCTAGAATTTCTTGCTAGTAGAAAAGACAGTTTTCACGCTTGCCATCTTCCTCAGCTCAAAATCGGCTGCTGCAACTTCAAACACGGTGCTCCATTTCCTTGTTTTTACCGCCCATATGATGTTGTGACAACATGATACCAGTCTAGTCATGTGACTTCCGTTTCAGGCAGTTTCGTGTTACTGTGTGGATCATGTCTGGATGCAGATTGTTTCCGATATGGTGATACGGTGATTTGTTTCAGTGTAAATGTAACCTAAGTCTGTCTACAGCAACACAAAACACAACTCCGGGTATGTTTTTCATGAGGTAACAACATTAGAACATACCTTAAAGCTCACAAGAAACCATATGGGACCTTAAATGATGTCACAAGGTGTAACAGAGCTTTTTCAGTTCTGTTTTTGATAAGGAAACAGCAACCTTACAACCTTACAACCTTAGAAAAGTAGATTTCAGAGAATATAGACCGTTTAAAGTACAACCGCCAATCATATTTAAGCTTCTAGGTGGGAGGTTGGCCTTTCACTGTCCTGATTGCGAGCTGTTGGATTTTCAAGTGATTTTTTGGGGAGTTGCAATCAGAAACCGTGCTTTTTGGTAGGACTCAAACTGTCACCGCTGAGTACCACACAGAGGAGGTCCGTATCTTCTGCTCGCCAATCAAACCCACCTACCCGCCTCGCCCCCCCGGGAGACTTGACCCTCCCAGCATGCCCAGGGAGCGATGAAAGGGAGGTTTTGCATTGTTTTTGGTCAGTTCAAAGAAATGCAGCAGGTAACATCAAAGCTACGGTGCTGGCTGGCTGGGTGGGCGGTTGCTGTACAGTGTGTGGGGTGCTCGGGTGCCACGTCAGATGAGGAAAAAGGAGTTGAAATGGACTTGGATATGACATATGTTGTGATGTGCGTGAATAAAACATGGGGATTGTGTTAGCTTTGTGGTGTTAATCTGAATCCTGATTTGGTTCAAGGTTTTCAACTAGTGCGTCGCTAACAGACTGTGTAAAGACTAAGGAAGCGTGACGTCAACTATCGCGTTCGGATCGAGTCAAATGAAACTCACCGAGGGTAGCAGTTATAGGGGCAAATGTGGGGGTCCATATTAGGAAAAGGAATGTATTAACGAACAAAATAGTGAAATAAAAACACCAGGATCATGTAGACTGGGTTAATATGAAGTAAGGCTACGTTCAGACTGCGGGGCTTAATGCTCATTTCCGATTTTTTTGTGAAATCCGATGTTTTTGCGAGGTCGTTCACATTTCCAATTAAATGTGACTTCTATGTGAACTCCAGTGTGAACATTAAACGGCCCAAAAGTGTCCCGCATGCGCACTGGAGGACACGATGTCGTCAACCACAGCGTTGCTCAGTGTTTACGGAAGTTGTCCAAACATGGACGCGAGCATTGAGCACCTGGAGATTTTAAAGTTTCTCTTGTACTGGAGCCAGAACCTGTATAACTTACTTGTTTTAAAGAGGAGATTGAGAAGGAGAAGGACGAGGTTGAGTGGTGAGTGGTGATGCCCTTCACTTCAGTGACACGGAGTTCATTAACAATGTTCGCCTACTTCAGCGCAGAATAGTGACGTTTGTGGCTTGTTGATAACATGTAGGTAGGATGAATGCGCTTCGGCCGTTCAGACTGAAGTCACATGTCAAAAGATCGGATATGAATCGGTTTCAGGACCACATGTGCAAGTGGCCTGGGTCACATTTGAAAAAATCGGATCTGTGTCGTTCAGACTGTCATTAAAAGATCAGATACAGGTCACATAGGGGCCAAAAAATCGGATTTGGGTCACTTCAGGCTGCAGTCTGAACGTAACCTAAGACTGTGCAATTAATTGAATTATGATCGCAATTTTTGAATTGTGTGTCAAACGATCTCCAAACTCTTATAATCGAGCAGAAACAATTTAAGCTTAACAAAGTTTATTTTGGGAGATTGTCGAACAGCTGGATATTTAGGGTTAGGGTTGCATCTGAGGAAGACACTGCGATAACTTTCTTTCAGAACAAAATAAATTATAGCACACATGGACGGACAAATGCATATCGACCCAACATGTGTATCGAAACGTTTTATTATTGTATCAAATATCGTTGCATCCCAAGTAGTAATGGTAGTAGTAGCAGTAGTTTTATTTGCTAATAAATTCAGTAAGAGACAAACAAAAGCCAGAGCAGTTCAAATGTTCACACTCCACATAGCGACACACGGATCAATCTTTTCTATTCTTTTTCCACTCTCTCCATCTCTATCTCTCTTCCTGTTAGGGATGGACTCCAAATTGGCCTTAAAAGTGTGTGTGAGGCGATGCTTTTAAATGTCAACGCCGCAATTAACTGGCGATGGTCTTAGGTGAGCCCCCCTCCGCGCCCTGTGTCAGTGGGACAGGCTGCAATTATGGCTTATTTACAAAGAGGTGAGCGGCCGCAAACAAAGCTCACACACTCACCTTGAGAAGTAGCAGCCCCGACACCTAGCTTTTCATGTATTTAATCAGAAAAGAGATGTGAAAGTTTAATCCGGAATGGGTCACAGAAGCAGCACCTCAGCCTCTAAATACTCACGATACTACGACACTAATACTGTTTCAAACTTCGATACCAAGGGCAAGGCTCAATACTTTCGATATCTCAAGGGTAATTGGAAAAAAACACACCTATTTTGACAAAAGAATGTAATTTTCAACACAAATGTAACCAAAATATCGTGACATTGTATCGTCAAAGGTCTCGCAATATATCGAATTACAAATTTCTTTTTACTTAAATTCATGGTTTTATAGTAGAAACAGCTTATAAACATAGGGAACTACATATCCCATGATGCATCTCAGTGCAGACAAGACGAAGAAATATGTTTTTTACTTGAATTCTTAGGATTATGACGGCAATAATTCATACCAGAATCTTGTCAAGGTATTTTAAACTGAAAAAAGTGTTTGATCTACAGCCTCTCCAAAATCTCGCAAATATATATCGTATCGTGAAAATATTGTATCGAGAGATTTGGATATCGTTCCATCTCTAATATCATGTTATCCTACTTGTTCAGATCATAAAAAAATATATTAAAAACATCCAGAAAGGAAGGTCTAATTTTGTTAGTTAGGGATGTTCACGAGAGCATCACAATTCAGATCTATGGAGATTCGCCCATATTTACATATAATTACTATATTTTTGAGCAATAGAAACACCCGTAATGAGCAAATGCAAGATTATATGTTTAATGTCATACCACGGAACCTTCCAGGCAAAGCAATAACATCTTCAGGCAAGCAGCAGGTTACGCAATGCACCTTTAACTGCTGTTTTGAAGAGTGAAGAAACAAGCACACTAGTTTAAAAGTGCATTCCCTTACAGCAATTAAATCAAAAACTCTCCTTACCAAAGTTACCAAACAAGTCTAAACAGCTAAGGTGCAGCTTGGCCGAGTGGGAGTCCTAATCTGCACCTCATTACTGCAGCTCATTTGTGTTTGGAGCACAAAAACCCGGTGGGAATACGACTGATGCTATGTCAAACTCAACTTCGATACTAAGGACAAAACTCACTCAGGACTGGTTTTGAAACCTCAGTGACGATACAATACTGCTTTGACAATCATTTCATAATGTTTACTCATCAAAAACATACAAAGAGTCGAGTTTTGTTTCATTATTACTGCATTATGTCTGTCTACATCTCTCTCAAAATGCTCTGTTCCACGTTGTGATGTCATGAAGTGGTAGTTTTCAAGTTATCAGCTCCTTTTCCCTTTTGTTGAGTAAATGTTGGCGATTCCAGGGCTGAACTCATCCAAATGATTCTAGTGAAGATGCAATTTAAAAATGCAGTGGAGCACTTCCTGTATTACCAAACATCGCTGAGAGAGCGGTCAGATCCACTGCAGACCCACAGGTTGGCGGTGCAATTCTAGCTCCTGCAGATGAATACTGCCGTTGTGTCCTTGGGCAAGTCACAGGGTTCTGACTCTTTTTCACTTACAAAATTTCAACTTTTTCATGACCTAAAGTGAATTTTCCATGACTTTACGGCACCTGCATGTGTAGAATTGATCAAACTTTTGAGACTAAATATGAAATGTTAACCCTTTACACGCACCTTATGGTTTGGGATTATAGTTTTTCAATATTCAAAATACTGTCAGCGCATATATTGTCATCTGTTTTAAATAAAAGGTGCATACGTTCGGAAATAATCGTAATAGCCTCATGATGACTTAACAGAACGCTGTAGTTGTGCGAAAGAGATACTAAGGCTACATTTATATGATGTCAGTCTGAACAGAAGACGCAAAAGTGGTGTGGCGTCTTCACTTTTTATTCTGTGTTTAAACGAGTGTTTTCATACTCTGACGCAAAAGTGTGTGGAATTCAACTGAGTATGCATGCCAGGTTTCTGTGTACTGTATGTATGTGATGTAAATGTGTACGCGATGTGAGCAGATCTGACCAGACTTTTGCGTCTTGAGCAGTGCAGACGGAAACGTTACAGCGGAGCGTATTCAACTTTTTCAACCACTCTGGAGGGTGGTTTAAGATTTTTGCGTTTTTAACCCCCAAAAACACTGTCACCGTCAGAACGAAAGGCACTTCCGATATAATATTTTGTCGTTTTTACCCACAAGCGTTCTCATGTAAACAGGCCCTAAATTTCCATGACTTTTCCAGGATTTCCATGACCGTGGGAACCCTGAAATCACTTAACCCGCCTCGCCTTCTAGTGTCTGTGTACGTTGGCGTATGAGTGTGTGTGAATGTGTAAGTGGTTCCTTGATGTAAAGAGCTTTGAGTGCCTTGAAGGTGGAAAAGCACTTTATAAAAATGTGACTATTTAATATTTACATCATGACATCACGAGGTGGAGCAGAGTGTTTTCTGTTTGAGAGAAATGTACAGTAAAATATGTAGGGTTTGTGTGTTAAACATGTGTGAATGAAGCAAAACTCCAATTAGGTTTGCAGTGACAATATTATAACATAGATCAGAAAATTGCGTATTGTGGACCTTTAACGTTGCATTTCTTTACAGCAGTTAAATCAAAAACTACTTACCAAAGTTACCAAACAAGTCTAAACAGCAAAGGTACAACTTGGCCGAGAGGGAGTCCTAATCTGCACATCATTACAGCGGCTCATCTGGGTCCCGGGTTCGTCACAAATCACCAAGAAGCAATTTTTATCCACAAAAACCCATTGAGAATTGATTTTCGCTTCCTCTTTCTCCGGCTGCTCCGAGGCCCCTCACACACCTTGATAAGGGAATCTCCCGGTAGTCTTTGGTAATTAAGGATGAAAATTTGATGAGACGCAGTTGACAAAGCTTAGTACACGCCATGAAATGTTAATGTAGTTTGGGATAATGTCACCGCGGAAACAACACAGACGTCTGGCTATAGGAATAAACTCTGCGTGACAGATCTGGGACAGTTAAGTGATTGTAATGGCGTAGCAACAGGCGGTATTAGCATCCTTTAGCATAATAATTTAAACTCATAACCTTTCAGAATTAAATGTTTCAAGACGTCAACCAGAACATTACGACTACGCGTATTAAAGGGTCCATATTACGCTATTTTCTGATCTATGTTATAATGTTGTTTCCTCGTCAAACAACAACACACCCTGCATATTTAGATTCTGAGTTCTTTTCTCAAACGGAAAACACTCCGTTACACTTTGTGATGTCATGCGGTAATACAGTAAGAGCACCACTGTGTTTTTAAAGTCCATACACCTTCACTAGAATCATTTCATCCCTGGAATTTCCAATCTTTACTGAACAAAAGGTAAAAGTAAAGTCGCTGTTGACTTGAAAACTACCGCTTCACGACATCACAAGGTGGAACAGAGCATTTTGAGCTTTGGAAATGTAGACAGACTAATCCTGCGTTTGATTATCTTTCGACTGGACCTCGGATTTGATGTCACGTTCGAGCTTGAAGCGTATTATTATGTTTCGCTTGCTGGACTTATAAAATCTTCTAAAATATTATGAAAGAGCCGCCACTTTAATTAAATTTTTGGAATATGCACTTCATTTTATGTTATGATTTCTCTTTCGTTACAACCTTAGAGATGTTAATACCTGTTAAATCAAGTATTTGTTCAATATTGGCCTCGCCACAACACCGACTACCAAACCCACAGACGCGGTAAAGTACTGCAGTAATACGAGTGACTGAAATGATCTTTTAAACCACCAAAGTGTCCAAACACAATGAAAACAGTTCATATTTACACATCACAGTGGGCATAGCTTTCTTGGAATCTGACTCTGAATCCTTGCTTAGTCTACTTTTTCCGCCACTGAGGTCCGAGTCGCACCATCCCAGGAAAAGGGGAAACCTCGGAAAACCAATTCGGGAAGATATAATCGAACACTCGAATAATAAAGAATTACTCAAACATGTGTGAATGAAACAAAACACAACTCCAGGTCTGTTTTTGATTAGATAAAAGCATAACAACATGACTTAAAGCTCACATTAGTCGATTTTGTGTAATATAGGACCTTTAAAGAAGCAAAGGAACATTTTGTCCCTTAAAATTGAATTTAAAGCAGGAAAGACCTTGTCAGCCAATCACAGTCTACCCTTGGCTTCTCAACCAAGCAAATCAGTCCTATAAATACACTCTCTAATCCCTTATACTTGTTCTGATACAGCTCAAGATCATTCTAAATCTACTCAGAAAAGTCCTGTGAATGGGACTTTTTCAATATCAATAAATGCTCAAATGAGTATCTAGTTTCGATAATAGTTTTAGCATGGATTCGTTGTCTTATTTTCAATACTTTTGACTCAGCCTTAATTGAAATAACATTACAGATACTCAGTGCATACATTAAGCCACCAGACTTCAGATTTTTCAGTTTCCAATCCGCTCTGTACTCGTTTACACATCGCCAACTGTGAAATGTTCTCCGCATCGTCGAGATTTTCCTTATTAATTGGTCATCATTTCAAACTGTCTGAGTGAAGTTTGTGCAAACAGAAACAGTGAAAGACGCTTTGAAGTTAATTTCTTATCCGTTCAATTATCGCGTAACATATTGTGCGTATTGACCTGTGTAAATATTGTTATGAAAACGTAATTTATATGTTGACAAAGGCAGTTCATGATGTAATTTTAATTTTGTCAGCACCTGCGTTGCCAGATCCTCCTCTTCATTTCTCTACATTTGGCTCGCATTGTTCAGTTTGCAGCTATTGTGCCAGAAAGACCCCAGCGTCTCATCCAGATATAATGTGTTATGTGAAATTAACATAAACGTCAAATTATGGACAGTAAAATGCTTGGTTTGTTACTTTACAAGCAAAACAACTAAAAACAGGATTGGGGTTTTGATGGGGGAAAGAAAACGAATGCAGATAAGCGTTTATGATATACTCAAACTTCAAACTTGATTTCAAAACTAAGAAATAGACTTGATGCATGTGATTTTCAACGTCAAATCGTAGTACTTTTATTAAAATATTTCTATGTAGTCTTATATCTGTGTAATTTCTCAATGGTCCAGGTAGGTTCATTCTAAAAAACATTCAGGAAAGCTTCATTTCTGTCGTGTGAATGTGACTTTTTTAGTATCGATACCTGCTCAAACAAGTATCTAGTATTAGTATCGATTAGTATCTGAGTTTCAATACAAATGCATATGACTACAATTGCAAGATAGGGCCACAAATGCTATGTGTTATTCTATTAGCAAGACTGAAGTAAAGCAAGAAATATATGCAGATTTTTATTTACTGTTAATATTTACCAGAGGTGGGACCAAGTCGTTGTTTTGCGAGTCTCAAGTAAGTCTCAAGTGCGAGTCAAGTCCCAAGTCAAATACAGGCAAGTCCAAGTCGAGTCTCGAGTCACTGGCCCATACGTCCAAGTCAAGTCCAAGTCGTCTGCTTTGAGCTTCAAGTCATTTCAAGTCTTTAAACCGAAGAAGTACCAAATATAGCTTACATATTTGCACTTTATATGCATTTAAAACTAAATTGTACTTATTTATACAAGTATTTATATAAGACTATTTATATAAGAAATGCAAATATTTCCTTTTTAAATGTCTTGTCAAGATCTTGGCGTGAATCATTACAGTCAGAATAGAAAGAATTCAGATTTAAAAGTGCTAAATAACAGTTATTTTGTTGTGAAGGCTGCGCTGAAATCGATTATATTTTATCTGTTTTTCTGTATATTACTGTAGTACATTTGAGGATACCGTCTCACAATACTTCAGTTCCATCCAAAGTAACAAACAGAGTGGGAGGGACATGTTCCAGTTTGTTCCTGTAAAATTCAGCACCACATGTACCAACCTAAAAGAAGAAAGTATTTTCTAAAAACATATTTTTTAGGAGAAGCATCAAGTCTTCTCAAGTCACAGGCATCAAGTCCGAGTCAAGTCTTGAGTCACTGACCTTCTAGTTCGAGTCGAGTCCAAGTCTTAGTCCATTTTATCAGGTCAAGTCCTAAAAATTGGGACTCAAGTCTGATTCGAGTCCAAGTCACGGACCAAAGATGCCAATTCCTGTTGTAGCATTGCAGGATAAGGCCAGAGAAACCAGCTCTAGCCACATGGGGGCAGGAAAGTCAGTAACTAAAGTATCTTCCATATTATTATCTTGCATTATTCAATTGTCTCTGGTTTTATAGCTCAAAAACACCTCGAAAAACCTGCTTTCTTACATTGAGCGGGCTTGCCTCTGCGTAGACCTGACCTGTAACTGGAAACAATTGGAAACATTGCCTTGGTTTAGTCCCAGTTTAGACCTGGTTCATACCTGTTTTAATCCTAGTTTAGACCTGGTTTAGTCCCAGGTTAGTTCCAGTTTAGACCTGGTTTACTTCCAGGTTAGATCGGGTTTAGTCCTAGTTTATTTCTTGTTTAGTCCCAAGTTAGTTCGGGTTTAGTCCTAGTTTAGACCTGGTTTACTTCCAGGTTAGTTCTGGTTTAGTCCTAGTTTATTTCTTGTTTAGTCCCAGGTTAGTTCCAGTTTAGACCTGGTTTACTTCCAGGTTAGATCGGGTTTAGTCCTAGTTTATTTCTTGTTTAGTCCCAAGTTAGTTCGGGTTTAGTCCTAGTTTAGACCTGGTTTCATCTCAGTTTAGTTCTTATTATCTTACATTCAGTTGCGTCTGTTTTTATGGCTGAAACACACCTTTCTTATAGTGGACAGGCTTGCCTCTGCGTAGATCTTACCTGTAACTGGGCCTGGCGTATCATCTGCTTGTCTGGATATAGAAAATTGGGAAGTGTGACAAACTATAATGTGATATAATAAGTCAATGTTTGCGAGTTAAACGTTTCGTGCTAAAAATATTGACCTTCTTTGACACTGTTCCAAACTCCATTGACTCGTCAGCTGTGCTCATTTCCCAATGTACAGAAACTAAAGGCTTTAAATGAGCTTCATTCATTTGCACTGCGTTCATTTGTTCTTTTGTTTGACTAAAGCTGCACACACACACACACACACACATACACACAAAGAGTAATACAGGATTTAGCATGTCTGCGTTTGGCTCACTTTATCTTTCGTTTAGAGTCTTTTTAGTTGTTACAAAGCAATTAACAATTCAAAATTAATATGACAACTTTAGAACGGGCAACTATTTGTACTACAACTACTACTATGACTACTAGAGCTCCTGCGACTACTACACTATTACTACAATAACTACAACAACTACTACTACTACTACTAGGCTCATGCAACACCACAAAGTAACACAGGAATTTAGCTCAAATTATGTTTCATTTAGAGTATTTTTAGTTGTTACAAAGCAATCAACAATTAAAAACTAAATATTACATCTTTTGAATGGGCAACTACTTGTACTACTACAACTACTCGTACTACAACTACCTACCTACTACAACTAATACTACTACTATCACCACTATCACTTTTAATACTACTAATTGTGTGACTATGATTACTTGTGCTACTACTACCCTTACTACTACTCCTTCAACTACTTATAGTACTACTACCACTACTACTACCACTACAACTACTACACCTACAACTACTTCAACTACTTATAGTTCTACCACTCCTACTACCACGACCACTATAGCTACGACTACAACAACTACTACAACTACTTCAACTACTACAACTACTACAACTGCAACTACTACTACAATTACTACAACAACTACTACAACCACTACTACTACTACAACTGCTACTGCTACTGCTACTGCTACTGCTACTACAACCACTACTACAACTACAGCTACTACTACTACAACTACAACTACTACAACTACTAGTACCACTGCTCTAAAGTTGGTGACAGTAATACAGGATTTAGCATTTCTGCGTTTATCTCAAATGATCTTTCTAGTGGAGGGTCTGTCAAATACTTTTCCCCATGGAGATGTTATTGCTTTGTCTGAAATGTTTCACAGTATGGCATTAAACCTTTCTATCTTCATCGAGACCAAACCACTTAAAAAGTTACAGGTCAGAACTGTGGAGAGGCGACCCTGCTCAGTCAGAATGCCTGTTTTTCTAGGTGTTTTTGTGCTGTAATTGAACAAATATAAGGTAGAGCTGTTTAATGTCATACTGTGGAACATTCCAGGCAGAGCAATGACATCTCCATAGAAACAAGAAGGTGAAGGAGACAGACCCCAACCGAAAAGTTACATTGTGCAACTTTAAGTGTGTTTCCTGGAGAAAAATATGTTTTGGATGTCAACAAGCGTCAGGGCTGTGAACCCGTCGTGTCCCGTCCATCTGCACCTTGTCAAACACTGAGCTGTGATTGGTCGGATCAGCTGTCAGTCACTAATGTTGTGGACAGTATCACCCCGGGGTGCACAAAGGAACAGAAACTACTGACTGACAAGATAAAAAGGAGTTAGAATGTAACAGAGACACTTACAGAAGCAAGTGTGTAGTTACAAGTAATCCATGGGTTTCAGAGTGAGAAAACTCTAGCGCCGTTGCCATAGCAATTAACGATAGGCAAAAGTCCTATAACCTATAAACAGGAAGATAAAAACATAAAATACATAAAAATACATAAAAACAACCTCAGTAGCACTAAAAACCACCACCTAGTACTAATACTACTACTACTGCTGCTGCAACAACAACAAGTAATACTACTACTGCTACTCCAACAACTACTACTACTGATCTCTACAACTACCACTACTCTACTTGCAATTAAAACAAAGTGGTCCAACTTGCTCAGTAGTACTTCAATAAATCTAGACTGAGTAAACTCTGGTTTAGTCCCAATTTAGACCTGGTTCATACCTATTTTAGTTCTAGTTTAGACCTGGTTTAGTGTCAGTTTAGTTCTGGATTAGACGTGGATTAGTCCCAGTTTAGTCCTAGTTTAGACCGGGTTTAGTCCCAAGTTTAGACTGGGTTTAGTCCCAAGTTTAGACCGGGTTTAGTCCCAGTTTAGACCTGGTTTAGTCCTAGTTTAGGCCAGTTTTAGGCCCAGTATAGTTCTGGTTTAGTCCTAGTTTAGACCTGGTTTAGTCCTAAATTTAGACCAGCTTTAGGCCCAGTTTAGTTCTGGTTTAGTCCTAGTTTAGACCTGATTTAGTCCTAGTTTAGACCTGGTTTAGTCTTAGTTTAGACCTGGTTTAGTCCCAAATTTAGACCAGCTTTAGGCCCAGTTTAGTTCTGGTTTAGGCCCAGTTTAGTTCTGGTTTAGTCCTAGTTTAGACCTGGTTTAGTCCTAGTTTAGACCTGGTTTAGTCCCAAGTTTAGACCAGGTTTAGTCCCAAGTTTAGACCAGGTTTAGTCCCAGTTTAGTTCTGGTTTAGTCCTAGTTTAGACCTGGTTTATTCCTAGTTTAGTTAGACCAGGTTTAGTCCCAAGTTTAGACCAGGTTTAGTCCCAGTTTAGTTCTGGTTTAGTCCTAGTTTAGACCTGGTTTAGTCCCAAGTTTAGATCAGCTTTAGGCCCAGTGTAGTTCTGGTTTAGTCCTAGTTTAGACCTGGTTTAGTCCCAAGTTTAGACCCGGTTTAGTCCCAGTTTAAACCTGATTTAGACCTGATTTAGACCCAGTTCAGATCTGGTTCATTCCCATCTTAGACCTGGTTTAGAAGTGGTTTAGTCCTAGTTTAAACCTGGTATAGACCTCATTATTCCTAGTATAAAACTGGTTTAGACCGGAATTTAGTCCTGGTTTAGACTTGGATTAGTCCTAATTAAACCTCGAGTGCGTAAACATTGCTGTAACTCTCTGCACCTCCCTGCTTTCCTCCGCCTCTCCCTCTCTTCCTCTGCAGCACCCGTCCTGTTCACCTGTAATCTTCTCCTTAAGGCGTCACTGATCCAAACTTACAACACAAAACACACTGCATTCTTCTTCTTCTCCTTCTCCTCGGAAATCTCACACAGAACATCCAATATGTCCGCCTCCTCCTCCACAGAAAGCAGCAGACGAAGACGACGAAGAAGAAGAAGAAGACGAGACGCTCCTGCTCCATTTGTGTCACTTTCCTTTTGGTTTTGGAGCGTGATCTGCAAGTGTGAGACCGGTATCTGAGCGAACGCGTGGGAGACGGAGAGGGAGAAGAAGAGAAAGAAAGATGGGGGGGAAAGAGAGGGAGGAGATGGAGGGGAAAAGAGAGAGGGGAGAGAGAGAAGTAGAAAAAGAAAGACTGAGAAAAGGGAAGAAATCAAGAGAGAAGAGAGATGAAGCAAAGAGGAGAGAACGTGAGAAGGGAGAAAGAAAAAAGAGATGGAGAGAAAGGGAGAGAGGGGGCGGAGGGTAAGAGGGGAAAGAGGGGGATGAGAAGTGGAGAGAGAAAGATGGAAGAGAGCTATGGAAAGCAAGAAAAGAAGAGAAACAGACAAAATAAGAAGGGATGGGGCGGAAAAGAAAAGGAAGAGAGAGAAAGATGGGAGATACAGAGGAGGACGCGGTGAAAGGAGAGATGGAGAAACGGAGAAAGAGGGAGGAGAGAAAAAGAGAAGATAAGGAGGGAGGTGTAAAAAAAGGGGGGAGAGGAAATGTAAAAAAGGAGGATAGAGAGATAAAAGAACAGATATAGGAGGAGAGATTGGACGATGGAGAGCGAAAGAAGTGGACAGAAAGGACTAGTAAGGGAGAGATGGAGAGACGGAGGGAGTGTGTGCAAGAGAGAGGAGGGGTAGAGAGGAGAAGGGGAAAGAGAGAGAGAGAGAGGAGGCAAAGAGCGAAAGAGAAAGAGCGAAGATAAGGAGAGAGAGCGATAAAAGAAAGAAAAAGAAAGAGGGTGACAGAAAAATGGAAGAGAGACAAGGGGAGAGATAGATAGAAGGGGCAAAGAGTAAAAGAGGAGAGAGAGAGTGTAAAGGGGTGAGACAAAAGAGAGAAAAAGAAGAGAAGAGAGAAAATGGAGAGATAAAAGTACTAGTAAGGGAGAGAGAGGAGAGAGAGAGAGTGGGTGAGGGAGAAAGAAGAAGAAGAAAAAAGAGGACAACCAGAAGAGACGGAGAAAGAAGGTGACGGAAAAATGGGAGAGAGACATGGGGAGAGAGAGACAGAAGGGGCAAAGAGTAAAAGAGGAGAGGGGGAAGAGAGAAAGAGAAAGAAAGGAGAGAGAGTAAAGGGGTGACAGTTGTCCGAGGATAAACGTGGAAGAAAGAGAGAGAAGGGAACAGACACAAAGATGAGAGAGATGAAGGGAGAGACAAAAGAGATAAAAAGGAGAGAAAATGGAGAGAGAAAATGTAAAAAAAGGAGGATAGAGAGGTAAGAGAACAGAGAGATACAGGAGTTGAGATTGGACGATGAAGAGAGAGAAGAGGACAGAAAGTACGAGTAAGAGAGGAGAGGAGAGGGAGGCAAAGAGGGAATGGAGAGATAGAAGAGGGCAAAGAGAAAGACTCGAGAGATTAAAGAAGACACAAGGGAGAGAGAGAGAAAGAGAGGGATTAGAGAGGATGGTAGATAGAGGGAGAGAGGTAAAAAGAAAAAAAAAAGGAGAGTCAGATGAGATGGAGAAAGTCCGAGATGACAAAATGGAGAGAGATAAAGAGATAGAGAGAAGAACAGAAGAGAGAGAGAGAAAGAGAGAGACGATGGAGAGAGAGAGAAGAGGACAGAACGTACTAGTAAGGGAAAGATGGAGAGAAAGAGGGAGTGTGTGCAAGAGAGAGGAGGGGAAAGAGAGAGAGAGGGAGGAAAAGAGGGAACGGAGAGATAGAAGAGTGCAAAGAGAAAGACGGGAGAGATTAGAGAAGACACAAGGAATAGAGAGTGAGAGATATGAAGAGGGAGAGAGGTAAAAAGAAAAAGAAGGAGGGGAGCCAGAAGAGATAAATGGGAAGAGAAGAAAAGAAAAATGGGAGAGAAACAAGGGGAGAGAAAGAAAGGAGAGAGAGTAAAGGGATGACTGACAGTTGTTTGAGGTTAAAATGG
The DNA here is from genome assembly GCF_026225935.1 of Boleophthalmus pectinirostris. Lineage (NCBI taxonomy): Eukaryota > Metazoa > Chordata > Actinopteri > Gobiiformes > Gobiidae > Boleophthalmus > Boleophthalmus pectinirostris. The sequence continues at coordinate 14,580,199 of NW_026570994.1, forward strand.
AAGAAAGAGAGAGAAGTGGACAAACAGAAAGATGGGAGAGATGAAGGAAAAGAGAGACAGGGAGACAAAAAGAGATAAAAACGAGAAGGAGAGAAAGGGCAAGAGAGAGAAAAGAAAGACGGGATGACAGATGACGGAGGATAAACTGTAAAACTGGAGTCTGGAGCGGAGGAGTGGAGGATTTCCGGGCTGTAACTCAGGGGCAAATACAGAAAAGTAATGAGCTCTGTGTTTAGTTCTGATTTGTACAAATGAGAATCTTTATGTTCAGTGGATCAGAGACGAGAGAGTTTTGAACTAAAGATTTGCAAAGTACGGACGGTAAAGACAAAAAAACATCCAATAAAACTGTCACATTACAAGTGCTCGACAAAAACTGGAAATCGCAGAATTATAACAGTTTTCATTGTTGTTGTAGTAGAAGAAGTGATGGTTGTAGTTATTGTACAGTCACAATATACTTTACTGACTGTGTTACTTCCACTTATAAATAACTCAACCTTACTACCAACAAACTACTACTACTACTACTACTACTGCTGCTGCTGCTGCTGCCGGTACTTCTACTACTGCTACAACCATTACTACTACCACTACTTAGAATTAAAACGTAGTAGCCCAACTTGCCAAATACTACATCTACTACAACTACTACTACTACTACTACTACTACAACTACAACTACAAGAACTACTACTACAACTACTACAACTACTACAACTACAACTACTACTCTCGCTTCAACAACTAATGATACTACTACTACTACTACTACTACAACTACAAAACTACAACTACTACTATTAACTACTACTACTACAACTACTACAACTACTACTACAACAACTACTACTACTACTACTACTAATACTACTACAAAACTACTACTAACAACTACAACTACTACAACTACAACTACTACTACTACACTACTACTCTCGCTTCAACAACTATGAATACTACTACTACTACTACAACAACTACACTACTACAACTACAAGAACTACAACTACTACTACTACTACTACAACTACTTACTACAACTACTACTCTCGCTTCAACAACTATGAATACTACTAGAACAACTACTACCACTACTATCACTACTACAACTACTACCACTCTTGCTCCTACAACTACTAATACTACTACAACTACTACTTTTACCACTACTACCACTCTTGACAACATCTACTAATATTACTACTGTGCTATCACTACTACTACCCTCGTGCCAACAACTACTAATACAACTTCGACAACTACTACCATTACTACTACTTCCACTACAACAACTACTAATACTATTACAACTACTACTTCTACCACTACTACCACTCTCGCTCCAAGAACTACTAATACTTCTACAACTACTACTGCTACCACTACTTAGAATTAAAACTTAGTAGCCCGACTTGCCAAATACTACATCGGGGGCAAGACTACTACTACTACAGCTACTTCTGTACTTCCAACTTCAATCATCATGTATATAACCTTCATTGCCAACTGCTCAATATTTGCCAAACAAAACTATGATTTCTGATACCACAACGATAAAAAAAAACATTTACTTTAGATAATAGAATGATTTTCAACATTAAATCGTAGTACTTTTACATAGTACACTCGTCTGTCCTGTGAATGTGACTTTTTTAGTATCAATACCTGCTCAAATGAGTATCTAGTTTTGCAGTTTATTATCAATTAGTATCTGGTTTTCGATATTTTTGACAACTATGATTAAAACCTTCATATGTCATACTAAACTGTAAAGTACATTTGAAAAAGGTTTAAGTATTTGTACCACAAGAATACCCCCTTGTACTCGTACAGAGCCAGCACTACTTTGAAATCACTGCTCGAGTAGGCACAAAAAAAGTAAGAAAAGAGGAAAAAATCAGGTGAGGGAGTGTAGATGTTGCAAGAATACTGAAATACGCACTTTCCTGACACTTTCAAGCCCTACACTGAATATATCTGAGTCCTTTTTAAAGTACGGCGCTGCTGAAAAAGTGAAAAGAAATGACTAGATACTGAAGATATTGTTTTAAAAGATTCTGTTTTGGAAGTTGTGTGGTTGGGAGAGGTTTTGCTTGTGGTTTCTTTGGTCTCTTTGTTGAGTCATAACAACGGGAGCTAAGGAAAAGTGCGAGGAAAAAAACTCCATTCAAACTAGAATTTCAATGGTACAATAGTCAATATGTAGTTCTGCTTTAGTCAAAGTTCAGACCTGGTTTGGTCCTTGTTCAGACCTGGTTTGGTCCTTGTTCAGACCTAGTTTAGTTCAAGTTTATACCTGTTTAGTTCTAGGTTAGACCTGGTTTAAGCCTGGTTTAGTCCTAGTTTAGACCTTGTTTAGTCCTAGATCAGACCAGGTTTAGGCCTTGTTTAGACCTGGTTTAGTCCAAGTTTATACCTGGTTTAGTTCTAGTTTAGACCTGGTTTAATCCTAGTTTAGACCTGGTTTAATCCTAGTTTAGATCTGGTTTAGTCCTTGTTTAAGCCTGGTTTAGACCTAGTTTAGACCTGGTTTAAATCTGGTTTAATCCTACTTTAATCCCAGTTTAGACCTGGTTTTGTCCTAGTTTAGATCTGGTTTAGTGCTAGTTTAGATCTAGTTTAGTCCTAGTTTAGATCTGGTTTAGTCATAGTTTAAGCCTGGTTTATACATGGTTTAGCCCTAGTTTAGACCTGGAACTAGGTTTAGTCCTAGTTCAGACCTGATTTAGTCCCAGTTTAGTCCTGGTTTTATCCTCATTTAGACCTGGAACTAGGTTTAGTCCTAGTTTAGTCCTGGTTTCGACCTAGTTTAGACCTGGTTTAAATCTTATTTAGTCCTACTTTAGTCCCAGTTTAGGCCTGGTTTGGACCAAGTTTAGACCGAGATTACACCCGGTTTAGTCCTTGTCTCCTTGTGTTGTCATAACAACTGGAGCAAAGTAAAAGTACAAGGAAAACAAAGCACCATTCAAACTAGAATTTCAATGGAACAATAGTCAACATGTAGTTCTGGTTTAGTTCGAGTTTAGACCTGGTGTATTTTCAGACCTGGTTGAGTCTCCTTTTAGACCTGGTTTAGTCCTCGTTTCCTTATCACAACCATTTGATCTTAGTAAAAGTACAAGAAAAAAAACTCCAATCAAACTAGTATTTCATGGGTCCAATAGTCAATATGTTGTAGGCAGGCGTTTCCGTAGTGATCGGTTTAAACAGGGAGACGCCGATCGATCAGATGAAGCTCGACTAATTGCAGCCACTTGGTGTTATTGACAAGTTTCACTCCAGAGAAAAACACTGTACAATAAAAACTATACGGCTACTTCTGTCCGTGCTCACTGTGAAAGCACAGGAGCTTTTTATCTGTTTATTTAGCACTGCTTGGTAAACTGATGTAGAAAAATGTGTTGTTTAGTCCCAGTTTAGTCCTGGTTTAGTCCCAGTTTAGTCCCAGTTTAGTATCATTTCAGACCTGGTTTAATTTTAGTAGAGTTCTAGTTTTGTCAAAATTTATCCTGTTTTAGTTCTAGTTTAGATCTGGTTTAGTTCCTAGTTAGACATAGTTTTGACCTGGGACAGACCGGGTTTGATCCTAGTTAAGACCTGGTTTAGGCCCAGTTTAGACCTGGTTTAGGCCCAGTTGAGACCTTAGTATAGTCCCAGTTTAGACCTGGTTTAGTCCCAGTTTAGACCTGGTTGAGTCCCAATTTAGACCTGGTTTAGTCCCAGTTTAGACCTGGTTTAGTCCCAGTTTAGACCTGGTTTAGTCCCAATTTAGACCTGGTTTAGTCCCAATTTAGACCTGGTTGAGTCCCAATTTAGACCTGGTTGAGTCCCAATTTAGACCTGGTTGAGTCTTGTTTCAGACCTGGTTTGGACCTGGTTTAGGGTTAGACCAATTTAGATCTGGGACTAAACCAGGACTAAATCTGGTTTAGGGTTAGACCTACTTTAGTCCTGGTTTAGACCTTGGTTTAGTCCCAGTTTAGACCTGGTTTAGTCCCAGTTTAGATCTGGTTTATGCCTGATTTAGGGTTAGACCTGGTTGTCTTGTGTCAGACCTGGTTTAGTCCCAGTTTAGCCTGGTTTAGTCCCAGTTTAGACCTGGTTTAGTCCCAGTTTAGACCTGGTTTAGTCCCAGTTTAGACCTGGTTTAGTCCCAATTTAGACCTGGTTTAGGGTTAGACCTGGTTGAGTCTTGTTTCACACCTGGTTTAGTCCCAGTTTAGACCTTGGTTTAGTCCCAGTTTAGACCTGGTTTAGTCCCAGTTTAGACCTGGTTTAGTCCCAGTTTAGACCTGGTTTAGTCCCAATTTAGACCTGGTTTTAGGGTTAGACCTGGTTGAGTCTTGTTTCACACCTGGTTTAGTCCCAATTTAGACCTGGTTGAGTCTTGTTTCACACCTGGTTTGGACCTGGTTTAGGGTTAGACCAATTTAGATCTGGGACTAAACCAGGACTAAATCTGGTTTAGGGTTAGACCTACTTTAGTCCTGGTTTAGACCTTGGTTTAGTCCCAGTTTAGACCTGGTTTAGTCCCAGTTTAGATCTGGTTTATGCCTGATTTAGGGTTAGACCTGGTTGTCTTGTGTCAGACCTGGTTTAATCCCAGTTTAGGCCTGGTTTAGTCCCAGTTTAGACCTGGTTTAGTCCCAATTTAGACCTGGTTTAGGGTTAGACCTGGTTGAGTCTTGTTTCACACCTGGTTTAGTCCCAGTTTAGACCTTGGTTTAGTCCCAGTTTAGACCTTGGTTTAGTCCCAGTTTAGACCTTGGTTTAGTCCCAGTTTAGACCTTGGTTTAGTCCCAGTTTAGACCTTGGTTTAGTCCCAGTTTAGACTTGGTTTAGTCCCAGTTTAGACCTTGGTTTAGTCCCAGTTTAGACCTTGGTTTAGTCCCAGTTTAGACCTTGGTTTAGTCCCAGTTTAGACCTTGGTTTAGTCCCAGTTTAGACCTTGGTTTAGTCCCAGTTTAGACCTTGGTTTAGTCCCAGTTTAGACCTTGGTTTAGTCCCAGTTTAGACCTTGGTTTAGTCCCAGTTTAGACCTTGGTTTAGTCCCAGTTTAGACCTTGGTTTAGTCCCAGTTCAGACTTGGTTTAGTAACAGTTTAGATCTTGGTTTAGTCCCAGTTTAGACCTGGTTTAGTCCCAGTTTAGACCTTGGTTTAGTCCCAGTTCAGACTTGGTTTAGTAACAGTTTAGATTTGGTTTAGTCCCAGTTTAGACCTGGTTTAGTCCTTGTTCAGCTTTATCTTGGACCTGCTGTAGCGGAACATTTATTTCAAGTTTACATTTAAAGTCTAAACTTCTGGTAGCACAAATATGTTCCAAACATGTCCCCAAAACTTCCAAAATCTGCCAAGAGTTTGTCACAAAATCTTTTCACGAAATCCTCGGTATCCATGACGACTTTTTGGCACGCTGGGAGAGGAACTGCCAAATTTGGACATCTGAAATTCACTCAAAAACAAGCTGTCTTCTTCCTCCAGCTCGTTATAAACCAGGATCATGCAAAATGGAGCCATCTGATAGTTTCCCGATACGTCCAAGCAGACAATAAAAATAATTGTCAGAGATATTGATCGACCGGCTCTGACCTGGTTGGTACGATCAAAGGTTCATTATTATCACCCTCTTTCAATGAATGGAAAAGCACAATACAATAAAAAGGCATTTCCGAGATCTGATGGATAAAAGCTGTAATGGCTTTAGGGCCGCGTAATGTTCAGTGAGGGAAAGGTTCAGACTGTTTCCATGGCAATTAACAAATCAAATCAAAATGATAATATATCGTTTGAACAGGGAAAAAGATGGAAAAATGGGGAAATGTCCTTCAAAACAGTCCAAAGTTTTGAGGAGTTCTGAAATAAAACTGAAGTAGTGAGCAAGTATTGTGATAGAATTTGCAGTTTAATTGTCAAAATGCAGATCTTTATGTTAAGGTTTATGGGTAATATCCTCTGTAATTACTATTTGGATGACACAAAAACTGGCACAAATGTCTTTGTCAGTGTAATGATTAAAAGTTAAATGATTTTATTTTTATTTTTTTTTAAATATAGTAAATATAGTGATTTTGTAAAGTCCTGAGCAGTGGCGGATTTAGCAATTTGGGGGCCCTAGGCGAACTTAGGTGTGGGGCCATCACTATAATATAAAAATATAATGCATAATTTACTGTCTGTTTTTCTGTTTTTTGTTATTGTCTGTTTTTTGTTGTTGTTTTTTTAAATATAATAAATATAGTGATTTTGTAAAGTCCTTAGCAGTGGCGGAGTTAGCAATTTGGGGGCCCTAGGTGAATTTAGTGGGGCCCTCACTATAATATAAAAATATAATGCATAATTTATTGTCTGTTTTTTGTTATCGTCTGTTTGGTTTTTTTTTATACATTGATTTTGTAAAGTCCTGAGCACTGGTGGAGTTAGCAATTTGGGGGCCCTAGACGACCTTAAGTTTAGGGCCCTCACTATAATTAATGCACTATTGTCTGTTTTTCCCCATTGTTCTTGAGACAAGCACATCTCTATTTTGAATGATGGTGGATTGGAAACTTGTCTTATTAGTTTGGTCGCCTACTAGATAATCAGACCTGAAAGCAGTTTTATTTTTTCGCCAGTACAATTAAATTTTTTGTAACTACTCTCATTTAATGCCATAATGAGAGAAAATCAAATTGCTCTAAGGCCTCGGCTATTAGTGGCTCTAAGAGCAGGTGGTTGGGGGCCCCTCCAGGTTTGGGGGCCCTAAGCAGCTGCCTACTTGTGCCTAATGGCAGCGCTCTGTTCTAGGTCAAGACTTTTGGACTTTCTATTTCTATTTTTCTTTATTTGGATTTCGTTCAAAAACAGTGAGTCACTCTATTCTATTGGATTGCCTCTGACATTATAAAAGTCATACAGGGCCTAATCTGAGGCTGGAAATAAACCAGGGTTGAAGTAGTAGTAGTAGTAGTAGTAGTAGTAGTAGTAGTAGCAGCAGCATGTTAAACTCTGACTTGATAAAATAGTACATCTAAAACAGAGAAAAAATTAAGTCTTATCATTTTAACATTTGTTGTTATCTATGAAGTCGAAAACTGTAGAAATATTGGAAATACTTCATAATAACTACACTTTATTTAGCATTAATAAAGCATGAGCACAGACTTGATTCATAAGGAACAAATCGTTTATTTATGGGCCAGACTTAACTAGTTTTTTTTTTTTTTTTTTTTTTTTGATCTATGTTATAATGTTTCTTCATCACAAACATACCTGGAGTTGGGTTTTGTTTCATTCACACGTTTAACACACAAGTTCTTCTTCTGTTCAAACCGAAAACACGCTGTTCCACCTTATGATGTCATGTGGTAATACAGGAAGTGCTCCACTGTGTTTTTAAACTCCACACACCTTCACTAAAATCATTTGGTTAATTTCAACCCTGGAATTGCCGATTTCTACCGAACAAAAGTTAAAAGGTAGTTGTTAACTTGAAAACTACTAACGCTTCATGACATCACAAGGTGGGACAGAGCATTTTGAGTTTTGGAGATGCAGACAGACTAAAACCAGGATTACTCAAACGTACGACAAATCCGTGCATGTTTTTGAGGAGGAAATAAGATTATAACATGTTCATGGTTTATTAGATGTACTTATTTTCAAGAATCACCAAATCTTTGTACATTATCACTATGGCAAGATGTATGTCCAACTATACAACTTAATATTGTGCGTCTCAGTCTTGTCTCCTCATTTCCACCCTGTCAGCACACTTCCAGTCGTACTACGCGCATAATAAAATGTGTATTCGTATCCTTTTTGATGGCGGCGTCTTTAGTAAACAGAATAAATGCATGCTTAAATCTGGAGTGACTTTGATTTGATGAAAGAGTGCGAGCAGGAATAGAAGCCCTCCACGTGATTGTCTGCAGCTGTTACCGTGGCGCTCGTGTGTTCTGGGCTCCGATTGGTCAGTCCGGACATTTCTGAAAATACATTGGACTGATTAATTAAGGCTCCATGGCTGCGGTTTAAATAATGTTGGAATTTCAATACGGGAGAGTCGTCGTGTGGCGGTTAATGATGAAGAAATTGCAAGTTTTAGAGGTCTGTGTGTAATTTTTAGGCATTTAAAACACTTCATACATTTAAAGTCTAGCACAAAAAGCTTCACATGCAACAGAAAAATGACAATAAATAAAAACAACAGCAACCCCACCCCCACCCCAGTGTTTCATCCAACAATTTAAACTGAAACATAAAACATAAAGCTCTTAAAGGTTGTAGTAAAAATAAAAATGGAGAGCTAAAATCAGATGGAGACTAAGTGAAATAGTAATCATAATGCGATTTAAAACAAATAAACAATAATAAGTAAAAGTTTCAATTAAAAGCTAAATTGAAAAGATACATTTTGAGTTTACTTTAAAAAATATGAGCACTCGCGGCGGACCTCAGATCTTCAGGTCGACTGTTCCACAAACGGGGGCCGTAAAAGCTGAACGACGCCATGAGTTTTAGTTTGGACTCTCGGGACAGTTAAAAAATGACTACCTGAGGACCTGAGAGTCAGATCAGATAAATAAATTGGACTCAGACCATTAAGAGCTTTATAAACTAATAAAATAACTTTAAAATCTATCTTGAAGCTCACAAGACGCCAGTGCAGAGACTTCAATACTCTGGGGTTTAAAGGTCCTGTATTACACAAAACGGACTCTTTTTTTCTCGAGCTTTAAGGCATGTTGTAATGTTGTTACCTCCTCAAAAACACACCTGGAGTTGTGTTTTGTTTCATTCACACATATCATTTGTCTGTCTACATCTCCACATCTCTGTCACGAAGCGGTACTTTAAGTTAACTGCTCCCCTTTACACGTTTAGTTCAGTAGAGATCGGCGATTCCAGGTCTGAAATGCTCCAAATGATTCTAGTGAAGGTGTAGCGTAAATTGTGTAGGGGCCCTTTCAACTTTGCCATTTTCAAATGTCTGGAGTGTTAACTTTTTCGCAACTTACTCTACTAATTGGCCTATTCCCTTGTATTTGAGCAAAACCTGTCTCGCCCAGATGTATGCAGATATATTTCATAAGCAGAGGTCAAAATAAGTCCAATCTGTACTTTCTGCATCTAATTATAAACTGTGTTATTGTCCGGTAACAGGAAGTGCGCGTTAGCATGCTAGTTGTTATCATTACCGACACGGCGAACTTCAATCTAGTCTCTGTGAGTTGTGAAAAGCACTTATAAATGCACCATGGTGAGAAATTCGGGTGCTTTGAATGCATAAGGTAAGTGAGGAATAACAAACTGCAAATCTTTTTTTTCCCACATACTTTAAAAACAGTAAAAATCTGGTACAGCGTCTCTAAATGCGTCAAATCGGTCTTAAATATTTAGTGTTTAGCTTCAGTATTGGTGCTGTACTGTGTGGACAGAGGGATCTTTTATACCAGTCAAATAAGCAGCATTTAAAAACCTGTGAACTCAAGTGTGAAATATGTTGTGAGAGCCAGGTGTGCAGAGGAGTGCTGAGCTGAATCCTGTCTACTCCTCTTCCACTCAGAATCATACAAATACTCCTACTGCGTGTAATCCTGTCTGTACTTCTACTGGTAGTACCATTACAAATACTAGGATGACTTTCAAAGATATTACATTATAAATATACTGTATTAATGAAAGCAAAATAGTTTCTTAAAACTAAGTCACAACTACTACCTACCAACAATTATTACTAGAACTGCTGCAAAAACCACAAGTGCAACGCATCAGTTTTACTGTATACAGCACTTTTCCAGATTCTCAAAGTCACTCCGTGCATTATTCATTCACTCCAGTGGTCAAATACTATTGTAACCACAGCTGCCCTGAGTCAGACTGACATAAAGGAGGCTGCCAGTCAGTGCCGTCTGCCCCGGTCGACTTGGCAATGTGGGTGAAGTGTTTTTACCACTAACAACCTACTACTACAACTACTTGAACTACAACTTGCTACTACCATCAAATAATGAGTATAAGTATATTTCACACTGTAACTCATGGTTTTGTATGAAAATAATACCTATTGTACTTTTAGGAACAACATTTTATTTAGAGAAAAAATATATATAATCTGGGGGAAAAAATGTATTGATATTAAAACTTTTGTTTTAATTTTCATTTATTTTAATAATCTCACCACTACTCCAAACCATAACCCGAGCATAGTATGAGTGTAAGTGTAACCTTTTTACTGCATTGACTCTCTACCTATTGTAAACTTGAGTCCAAAAATCTACTACTACAGATCTACTGCTACTACTGACTACTGACTACTACTACTACTGACTACTACTACTACTACTACTACTACTGACTACTACTAATACTGGCTACTACTACTAACTACTACTGACTATTACTACCAGCTACTGACTACAACTGACTACTACTACTAACTACTACTACCGACTACTGACTACTAGCAATACTACTACTTACTACTACTGCTACTACTGGCTACTAATACCACTACTACTACTACTGACTACTACTACTACTACTACTACTACTACTACTACTACTACTACTACTACTACTACCGACTACTACTACTACTACTACTACCGACTACTACTACTAACTGCTACTACCGACTACTACTACCGACTACTGACTACAAGCAATACTACTACTTACTATTACTTTACTACTAATTAACAACCCTAGTATATTTCACATTGTAACTCATTATGGTTTTGTATGAAATTAAGACCTATTGTACAAAATTATATTAAGATAAGAGAAAACATTTTAAGAAAAAAATGGACTTTCATTCTTTGTTCTTCAGTCTCAATCACATCACTACTACAAACCATCACCCAAGTATAATTAATTTATTATTATTTTTTTTAAATATAAGTCTCTCTTGAAATCTGATTGGTCGACATCTCCCTCCATTTCCATAACTCACTTAAGACCAGCTCCTCCCCTCTTCACCCTATCAGCGCTCACGTCCGCCTGCATTATTTAGATCAACACGCCGCGCCCACATTTGGGGACAAACTAGTTTTGAAAAGCGGGGAGGGATTTTGACCCACTTTGCATCCCGTAGAATAGTCCAATCCTCCCGTACTGTCACATTCAATCAGCCTGAAGCATTAAAGCAGAGAAGGATGGAGACTGTTCAAATCATCTGTGGAATATTTAGCTGTGTAATGTGTTTGGCGTTTGAGATAAATTGAAAAATAAAAGATGTTATTACCGTATTATAAGAAGAGGTAGTCATAACTAAACCATGAGAAAGCCCGGTTCTGATTGTATTGTAATGACTGAATAAATTATGCTACACGTTCTTTCACTTAGCCTCAGATCTACCTGTGTGTGTTGTGTGTGTTGTGTGTGTTGTGTGTGTTGTGTGTGTTGTGCGTGGGGTTATCCTCTGAAGAAGGGGTTGCTTTCGGTTCAAATACAGCCAAGAAGTACTTTGAGTGTGAGTATTTCTGAGGTAAAAGTACAAATACAGTATTACATAAAAGTATTAAATGTTGAGATTTTACTCCCGTTGACGAGTAAAACCACTGCTACAGATCCAATCGCTAAAATTAGGCCAACTACAACCAGCGGTAATACTACTACTACTACTACTACCACCATCACCAATTACTACTACAGATGTTACCACTACGACCAGTGTCACTACTACAATCACCAATGTTACTGTTCTTACTACTACCACCACCATAGTAACCACCATGTTACACTTACTACAATGTTACTACTACCATCACTATTACTGTTACCACTGCTACTACTACCATCACTAGTGTTACTGATACTACTACTACTAGCAATGTCACTACTACTACCATCACCAGTGTTACTGTTATTACTACCAATGTTAATACTACCACGAATATTACTGTTACTACTACTACTACTACTATCGGTGTGACTACTACTACTACCACCAATGTTACTGTTACTACTACCACGAATATTACTGTTACCACTGCTACTACTACCATCACCAATGTTACTGTTACTACTACTACTACTAATGTTACTACTACTACCGCCAATATTACTACTACTACTAATATTATTGTTACTACTGCTACCACTACCATCTCCAATGTTACTGTTACTAATACCAATATTTCTGCTACTGCTACCCCCAATATTACTGTTACTACTGCTACTACCGTCACCACTGTTACTACTACTACCAATATTACTACTACTACTACCCCCAATATTACTGTTACTACTGCTACTACTACCATCACCAATGTTACTGTTACTACTACCAATGTAACTACTACTACCACCAATACTACTGTTACTACTACTACCAGTGTTACTACTAGTACTACCACCATCATTGTTACTGTTACTACCATTACCACTACTGCATGCATTTGTATTTGATATCTGATCAACTAAAACACAAAAACGATATGGTAGAGACTACTACCTGTTACTTCTATAAAACACAAACCTTTGTACTGTTTGTTACTAATAATCAAAACTGTTAAATATAACAAAAGAAATGGCATTTTAAAAAATGGTATACTGAGTGACTTCTATACTAGCACTTCGTTTATTTTTAAGAGAAATGTCAAAAGCATCTTGACTTGTTCTGGTTAATAACAGTTTTCATCTTGTAATAGTTTTCACGTTGGCCTGTTCTAGTCTATAAAAAGCATTTAACAGCTCTACACAAAAGAGATTAGCCTCGGTAATGGTCAGACCACTCACTACTGCACTAAACATAGTATTTTTGTACCACTCATGTCTGAGCCCTAGCATCAGTCATCATTGTGTGCTTTTAAATGGAAGGGAGACATCATTTGTAATGGCTCCAGGCTCCAGCACAGTTTCCAATGATCGCAGTGGGATTGGACCAGTCTTTCTGACCCAAAAACTCACAGAAAAAGATAATTTTGTGGAAGGAAATACAGAGCTAGTTGTATACTTTGAGAAGGTAATATATGAGGACAGAACTGGAAACTACTTTATAATTACTACAGCTTAATTAGTCTTAAGAAAGCATGAGCAAAGATTTAACTTTTACAAGAGTAGTTATGAAGTACATGTGTAGTCAAATATGAGGTGATCAAAACTGGCAAGTCATAGTAATGTGATTTAAAGTACTACTACCACCTACTACTACTAGGGAATTTCATGTTTTATAGCTTTAACTATTGTATACATGTGGGAAACAAGTACTGCTACTACTGCAAGTCAAGTATGTAACTTCTAAAACAGTAGTAGTGGCAAATTTAGTAAGTATTCAAAAACTACTACTACTACTTATTAATTACTGTTTTTATGAAGAAACGTCTCAAAACAGTACAATTTGTGGCAAATTTAGGAAGTATTCAAAAGCTACTACTTATATTACCACTACTACTATCACTATTACTACTACTACTACTGCTACGACTGCTACTACTACTACTACTACTACTACTGCTACTACCTACTAATTACTGTTTTTATGAAGAAACGTCTCAAAACTGTACTACGAGAGGCAAATTTATAAAGTATTCACAAAAACTACAACTTATACTACTACTACCACTACTACAACATTATGGTTTTTATGAAGATCCATCTCAAAACAAAACTATTAGTGGTAAATTTAGTAAGTATTCAAAAGCTAGTACTTATATTACCAATACTACAGCCACTACTACTACTACTACTACCACTACTACCTGTACTACTACTACTACCACTACTACTACTGCGACTACTTAATTACCGTTTTTATGAAGAAACGTCTCAAAACAGAACTGTTAGTGGCAAATTTAGTAAGTATTCAAAAACTACTACTTATATTACCACTACTACTGCCGCTACTACTACTACTACCACTACTACTTCTACTACTACTACTACCACTACTACCACTACTACTACTGCGACTACTTAATTACCATTTTTATGAAGAAATGTCTCAAAACAGAACTATTAGTGGCAACTTTAGAAAGTATTCAAAAATTTATATTACCACTACTACTTTCACTACCACCACTACTGCCACTACTACTACAACTTATTAATTATTGTTTTTATGAAGAAACGTCTCAAATCAGTACTATTAGTGGCAAATTTTGTAAATATTCAGAAAGTAATGCAAGGTAATTTAGCAGAAAGGAGTACTAATTAACAATTGCGATGACTATTACTGTTACAACTACAATAATTACTACTACTATCAGCTGCTACTACTACTACCCAAGAGTAGTAGCTCTTGTACTCTGTTAGCTCAGATGTCCAGGCCGACCAGCTGGAGCCCTTCTCTGTTTGATCTTTGCACACATGACATTTGGCTCGTGAGTGAAGCTACTGGAGCCCAGAAAGGACAATCTTCACAAGAGCCGCTTCTCCGACCGGATCTCCAGCCCAGACACATTATATTAAATGGAGAAAGCTCCAACTCAAATGGAGCTTTATTGGACTGGCTGAACAGAAAATGACTTGTGAGATAGAAGATTGATTTTTAAGTAGTTGAATTTACTAAAAGATAAAAGAAATTAATAAGAATTAGTTGAGCTCATTAAAAAAATGGAAATGAAATGAAATTGTTGGTGGATTTGCTCAACTCAGTCCAAGTATATTTTCCATAGATATTTCCTTCTAGTTGTGATAAATGAATGGGAATTTGATTAGAAAGGGCATCTAAACTACTATTACTACCACTACTGCTACTGCTACTAGAATTACCACTACTAGAACCAGATACTATTACTACCACTGCTAGAATTACTGCAATTAGAACTACCACTACTGGAACTACCACTATTATAACTATAACAACTATAACTGCTACAATAACTACCAGTACTAGAACTACAGTTACCACTACTGGCAGTAGAACTAGAACTACAACAACTACTACTAGAACTACTACTACTAGAACTACCACTACTACAACAACTAGAACTACTACTACTACTAGAACTAGTACTACTACTACTGCTACTAGAACTACTACTATTTGAACTACAACTACTGTTACTAGAACTACCACTACTGGAACTAGAACTACTACTACTAGAAGTAGAACTACTACTACAACTACTGCTATTAGAATTACCACTACTGGAACTAGAACTACTACTATTACGACTACGACTAGTACTACTCCTAGAACTAGAACTACTACAATTAAAACTACCACTACTAGAACTATATCTACCACTACCAGAACTACCACTACAAGAACTAAAACTACTTCTACTAGAACTACTACTACTAACTACCACTACAAGAACTAGAACTACTACTATAACAATTACCACTATTAGAACTACTGCTACTAGAACTACCACTACTGGAACTAGAAATACTACTACTTGAACTACTACTACTACAACTACTGCTACCAGAACTACCACTACAAGAACTAAAACTACTTCTACTAGAACTACTACTACTACTACAACTACCACTACAAGAACTAGAACTACTACTATAACAATTACCACTATTAGAACTACTGCTACTAGAACTACCACTACTGGAACTAGAACTACTACTACTAGAACTACTACTACTAAACTACTGCTACTAGAACTACCACTACTGGAACTAGAAATACTACTACTTGAACTACCACTACTACAACTACTGTTACTAGAACTACCACTACTGGAACTAGAAATACTACTACTTGAACTACCACTACTACAACTACTGCTACTAGAACTACCACTACCAGAACTAAAACTACTTCTACTAGAACTACTACTACTACTACTACAACTACCACTACTAGAACTAGAACTACTACTATTTGAACTACCACTACTAGAACTACTGCTACTAGAACTACACTACTACTGGAACTAGAAATACACTACTTGAACTACTACTACAACTACTGCTACTAGAACTAACTACAAGAACTAGAACTACTACTATAATAATTACCACTATTAGAACTACTGCTACTAGAACTACCACTACTGGACCTAGAAATACTACTTCTAGAACTAGAACTGCTACTACTAGAAGTACCACTACTACTCCGAGGCAGTTCATTTACAAGTCTTGTAGGAAATCAGAATATAGTCATTTCTTGTGATCGGTAGCAACACATACAAATAAACAAAGGCAACACAAGACTGCATAAATAAATAGTCTAAAAACAAAAGAAGCATCTATTTTGACAGCAACAAGACTGGCGCCTGCAAAATACACCCTTGTGAGTAACCTTATACCAACTCTTTCATGCAAATTCTGTCCCCTCTGCTTCTCAGAATAGCTTTTAATCTTATTCTCCGCAAATTTATGCACACGAATGACAAATTAAAAAACGTGTCAGCTGACGTTATGGAGTGTGATAAACATACGCGCTGACAACAGTTTGGAGAAGTTGTATTTTCCGATAAGATCTCATTATAATACCGAGCACCATCTTTGAATATATTACTAAATAAATGGGGTCCTTCGTTGTAACATGGCTGACATCTCTACCTGAATTTTGTGTTATTTATTTGCAAATGTATTCGGCTTTGAAGGTTAATTACTGGAAAAATGCATATTAAAAAAGGTATGGGAATCGAAAGTTCAACTCATACTTTCGAACATTCACTACGGAAATACATTTTATGCATTTTATACTGTGGAATATTATACAAAGGAACAGCATTTCATGGTGACAAACAGGATGAAGCCTCTCTCTAGGCCAAATAAGAGTCAGGTTTGTGGAGATACAAGCCCGCTCAGAATACGGATGTATGCTTTTCTTGCTTTCAGTGCAATAAGAACAACTAAAATGAAAAAGAAACAAAAAATATGCTTTTATTTGATTCTGTTTTTGGCTAAAAGGTCACAAAATGTGGCTTTAATGAGTTGGTATTCTATAAAATAGGCTGGCTGTCATAATGTTTTGGCTGATCTGTATTAATGTGTTGTAGGAGGTAGACAGAGCATGGATAACATAGTTTTTTTAGTTTGTAATATGTGCAAAATTTGAGAATGTCATCGAGTATTATTTAAAAATTGTCAATAAATGGTATTAAAAGTTTCTACATTACGTAAAATTAACTCTTGTGAGCTTTTAGTCATGTTATAATGTTGTTATATCCTCAAAAACAAACCTGGAGACACATGTTTGAGTAACTATTATCAGTCGGTCTATATCCCCAAAACTCAAAATGCTCTGTTCCACCTTGTGATGTCATGAAGCGGTAGTTTTCTAGTTAACAGCTCCTTTTACCTTCAGTAGTTCAATAGAGATGGGCAATTCCAGGTTTGAAATCATCCAAATGATTCTAATGAATTTCTATGGCATTTAAAAACACAGTGGAGCACTTCCTGTAGTGTTTTCCAATTTGAGAGAAGATTTAGCCTAAATATTAGGGGTGTAAGAAAAAAATGGATTCAGTGATATCGTGATACTACACAATTTGCACAATTCCTGAATCGATTCAAAATGTGTCCGAATCATATTTTTGAGTTACATTTACTTTTTTCGTTTTTCATTTACTTTTTGTTTTGTTTTTTCATTTACTTTTTTCGTGATTTCAAAATAAATATATTCATGTAATACAATTCTGTGCTTGTGAAGGTGTACTTGACTATATTATTAGAAGTAATTATTGAGTAATCGCAATATATTGTCCAGTAGTATTGTTTTAATGTTGGGATATATGCAGAGTTTGCGTGTTAAACATGTGTGAAAGAAACAAAACACAAGTCCAGGTCTGTTTGTAATGAGGAAACATCAGAAAAAGTTTTAAGTGCATTTTTAAATTATTGGACAGTCCACGTTTTGTTTTGTGCTCTAATTGAATCTTCACCAAGACATTATTGAAAAGCAAAACCAACAAAATACGAAATCTTTTTTGTCAATATCGCCCACCCACTCTGTATACTGTATTCGATTTCAAACTAATGAAAAACTAACAATTAAAAACTTTTCTTGACGTAGCCTTGACAGCTCTCTTTTTGCTAATTTATTAAGCTACTAATTACAAGAAATAAACTTCTCCCAAAAAAGGGTGATTTTCTTGGAAGCTGCTTTGTATCATCTTTTTATTCTTCTTGCATACCGCCGCTAATGAGAATCCTCAGAGGAATGGCCGGGGCAATCATGTCTCCTTTACAACGCTACCAAAAGAAGAGGGCATTAGCGCGTAATAGAAGCTAGCTAGCTCCAGATCACGGCATCCAAGAAGCGCTAACCATTTAATCAATTCCGATCGGGTCATGCTACTCCCGACTCTGCGCGGGAATGCTGGGAAAAATATGAGCATACCGGGGATAGACCGGGGAGACTGTTACTGTAAAAGAGGAGATAGGGAATCCAATGTATTTCCTGGAAGCTATTTTCAAAGTTCCTATAAATTGACTCTTGTGAGCTTTTAGTCATGTTATAATGTTGTTGCCTTTTCAAAAACAAATCTGGAGTTGTGTTTTATTTCACTCACACATGGTTGAATAATCTTTTATTATTAGTCTGTACATCTCCGCTCCAACTCAAATGGAGCTTTATTGGACTGGCTGAACAGAAAATTACTTGTGAGATAGAAGATTGGTTTTTAAGTAGTTGAATTTACTAAAAGATGAAAAGAAATTAATAAGAATTAGTTGAGTCCAAGCATATTTTCTACAGTGCATCAGTTTTTCCATAGATATGCCATTCTAGTTTTTAATACAACTTGATAAATGGATGGGAATTTGATTAGGGAGGGCATCTGAACTACTACCACTACTGCTAATGCTACTAGAACTACCACTACTACCACTAAAATTACTACTACTACTACTACTATACTACTACTACTATAACTACTATTACTATAACCCATTGTTTGACAAAGACTGGGTCGCAAAAGATTTAGTTTTAGCTTACCTTGTCACGATCTGCATGTAGATTGAAATGTTAAGACAAATTTTGTATAATTTCTAATCTTTTTGTAATTATTTTATTGACTATTTTATTCCAATATTGCTGGTTCAAATGAATGTTGGAAAGAAAAAGAAATGGGCTTCATTTGATGTCAAAATAGCGGATTTATGGATCCTTTTATTGCTGCTTCAATTACTGTTTTACATTGTTTAAATCCTGAGTAATACTAATAGTTCAGAGAGACACAATCACTCAGTCAACAATAAAATATCCTCATTAAAGTTCAGTAATGGTCACATCCACCTTTATTTTGTGATTTACGAATAATGTCTATTGACTTGGGTTGTGAAGGTTTGTGACTTTTAAAATATGGGTCCCCAGAAAAAAAGTTTGGGAAACACTGCTAGAACCACTACTATTATAACTACTAGAACTGCTATTACTACTATCACTACCAGCACAAGAATCTCCAAGCATCTCCAAAGCTCAAAACGTCATGTCACAAAGCGGTAGTTTTCAATTTAACCTTTTTCAAGCTACCTTTTACCTTTTGTGTAGAAAAAACGGGCAACTCCAGGGCTGAAATGATCCAAATGATTCTAGTGAAGGTGTATGGAGTTTAAAAACACAGTGGAGCACTCCCTGTTGATCCTGTCTGAGAGAAGAACTCAGCTAAATATGAAGGATTAAATGTGTGAATGAAACAAAACACAACTCCAGATATGTTTTTGATGAGGAAACAACATTATAACATGCAAGAAAATAGCGTAAAATGGGACCTTTAATGTTATTCATTTCATACATCTTGACTGAATATATATCGAATTAGTTGAGATAAAAATAAACTTGGCCTGTTGACACATTGCCGTGACATCGCACTAGGGCTGTCCTACATGTCTATCGGCAAAATGTTCAGCAGTTACCATAGTTGCACAAAATACAAAATAGATTTAAACTACTCATGTTCAGGAGCCTTAGCTGAACTGTCCTGTTTAGGTGTTCGACTTTTAGTACGAAGGTGACTAACTGAAAAAACTGTTGTCTAATGGTAGCTTGTGACTCATTTTATGTGAGAGAGTTTTTTACAGCACAAATCAGCTCACCTGTTGTAGCTCCAAATAAGTCAGTAATTTCTGGTCAGATTGTGTTAAAATGAAGCTCGGAATAAAGTCTAACTTGAGTGACAGAGCTTCAAACAGAGCAGTGCTTCCAGTTGGCATCACACCCCCCAAGGAATATTGAAGACATCAGCTGCAAAGTATCAATATGTGAATTAAGGCTTAACACAACTGAGCAAGCAAAAATCTTAACACAATCACACCTTCGTTGGTAGTAAGAAGTCTTGCTAAACTATATAAAAACATGGTGTACAATATATGAACAATCTGCGAACTGAAGAACTTTATTACAAGTTGTGTGTTTTGAATATTTTGACTGAGATCCCAAACGTCTGGTGTTACCAAATCTAACTCTTGATTTCTCCAGATTTGGCTCTTTTATTGCATTTTATAAATAACATAGTTTGGACCATTTCTTCTAGCAGCAGCTGCGCACTTAAATGTAAAATGTAAAATAAATAATGCCAACTGCCTGACATAATTAAGAAATATAATTCCCAAATGAAAGATATTCTTAAACTATATAATTGTATGCATTTTTAAGGACAAAAATATAAATGATCATATTAAATGGTATGAGGTGAATCACTGTGGCTTATAGACCAAATTAAATAATACCAGTTTTGTCATTTTAAAGCAGTGGATTAAAGGTGCAGGATTTAGAATGTAATATCTTCTTACTTTCGCCTGGAATATTTCAAAATATAGCATTTTTTTCTTGCAGGCATCAATATTACTGCAGTCTCACAGCGCTTACTTCTCCACAGATCTGACCTGTAACAAAGTCTAGTGCTGCTGACCGCTCATTTCCGTAAGAATGGGTTTAATGCTATACTGCGAAAAGTTTCCAGGCAACGCTAAAACGTCTCAATGAGGACATCAGATGACAAACTTTGGCAAACCTTGGCAAAAAGTTGTATAGTACACGTTACTTAATATATTATGCATTATGTGTACTGCTTAACTTAAATAATGGCTTTATAAGAAACTAGGCATTCAGTTTTCAGCTTGGGTGCTCCACATACTTGAATTTGGTGTAAGGCTTCATCTACTGGCAGCGGAGTTTAATTACCATAGGGGGGAAAAAAAATCTCAGCTAATAACAAACATGCCCTGATCTGTACTGAATGCAATTTGATGTCAGGAAGGCCTAAATGAGTTCAATGAGAACTGCTGAGTGTCTACCTCTGACGTAACAATACTGGGAATATTCAAACAGTTTTTTGTGATGCCTTGTAGAGTCAATTTGGCATGATGTGTGTCCTTTAAAACACATTGTAAATTAGAGGTTTACACGTGTTGCTTTCAAGCTCAGAGCTGGATAAAATAGTCTCAACATTCAGTAGAGATGGTACTATAAAGTCAACAATGTAAACCTTAAAATTACATACCTTCCCATATATTTGGACACAGGTGACAGTACTATAGTAATGTCGTTGTAAGCATACAGTAATAATGGACAAAATATGACATCAGAAATTAAAAGGATTCCGGTGAGGATGTATATACTTAAAAAATACTTAATACTTAAAAACCTGTTTGGCATTTGTGTCCTTTTAAACATTCAGTCAGAGGTAGAATTGTGCCTCACCATTCAGCATACATTGTACTATAAAGTCAACAACGTAAACCTTAAAATTACATACTGTATCTTCCTGTACATTTGGAGAACAGGAGGTGACAGTATTGTAGTAATGTTAATATAAATATGCAGTAATGGACAAAATTTGCAGTCAGAAAGGCTCAACATTATTATGATGATGTAACAAAACTGGAAAATTTCAAGTGTCCTTTAAAACATATCATCAATTAAAGCTTGAATTGTGTTGCTTTCAAAGGTCCTTTGCACAGTATTGGAGAAAACGGTCAATATTCAGTACACATCACACTATAAAGTCAATTTTAACCCAGGAATTACTCCATACCTTCCCATAGATTTGGACACATCTGGTGACTGTATTGTAGTAATGTTGCTGTGAGCATGCAATAGTAACGGCCACAATTTGACATCAAAAAGGTTTAAAATGATGATTTATGGACTTAAAACTACTTAGTGTCTAAATCTATGATGTAACAATACAGGGAATTTTCAAACAGTATTTTGCGATGGCTTGTGCAGTAAATTTGGCATAACATGTGTCCTTTTAAAATGTAAATTAGATGTTGAATTGTGTTTTCGTCAAGGTCCTTCGGAGAAAACAGTCTCAACATTCAGTGTACATCGCACTATAAAGTCAACAATGTAAACCCAGGAATTACCCCGCGCCTCCCTGTAGATTTGGACACAGGGGGTGACAGTATTTCCCTGTAAAAATCAGCGCGGTGTCTTGTTTTGCACTTGTTGTGTTGTGGGAGTAGAATCATGCATAATTCATTGTTTACCTGATGGACACGCTGTCTAATTAAATGTGTAAAAACGCGTGCAGTTGTGATGGACCACTCAACCTGCGCCGGTACATGTGACAAAGTTCGAGATAATAAAACTCCCAGTGTTACCGTGGGCTTTCCCCGTACTCCACTGATACTCAGAGACACTGTCAAGCAAAAGGGGGGAATAACAGAGACAATGAAGCCGGTATTGTGGAGTTGTTTGCAGTTTTTGGTCCTGCGTGGGCGGGTGTTTGTTGTGATTGCCAGATTAATATTTTTCACGTTAACAGAATACTGATTTTTTTTATTTCCCATTGGCGGTTTGATGTCCTACTGTGTCACAAACGTTGTTGTTGTTAATAAAATCGACTCTAGATAGGCAGCAATGTCATATAACTTGGCATATTATACTGTAAGTGAAAGGTTGGTAGATGAATCTAGTCTGCAATTGTGTACTTGGGCAAGACTTTTCCATATTTCCATTGTTGTCTATCCTTTGTCATAAAAGTCAGTCCTAATAATTGGCTAACACAACTAGAGATAGGTAGCAATGTCATTTAACTTGATGTATTTTAAGTGGAATGGTTGGTGGAGGATCTATTCTGCCATTGTGCACTTGGGCAAGACATTTCAACCATGTTTCTTATAGTTATCTTGTAATGTTTTGTGCTATGTCATGAAAAACATCGCTAGAATAACAAAATCAGTAGCAATATAATTTCAAACTTGACGCAATATAAGCAAACCGTTAGTAGATGGTTCTATTCTGGCATTGTGTAGTTGGGCAAGACACTTCACACATATTTCCTGTAGGGCGTATTGTTTGTTGTCTAATCTATGTCATAAAAATCACTGTTAAGAATTCACTAAAAAAAACAGAGATGGGTAGTGATGTTGCGTATGTGGAACTGCTATGATGTCCTTGGGCAAGACACTTCTCACTCATTTCCTGCTGGGTATAGTATTGTTTTTTGATTGCTGGTTCGTTGCCATGTCCTATTGGCCAAGCTGGTGTCACCTAGTACCTCCACGGTTTGCAAGAATCCCGGAAGTTGTAGACCGCGCACCGGCCAATCAGCAAAGATCTGTGAAGCCATGATGTCAAACTCAAGCGTCTGTCTGGGTCCCTTTTTGTGGTTCAGCACAACAGTAAACAAAGCGGTCGAGATGGATGTAGACGAAGACATACATTCTGTGTTGGCAACGATTCACGAGATTGAGGATTTAGAGCTGGAACAAAGAGAATGTCTGGAGAATTTTTATCAAGAGGAAAGGCGTTATTGCCCTTCTTCCTATGGGATTTGGTGCATTACATACGTCACGACCAAATGGCAGTGATTGGTTAAATAAAAAAATACACACCTACCATCAAGCAAACAAATCCTAATGCTGCTGCGATGTAAGACGGTTTACACAAAGTGAAACTGGCAAATGTCCGATACAAATTGTTGCTATAATTGGCTAAAATCAACAAGACGTAGTAGCAATGACATTTAGAACTTGCATGTTATGAGCAAAAGGTCGGTAGATTGATTGTGCCTTGGTGTCACGTGCAAGCTTTCCTGAAACGTTAAAGTCCCATTGATATAAATAAGATAGTAGACTAGTTATTATTCACAAAAATAATGAGGATTGACCCATGCTGTCGCACCCAGCCATACAGCCATTGTAGGGATGTAACAATAACCGAAATATCGTGATATCATATTGTCAGAACTCTCACAATAATATCGTGGTCCATCACAATATATCAAACTGCAAGGTTTTTCACTTAAATGTATTAAAAAAGAGGGAACTGCATAGGCCATGATCCTTTTCTTACTTTAGGACATATTAAAATAACTGTTATTAAGCACTTTAAATCTTATATTTTTGGAATATGGCAGTAATGATGTACACTGAAGACTGGTCAAGGTATTTAAAAAGGAAAAAACTGACATATGTACAATTCTGTGAACCTCTCCAAAATATCGCAGTAATTATCGTACCGTGAGATTTGGATATATGGTTACATCCCTAAGCCATTGTGTCCTTAAGCAAGACACTTATTTCTAAAACTAAGAAAACTAAGAAGAAATGCATTAAGAGAGGCCATTGCCACATCTGCGGCAGTTTGCCTCAGGACAACTCTGGCTTTGATTTAAGATTTTAAGAAGAAAAACAGTTTAAAACCAACTTTATAATGCAAAATGCTGTATATTAAGATAGGATTACTGTAAAAAAATATATGATTAAAACACTGACTATTTTAAACCTGTTAAAACTACATCTTGTATTGCTAGCGTGTCGTTTGAAGAGTGATATCCCACCTCAGTCTAGTCTTCTTCCATTAAGGTGATGATGTTTTTACTTGTGCCTGTCAAGTACATATTTGTCATTGTTAGCACAGGATTAGCCGCAGCTTAGCCAAAGCACCTGCTCTTTATTTGTGAACTTGCTAGCTTACGCGCTAAACTCTTTAAGCTTGATTTTCAACGCACTGAGAGGTAGTGCCGGCTTTTAGCATCAACCTCCAAATCCTCCCATTCACGCGGTAAACAAATTAGCATATATCCAACTAAGCGCTATACAAAAACTGTCAAATCTGTTAGCACGTTAGCGCTGCCGGTGGTTTTGTGGTGCAGTAGCCGTCTCGTACTTTTGCACTGTCACTTTTCCAATTTTTTGTGTGTGTGTGTGTGTGTGTGTGTCCCTTAGTGCTCCGCAAGTGTCACAGCTGTTATCTCTGTCTGACAAGTCTTTATAGAAGATAGACTATAACTATCAGCCCCGCTACTACTTCTGATAAAACTACTGAAAATACTACAACTACTAGCACAACAACAACAAGTACTATCTCCATTAACACTACTACGACTACTAAAGAAAGAAAATGCCACCATTCTGAAGTCCTGCACCATAACTCTTGGGCCCATCCACACTAGTACGTATTCGAGTCCTTTTCGTTGTGGATGCATTGTTCGTTCACACACGATTGAAAACGGCTCCAGAGACTCCACCTCCCGCGAATTCATCTGAGTACAGATCTGATCCGGCACTGTGTGGACGCCTGAAAACACTGATACGCTGATGTAGGTCTGTAATTCACCGGCAAAATGCCAAAAAGAGGCTAGAATATATGTCCATTCATATATACGGTCTAACCCTAACCCTAAAACGGGACTAAAACAGGACTAAACTACCTCTGAACCAGGACTAAACCAGTTTGGACTCGAACCTCGTTCATGTCTTTGACTTGGGACTTGACTCGGATTTGAGGTCAAAGACTAAAACAGGACTGAACCAGGATTGAACCAGGAGGACTGAACTAGCTCTAAACCAGGACTAAAACAAGACTGAACCAGGAACCAGGACTGAACCAAGGACTAAAACCAGGACTGAACAGGACTAAAACCAGGACTGAAAAAACAGGACTGAACCAGGACTGAACAGAGGACTGAAACAGGACTAAACCAGGACTAAAACCAGGACTGAACCAGAACAGGACTGAACCAGGACCAGGAACCAGGACTAAAACAGGACTGAACCAGGACTACTGAACCAGGACTAAAACAGGACTGAACAGGACTGAACCAGGACTAAACAGGAACCAGACTAAACCAGGACTGAACAAAACAGGACTAAAATGAAAACCAGGACTGAACCAGGACTAAACCAGGACTTAAAAGGAACAGGACTGAACTAGGACTAAACCAGGAGGACTAAACTACTAACCAAAACCAGGACTAAAACTAACCAGGACTAAACCAGGACTGAAACAGGACTAAACAGGACTGAACCAGGAAAAACCTAAACCAGGAAACTAAAAACAGGAACTAAAACAGGACTAAAACACTGGAATCATTTGGAAATGGATTTCAGATCAGGAATTACGAATCTACCACAATTTTCCAACTAAACGTTATGCAAATCTGCTCAAACTTGTTAGCATATTAGCCCCACCTGTGGTTTTGAGTTGCAGTGGCCGTCTCTCACTCATCACTGTCGCTCTTTCAAATAATTTTTTTTCTTTTCTTGTCAGTTTTTGGCTGTGTCCCTGAGTGCTCCGCGAGTGTCACAGCTGTTATCTCTGTCTGGCAAGTCTCTATTGAAGCAGATGAGCGCTATTTAAGAGAAAGCAGGTAAAAAGTGCGGCCTGCGTTCACTCGACCAAGAGAAGGTTACTTGTGACTACTCGCCTGATTGTTGCCGCGGCGATAGTTCATGTGTTTGTAATTATGAATGAAAAGGGAAAAATATAGATATAAAAATAGTTGCAATAGGCTGTTTCAATGGTGCTTGATTCACTGAACTGGATCCATTGCCTGCACTTACAAATAATATCACTACTCCTGCTGCTAGAACTACCAAAATTACTACAACTACTACTACATCCACTACAATTAAAAACACCACTAACACTACTACAAGGCCTACTTCTATACAATTGCCAAGCAATAACACTATTACTACTACTACTACTGCTACTGCCAACACTACTACTCCTACTACTCCTACTACCCATATCACAACTACTACACAACTGCCAACACTACTACTACTACCCAACTGCCAGTAATACTACTACTACTACTACTACACAACTGCCAATACCACTACTACTACTACTACACAACTGCCAGTACCACTACTACTACTACTACACAACTGCCAGTACCACTACTACTACTAACCACAACTGCCAGTACCACTACTACTACTACTACACAACTGCCAGTACCACTACTACTACTACTACACAACTGCCAGTACCTACTACTACTACTACTACACAACTGCCATACCACTACTACTACTACTACACAACTGCCAGTACCACTACTACTACTACTACACAACTGCCAGTACCACTACTACTACTACTACACAACTGCCAGTACCACTACTACTACTACTACACAACTGCCAGTACCACTACTACTACTACACAATGCCAGTACCACTACTACTACTACTACACAACTGCCAGTACCACTACTACTACTACTACACAACTGCCAGTACCACTACACTACTACTACTACTACACAACTGCCAGTACCACTACTACTACTACTACACAACTGCCAGTACCACTACTACTACTACTACACAACTGCCAGTACCACTACTACTACTACTACTACACAACTGCCAGTACCACTACTACTACTACTACACAACTGCCATACTACTACTACTACTACTACACAACTGCCAGTACAACTACTACTACTACACAACTGCCACACTACTACTACTACTATTACTACTACACAACTGCCAGTACCACTACTACTACACAACTGCCAACACTACTACTACTGCCAACACTACCATTACCAACATTACTACTGCCAACAATACCACTACCACTACCATTACCAACATTGCTACTACGACTACCAACACTAAAACTACTAATACCACTACCAAGATTTTTTTTATTATTATAATTTCCTACAAGGAGGATTCAAATATACATTGAGTAATAATGTGTTTAATGCGGCTTTGCACACATTTGTTTATATTTTACAGAAAAGAAACCACATGGCTCATTTACATAAACTATCAGCACTGATAAAAACAGCTTGCTACTAATGCAGTTCAGCTTCTGTCGGACTAAAGGACACGACTCAGTGGAATATGTGTGTTCGTTTTTGTGACAGAGGATGTGCTGCTGATGGTGAGTCTGTTCTGTGCGTGTATCGCATTGGAGATTGTTCGTGTGAAGTCTGCAGGTCATACACATAGACCATATAGCGGAGCGGCTTCGTAGTTACCAAAGTCGTACTAAAATATTTTGACAGATTTTTGAGCGCCGTGTACCACATAAAATCAGTTTGAGGTCGATTTGAGAAAATTAAAGGATTTTAAGTGTGCCTTATTGTCCGAAAAATACGGTATTTCTTCTCATATTTAGCTGCATATTTCCATTAGTTGCCATAACTGCTCACTCCACTGTTGAACACATTGAACACACTGGCTCTGGCTTAAATCACAGCACCTCTCCAATGTCCTGTTCCTCTCCATGCTGTTGTATCATCTCCCAATTACCCCCCACCCGCCTCCTCGTCATCCTCCCCACTCTGCCTGTGTGCTGATGGCTGGCTCGAGGCTCCATAGGCAGCCTGTCTGTACTGTCACTGTAGTCCCCCAGGCTCCTCTTTTACCCTGGCAGACAGACTAGTGCTGAGGACGTTCTAAAGGCAGTTCACTGTCTGCAGATGGGGCTGGTGCAGGTAGAGGAGATTTGTGGAGGTGGTGGAGGTGGGGAGAAGCGCTTCCGGGTCCTCTGGGGATTTTGAGGTAAACTTCAGCAGCAAGTTTAGCCAACATTGTGCTATACTTTATATTGCAATCAAATCGAATTTAACTTTTTTGATTTAACTTGATGCAACTATTAAAACTTATTTTGGTAAGAGAATCTGTCTTTTTGCAGAAGAATCTAGAGATGCTTTTTAGACTTCAACAAAGTACCAGTGTTGTCACAATACTACAATTTCAGACTCAAATTCTGTACTAAAGAATAGACTTGATACTCAATACAACTTCCGACACCACTGTCACGATTTAAAAAACACTCTTTAGACAATTTTCAGCATTAATTCGTAGTACTTTCTTTTCTATTCCCATGTGGTCTTATATCTGTGTAATTCCTCAGTGGTCCAGGCAGGTTCCTTAATGGACCATGGATGTACACTGAAGCTAAAGCTGTTCAGAAAAGGTTCTTATTTCTTATTTATTTGTAAAGGGACGGCACATATTAATCAACATTTAAAAGGTAAATATGTAAAGATTATAGCAGCGTGGCTAATTTCCATCTTCAGTCCCTCGGCAGGTTGATGTAAAATCATCAACAGGAGAGCAAAAAGTACAACAACGATCACACAAAAGTACATAAAACCAACACACTCACTATACATACAATCCATTTTAAACAGTTCATTTGAAGATCAAGTTCAAGAGTTAAACCAACAACCCCTCAATATAAAAAATACAATTAGGTTAAACATGGTGACATATTTGGCCATTGAACAACCACTGTTTTAAATCTTTAGAAAATGCTGCAGTGTTGAAAGTTCTCGTATATTACCAGGCACTGTGTTCCATGTTTGACCTGCTCGATAAACTAAATAGAGCTGTCCAAAAGCACTTTTCCTAAATGGCACAAAGCAGTCACTTGTAGAGCTGCTTTTGTTATGTGATTTCATTCATTCATTCATTTCTGTCCTGTGAATGTGATTTTTTTTTGTATCAGTACCTTCTCAAGTGAGTATCTAGTTTCGATACTAAGTTGTTTTGGTGTCAATTGTCTCATTTTTTTAAAAAACTTTTGACACCAAACAAATGACAAACTGAAGTGCATGGGATTTTTGGATTTGTTAGCTGTATCAGTTCATATTTCACTTCTCTCTTAAATGTTAGTTATCTATTAGGGATGTAACGATATCCAAATCTCTCTGTACGATATTATCACGATATGCATCTCACGGTACAATATTTATTGCGATATTTTGGAGAGGCTGAAGAGAATATAATTGTGGACAGGACTTTTTTTTTTTGCTTTTAAAATACCCTGACAAAATTTTGGTGTGAATTATTTCCGTCATAATCCCAAGAATTCAAGTCAAAAACATATTTCTTCATGTTGTCTGCACTGAAATGAATCATGGGATATGTAGTTCCCCATGTTTATAAGCTGTTGCTGTTATAAAACCATATATTTAAGCAAAGAAACTTGTAAGTCGATATATTGTGACGTCGCCCAGGATATAATTGTGAGACTTTTGATGATACGATATCACGATATTTCGGTTAATGTTACATCCCTATCGATACCTGCTCAAATGAGTATCTAGTTTCGATACTACGTAGTTTTAGTATGGATTAGTGTCTCATTTTTTATACTTCTGACCCCATACAAAGAACAAACTGAAATTCATGTGATTTTTGTATTAGTTAGCTGTATCAGTTCATATTTCACTTTTCTCTTACATTTATTGACTTATAGGTGTTTTATTGTTAAGAAATACATTGAAAACATGAATTCGGCTTGAGCACGGGGTCCCCTCTCCGCAGATCTGACCTGTAACCCAGCCTGAAGGAGTTTCTGTTTTGCTTATTTCCATACATTGGAGCATTACACATTGTGAGTGAAACAAAACACAAATCCAGGTATGTTTTTGAGTCAATTTTGTGTAATATAGGAGCTTTAAAACTAAAGCATACACACACTGTTGTAAGTTTTTAACCAAAATGTGAAAGTTTGAATTTCATTTTGAGTTATTCCTTCTGCAAAATGTAAAACGGTTTGATATTTGGACTTTCTCCTCAAAATCCATCACATACACATGATAATTTTAAAATGAGAAATCTTATCATTTACCCTGAACACAGAGAGAAAGTTGAATTAGTTTGACGGTTTGATATCTCTGGATCACATGTCCAGAGGAGTGACAGCGGTGCATTGTGGGTATTGGACGATGGATGAGTGTGGAGGCGTCTGAGGAGCTGTTCACCAGATTGATGAGAGAGGGTCAAAGTTCTCAGTCTGCGCCGTTATAAAGAGGACAAGAATCTTCCCATCATGGCCTTGAATTCTGAGTGGGAGGGGAGGAAGAAGTGGAGGAGGAGGAGAAGAGAGAAGAAGAGGAGAAGGAAGAAGAGGAGGAGAAAGAGAAAGAAGAGGAGGAGAGGTTGGAGGAGGGAGAGGAGGAAGAGAAAGGGGAGGAGGAAAAGAAGAAGAGGATTAGGAATAAGAAGAGGAGGAGTAGGGGGAATAGAAGAAGGAGATGGAGAAGGAAGAAGAGGAGGAAAAAAGGGGGAGGTGGAGGAGGATGAGGAGGAAGAAGAAAAGGAGAAGGAAGAGTAGGAGGGAGATGAGGAAGAGAAAGTGGAGAAGGAGGATGAGGAGGAAGAAGAAGAGATGGAAGAGGAGGGGGGAAAGAAGAGGAAGAGATGGAGAAGGAAGAAAAGGGGAAAAAAGGGGTAAGTAGAGGAGGATGAGGAGAAAGAAGAGGAGAAGGAGGAAGAGGAGGAAGAGAAAGGGGAGGAGAGGGAGAAGGAAGAGGAAGAGAAGGAAGAATAAGAGGAAGAAGAGGAGGGGGAATAGAAGAAGGGATAGAGAAGGAAAAAGGTGAGGAGGGGAAAGGAGGGGGAAGAGGAGGAGAGGTTGGAGGAGAAAGAGAGAAGGGAGGAGTGGGAGAAGGAGGGGGAAGAGAAGGAAGAAGAAGAGGATAAAGGAAGGGGAATAGAAGGAAGAGATGGAGAAGGAAGAAGAAGAGGAGGAAAAAAGGGGGAAGTAGAAGAGAAGGAGGAAGAGAAGCAAGAAGAAAGAAGAGGAGGAGACAAAGAAGGAGGACATAGAGAAGGAGGAGCAAGTAGAGGAGAAGGAGGAGAAAGAAAGGGGAGAAGGAGGCAGTAGATGATTAAGAAGATGAGGAGGAGAAACAGAAGGAAGAAAAAAGGGAAGAGGAGGAAGAGGAAGTGTGGTAGGACACAGTGTACTATTCAGATCTGATTTGAGTGTAGTAAGATTTGGAGGTATAGATGAGTGTTCCTTTTGACTTTTTTTTAACTACTACTACTACTACTACTACTACTACTACTACTACTACTACTACCACTACTACTACTACTACTACTACTACCACTACTACTACTCTATAATTGTTTTACCTTTTATGATTTAATTTACCATTATGCTATTACTATAGTACTATTAACAAGTTAAGTGGAGGAGATTTCAGTATATATTTTTGTATGTTATTTAAAATTTTAGACATTTTATTTCTATTAATTTACTATATTATTTCCTCCCTGTATTTATTTTTTATTATTATTCTAGCATTATATTTATTTTTTATTATTATACAGGTTATATCAAAAAAAAAGGTAAACACTCCATTCTATTCATATTTACATTTGGGAGGGCATCTGATGTAAAACCAATTACAATCAGGTTGCAAACTTCTGCACAATAGTAAATGACCCACTTACTTTGATACACTTGATTTTAGATTTACAATATAAAACAAAACAAAACTGACAACTCAAAACACAAAAGATCAGATCAAGAAATATATATATATAGTTAAAAATTAGCTTGTATTGAAGTAATAATTTCCTTCGTAACTTTAACCACGAAGTAATCATCGGGTTTCAAGTTTCATAAGAGTCGATTTGGAGGATATATTTTCAAATGTCACAACTTTTCATTACTCCGACTCCTCCTTGAGTCATACAATCATTTCCACGCGATAAGCCCGTTTTTATGAAGTAAAGATCAGTATTTTATTCGCATTCGCTATTACCGCTGCTTGGGTTGTCTTGCTATACCTTTGGGTAATTTCTAAAGACCATTTGATCGTATTAAATCTATATAAATCCCTTTAGATATGTTTGAGATCAGGCTGTTACTGTACAGTGTGGAGCTGGTGTCCACACGAAGGTCGATATCTGTCTGAGAAACCAGCTCTTTTCATTACACAGCTCTAATACTGTGAATATACGCGCTTCTTTTTTATCTAGGGCCAATCAAATGAAGTCTATTTTTGTGTTGTTTTTAATGAAATGCGGCGTGCGGAGTCAGTGGGTCGAATGTCACTGTTTAATTTCAGTTATCAGCGGATCTGGGGACTGGTTTCGTGAATGAGCCTGTGCTATAAACACTGAGATAACACCTTCAGGTTTCTTAATTGTTAATCTAGGTGTTTTGTAGCTGTCCCTGTTCAAATAAATGAAGTAAAAATGTGGCTCTTGTAAAAATAAAACTAGAATATGTTATCTTAAAGGTTGTATGGAGGATTTTTTTTTTTGTTTCAAGTTGTCAATGATAGCATTATAGAGGTGCAGTAGCCTTGTAATTATGATGACCAAAAAAAAGAGAATAAAAATTCATCAACTCTGGACGTGGTGGGGCTAAACATTTGCCAATAGATAACGACACTGCCTCGTTATCTGTGAGCTGACAGGCTGTCAATCAATCTCCCTACGTTTCTAGCGTAACTGACTTGCCTGCGCGCCGCCGGTACGTGGTTTACGTACGCCTGTCACGCAGTCCACAGACGCAAGCCGCACAGACGCTGTTTACTCCACCAACGCAACAGTTCTTTTTTTTACCTATATCTTCCTCGCAGTTCGCACAAAGTTTGTTGCAATGGCGACAAGAATCCAGGAGCAGTTAGCCGCAAAAGAAAGTCCGTTTTTGAGGTCGCTGAAAGAAGAAGACAAGGGGAAAAGCAGCGAAGCCAAACTAAGGTGATTCTTGAAGATTCATTCCAGCGATGGGCGCGACTGAAGCAGACGCAGGGTCTAAAGACTGACGCACTGGTCGCCAAATTACTCCTGGACAGGTCACTTCTGCTTATTATGAAAACGTACTTTATTTCCAAGAGCTAGACAAACGTTTTTCAGGACACGAAAGCGATATCCTATGTCTGAAAACGTAATTTTCAAGGCAAAGAAAGAGTCCGCTTGCTGCTGCGTGTTGTAGCTAGTTCATTCGCACGGAATCTCCGCGCAACCTTCTCTGCACCCCTTTCCTGCTCCTGTCCCCGCTGCCCGTCTCCGCTCTTCTCCCTGCTCCTCACTTCTCGTCCGCGAACGAAATGTCCGCACACCCGCTCCCCCCGCTCCTCACTTCTCCGTCTTGCCTAACCAACACTGTAGTTAGTTGTTTACAAGTCATGTGCAGCTCACCGGCTGTAAACAAACCTGTTTCTGGCGTAAGGAGGAGGCGGGAGGAAGGCGTTTCTACGTAGGAGCTGTAGGGGAGGGGGGGTGGTTTCACGCATGCGCAACATTTGAAAAAGGACAAACAGTCGCTGGATTTCTCGTTCCTTGGAAAATCCTCTATACAACCTTTAATAATCCTATATTACGCAAAATTGACTCTTGTGAGCAGAGGTGGGACCAAGTCGTCATTATGCAAGTCGCAAGTCTTTGACCTCAAGTCCAAGTCAAGTCCCAGGTCAAATACAGGCAAGTCCAAGTCGAGTCTCGAGTCACTGACCCATTAGTCTAAGTCCAAGTCGTCTGCTTTGAGCTTCAAGTCATTTCAAGTCTTTAAACCAAAGTGCCAAATATAGATTAGATTTTTGCAATTTATGACTGACAATTTGTAAACTAAACTGCACTTATAAAGCCAAAGTTTATTTATATATGAGTATTTTTAGAGTATATACGTGTTGTAGAAATGCAAATGTTTCCTTTTTAAATGTCTTGACAAGATCTTAGTGTGAATCATGACTGTCAGACTAGAAAGAATTCAGACTTAAAAGTGCTTCTCAAATCTTCTCAAGTCACAGGCCTCAAGTCCGAGTCAAGTCGAGTCCACAGTCTTAGTCCATTTTATCAAGTCAAGTCTCAAGTCCTAAAAATAGTGACTCAAGTCTAAGTCACGACTTGCAAGTGCCCACCTCTGCTTGTGAGTTTTAAGTCATGTTAAAATGCTGTTACCTCATAGAAAAAAAAAAAATTCTACAACTCTTATATAAATACTCATGACTATACTGTGACTATTTAAGTACAAGTCATATAAATAGAAAGTCTAAGCTATATTTGGTACTTTTTTGCTTTAAAGACTTTAAATGACTTGAAGATCAAAGCAGAAGACTTGGACTTGACTTGGACTTATGGGCCAGTGACTCTATACTTGACTTGGACTTGCGACTTGACTTGGACTTGAGACTTACTTGAGACTTGCAAAATGATTTGGTCCCACCACTACTTCATTCACACATTTGAGTAACCCTTCATTATTAGTCTGTCTACAATTCCAAAGCTCAAAATGTTCCACCTTGTGATGTCATGAAGTGGTCATTTTCCAGTTAATAGCTGCTACCTTTTACCTTTAGTTGAGTAGAGATTGGCAAACATCCAGGGTTTGTTTGTTAAACCTGTGTGAATGAAACAAAACACAACTCCAGGTCTGTTTTTGATAAAGAAACTAACATTTTAACATGACTTAAAACTCACAAAAGATAATTTCATATAATATAGGATCTTTAATAAGGGTAATTTCACTTTGACCAATTCAATCACCACACAAAATCTGGACAATGGAAGCCCCAATCTCTCTGCCACTCACGTGAAATCGACTACAATTATGAAAAATATCTGACAATTTTCTCATTTTCATCACGTTTTAATAGAGGTTCTCTTGTGCGTTTTATCCTGGCCAGAGCAGCTGCGGTCCTGTCATAGTTTACACGGCCTAAAGTTTTGAATTCTCAGTCCTTTCCTTATTTACAAACTCTTTACAGACTCTTTTGCTTCTTGAGTTCCAGTAAACCGGATGTCTTTTGTTCACCATTCCCACTATACGCCATTTAGTTATTAAACATCTCAGAGCCAGTCGGAAATCGTCGCATTGACCCAGACCACGCCACAGTGAGAAAGAGGAACTGCCAAGTATAATCTACGTAAGAGGAAGGAGCTTTTTGTCAAGAAATAAATAAAAAGCTCTTAATTGAAATGATGCTGCCAATGGCCATTAAGTCTCGAAAACATTCAGCTAGGAAGAGTGGATGGAGTGCGGCGTTTCCTGACATTTTCTCAAATATTATGCAAATTTCCCAACCCGCTGAATGCGCTTTCCCAATTTCTGTTTTGAATTTTAATAGAAAAATTCCCCCAAATTGTGATTGAAGCGTTGCTGATTGGAGATGTACGCCAACCGCACTCCCAGATTCGAGGAGTTGGTGAGACGGCGAAGGCTTTCAAATCATGGAAATTTGAATATCCCAGTGTAAAACAAGTCAAAAGTGAAATAAAGGAGTTTCACAATAAATTTCTCCAAAGATACAGATTGGATTTGAATGAAAAGCCATTTGGTTTTATTTGGAGGACATATTTTGTATCATTGCGAAATAGGGAAATAGACAAAGACTCAATAAAAAAGCATTAAAGGGCTTATATTACGCAAAATCGACTCGTGAGCTTTTAGCCATGTTATAATCAAATCAAAAACATACCTGGAGTTGTGTTTTGTTTGAGAAATCCTTCGTTATTGGTCTGTCTACATCTCCAAAGCTCAAAATGTTCTGTTCGACTTTGTGATGTTATGAAGCAGTGGTTTAAGTTTACAGCTATTTTTACCTTTTAGTTCAGTAGAGATCAGCAGTTACAGGGCTGAAATCATCCAAATGATTCTAGTGAAGGTGTATGGAGTTTAAAAACACAGTGAGGCACTTCCTGTATTACCACATGACATCACAAGGTGGAACAGAGTGTTTTCTGTTTGAGAGAAAAACTCAAACTAAATATACAGGATTTGTGTGTTAAAGGGACAGACTGGAATTTTGGACATAGGGCTTCATTTCCTTGTGAGCCAGAGTGTTGGAGACGTGTGGAGACACTTTTTTAAATATTCCATCCAGTCCTTGTATTTGCAGAGGTCACTGGGGCTAGGCTAGTGCATGTCAATGGCCATAGTTATCCTGCCACTAAAAACAGTCTTACCCACTCCACAAAACACCCGAAGCAAAACAATTATTACACCAGACTGTCGATGTAAATATCTGCGTCCATTGAATAATTTTAGAAGTAAAACCAATATTGCATTTGAAGGATTTATGTCTGAGCAGCAGCAGCGAGTTGTACTTCCTGATAGAAAGCTTGGCAGTGGCCGACTGATATCACCTAGCACCTATCTAACCCGCAAGTAAAATTCTGCTGCTGCTGAGAAAATAGTCCCTCAACATGCGACGATTCATGCGATGCAAGGTTAGTTTTATTTCAAACATTATTCTATCGACACAGACATTTACATCGACAGTCTGGCGTAATAATTGTTTTGCTTCTGATGTTTTGTGGAGTGGGTAAGACTGCTTTTACTGGCAGGCTAACTATGGCCATTGACATGCACTAGCCTAGCACCAGCGATTTCTGCGAACACCACGACTGGATGAAATATTTTTAAAAAGTGTCTCCACACGTCTCCAACACTCTGGCAAACTAAGAAATGAGGTCCTATGCTCACAATTCCAGACTGTCCCTTTAAACATGTGCGAATGAAGCAAAACACAACTGCAGGTATGTTTTTGATGAGGAACATTATAACTGAATTGGGCATTGTATTGTTGTATTGCAAGATAGGGCCGCTATACAAACTTAATACAATACAGATTCCTTTGCAAGATATGGGAAGAACTTTGTAACTCATTTGGAAGCATAGACGGTATATCTGAGTGGACACAGCTAACACACCAGCCGCCGCGTGGCAAATAGGAAGTGCGCCAGGAGGCTCTTCTTGCTCCTTCTGACCCTGACTCCAAGATCCACCGGGATCTTGAAGCCCCTCTGTCTGTAGCTGCTGCAATGAGCCTCGTGATTTTGGTCTTAAAATGTTTGTATTAACCCATTCAACATAATCCTGATTTTTTTTTTTTGTCGCTATTTTGTCCATCAAAAAAATCCTATTCATAACAGAGTCTGGCTCCAGATTCGCTCCTGTAACCTAATCTGAGTGGTGCTGAACGCTGTGGGCGACGTCACACTCTCTTAGTCCACTTCTTTTAGACAGTCGAGGTTTGGAAGGTACCACTGACCCTTAACTAATACACGCCAAATTGTGAATATATTTTGGACATTATCAAACAGGCCTTAAGTCGTGTCTGTGAGCTCTGTCTGCTTATAGCTTCCATTTCATTTCATTTATTGATAATAGACAATAAATTGCTGCATTAGTTCCATTTGGTGCGATGCAGAGGAATGCCAATATGCAATTTATGCAATTTATACTTCTATTAAAGGTCCTATATTACGCAAAATTGACTCTTGTGAGCTTTAAGCCACGTTGTAGTGTTGTTACATCATCAAAAACATTCTTGGAGTTTTGTTTAATTCACACATGTTTTAAGTAATCCCGCATTATTAGTCTGTTTACACCTCCAAAGCTCAAAATGCTCTGTTGATCTGTTTATGTTTGTTTATTAGGATCCCCATTAGCTGTACCCAAGAGCCAGCTAATCTTCCTGGGGTCTTGCATTTAAAAGATACAATTTCAACTTGAGGACTTTAAAGAAATTTGGTTGCCCTTTTTGCGCGTTGTAAAGAATTTTGAGATGAAGAAATCATAATTCAAGTGAGTGAACTGTGTGTTTTAGGGTGGGGGGAGGGTCTAAATGTATGTAATTATTTTATTTAATTGTTTAATTTTTGTATAATGTAATTTTATGTTTCAATATGTAAAATCTTAATAAAAACATTTGTGAAAAAAACAAAAACTAAAAATTAGTTCAGCAGAGATTGACAATTCCAGGGTTGAAATGATCCATCTAGTGAAGATGTATGGAGTTTTAAAACCAACTGAGCACTTCCTTTATTACTGCATGACATCACAAGGTGGAACAGAGTATTTTCTGTTTGAGAGGAGAACGTGGATCTGAAAATAGCGCAAGATGAACCCTTCAGCTCTCTGTAGCAGTCAAAAGATCATGTCATTTTGCCCGGCTAGTGTGATATATGTGACAAGCTTCAGTCAATGCCCCACAGGGAGACAGAGCTGTGGAATAGAGAAACGCAGCCTGCCCCATTTGCGTCCATCCCTAGGGGGCGCCACTACGGGCACGGCACAGATATTCCCCTTGTCAGTTTGTATTTATGTGAAATTTGAGTCCTGTGGCGCTGTATGACTCCAGCTGACGACCTCGGGATTCTGCCCCGGTCCAAGGCTCGCCGTTTTTTTCACCCTTAAATTATGTCGGAAGCGTTCTTTTTCATAATTCATGCCGTGACCTTTGACCTCTCCATCTCTGCCCGCATCAGGAAATGCCATTCATCTAAACGCCGCAAGGTCAGGGAGGCTGGGAAGGTTCTGGGACCACATTTTTTTTTACTTTTGCTGCAGTGTTGAGGCCATTTTTTTACATAACTTCTAGCTTATATAGTGCAACTTTGGCTAATGTGGAATTGGTAAAGCAAACGGCAACTAGCATGCCAATGTGCACTTCCTGATGACATTTTATGAGGATATTTTGTTTTTTAAATATTGTCAAAATGTATTCTTATCTTGTGTATTAAAGGGCCCATATTACGCTATTTTCTGATCTATGTTATAATGTTGTTTCCTTGTCACAAACAGAAAATGCTCGGTTCCACTTTGTGATGTCATGTGGTAATACAGGAAGTGCTCCACTGTGTTTATAAACAGTACCATAAATCTTCACCAGAATCATTTGGATAATTTCAGCTCTGGAATTTCCGATCTCTATTGAACAAAAAGAAAAATGTAGCTGTTAACTTGAGAACTACCACTCCATGACATCACAAGGTGGAACAGAACGTTTCAAGCTTTGGAGATGTAGACAAACTAATAATAAACAGTTCCTCAAACACGTGTGAATGAAACAAAACACAACTCCAGTTATGCTTATACAACTTAAATTCAGTTTTGGATAATATAGCACCTTTAAATGAAATCTTGCAG
Source organism: Boleophthalmus pectinirostris (assembly GCF_026225935.1). Lineage (NCBI taxonomy): Eukaryota > Metazoa > Chordata > Actinopteri > Gobiiformes > Gobiidae > Boleophthalmus > Boleophthalmus pectinirostris. The sequence goes on from NW_026570994.1 coordinate 14,619,936, forward strand.
AGCCTTTGAAGATTAGACTTTGCTGAACATTACACAGACTTCTCAAACGTCAAAATTTCAGTTTTGGCTATGATTAAAGCAATCAACCAAACATCTGTTAAAAATATAGCTAGCGCAATCCACTGCAAAAACGAGCAATTTCCTCTGATGCAAGATTGTTCCAAACACTTGTCCAAACAAGGATTTCAAAATTTAAGAGACTCACTTGACTCACTAGTTTAGAACAACTGGAATTATTAAATTATCCTTTATTCAAACTCATACTTCAAGTTTGATTATAACTTTTGCTTCACTAAATCGGGTCCCTTGACAAAAAGTATTGGCCATAACACAAGTTTGGTTAATGTAATCTCCAGTCCATAGACATTCAATTCAATTTGTATTAAGAACACATAATATCTGGTTCATAATAAATAAGTATATAAAAATAAGGATACAAATGTAAATATAAAATGCATGTACAATATGATATTGTCAAGATATGGCAATACATACAATAATCGATATCTATTTGACATTTTTGTGATTTGATTGTGCATTTTTTTAAGAACCAAATACATTTTAGCAACAGTATTTCTTTGTTAAACCACTTCTTGTGCAAAGTTAATAAGAAAAAGGTCTATTTTAATCATCAGTAGAGTGAATATGCAAAGTGTTTTCCATAAATGAGTATCAAAATTGTATGAAAAAGCTGTGAAATTATACCTAAAAATTATCTTGTTGATGTATCAATACAGCAGTCCACGATAATAATACTGCATCTTGAAATTTAGTATCACGATATATCGAAATGTCAATATTTTTGCACACCCCTAGTCTTAAATGTCTTACATCATGGAATAGGTTTGAAAATTATGTAACAGAAAATGCTCCCTACAACAGTACAACAACTTACCCATATAATACTCCCTACAACTGTACAGCTCACCCTTATGTACCAGATAATACTCCCTACAACTATACAGCTCACCCTTATGTACCAGATAATACTCCCTACAACTGTACAACTCATCCTTATGAAATAGATAATGCTCCCTATAACTGTACAGCTCACCCTTATGTACCAGATAATACTCCCTACAACTGTACAACTCATCCTTATGAAATAGATAATGCTCCCTACAACTGTACAGCTCACCCTTATGTACCAGATAATACTCCCTACAACTGTACAACTCATCCTTATGTAATATATAATACTCCCTACAACTGTACAACAACTCACCTGTATGTAATTGATAATACTCCCTATAACCATACAACAACTCACCCTTAAGAAACAGATAATACTCCCTACAACAGTACAACAACTTACCCATATAATACTCCCTATAACCATACAACAACTCACCCTTAAGAAACAGATAATACTCCCTACAACTGTACACCTCACCCTTATGTAATAGATAATGTTCCCTACAACTGTACGACAACAATAATCTTCTGTCCTGTCAAACATTATTACTGTTATTAACATAATAACATAATTTATATTTTTGTCCTTTATTATAATATACTGTGATGTGTGAGTCCCTTGTAGATCAATAAAATAAATATGGGTCAGAACATTCTCCTTCTAATTCTCTGTGACATGTCAGTGTTAGCATGCGTTAGCTTTTCACGCTAACCCCGTCCAAAGACACAGTGGGCTGGGGGGCTTCATGCTAACAAGGCAGTGGGGACATGATGTGTGATTACAGTGTATGACATAGGCCCAGAGAGTCCGCTGGATATCTGCTCTGATGGATTAGACAGGCCTGCGTGATCTATAGCTGTGACTTCAGCAGGGGGAAAAATAATTTGCCGTTAACCTCAAGCCACCGATCTGCAGCAGCAAAGCAACGGGAAGGAACAGAAACATATATTGAAGTCCAATGTGAGGCTGTGCAGAGATCATTGACTGTATGTATTTGTACATATATATTGTGTGTGGACTAATCCAGACAAATGCAACAGATTCAAGCAACGAATCTGTGAACTTTGAGTTAAATCATATCATATAAGAGTGACTTTACACCAACTGTTAACTTAAAAAATTTGAAAACTTAATTATTCAACCAAATAAATAAAGACAGCCAAATGTATGAAAATTTGCATATATGTTTTTTGTTTTTTTGTTTGTTTTGTATTGATCAGCTTTTTTCATATTCTGAATTAAAACTTTAATGGTCCTAAAGTTGATCTTTGTGGGACCCCTTCAACGACCGGCTGTTAACTTAAAATATAAAACTCAAAAACGGAGTTGTCCAAGCAAAAAAAGAAACTCAAATGTATCCAAATGTTCATACTGGTTCATACTGGTTTAACATAACAGCAAAAAAAAGAAAAAAAAGAAAGAAACCTTTTTCTAATACTAGTATACTAACATATTATTGTGATTAAATAGGAATATTATTTTATTTTAGTTTTTTTTTCCCATACAAAAGAGTACCATCATAATTTAGCAAAATAATAAAAAATAAATGCTTTTTTTTTTTTCATATTCTGAATTAATGCTTTAAAGCTCCTAAACTTGACCCTTGTGGGACCCCTTCACTGATTAATACTTAATCTTCCACACATTTTCCACTGATAATTGCAGGTGACTACAGCCTATTAAACATTAGGGTTATAAAAAACTAAAATAAATACTCATTACTTTAATTCAGTCATCCACTCCCTACAATTTAAATTCAAACCCACAAGCTCCTCATTCTGAAACAAAAGCCCTAACCACTCTGCCACCGTGTTTCGCTTACTTTTATTTACTTTTCAGTGAGTCAGTGATGATTCATTATTTGGCTTATTACCAATTCTGAAAGATAATTAGCGATACATTCTTCAGATATTCAACAACAGTTTGACAGTTTGTACACCTCCGAGGCAGTCTCAACGTCCCAGCGCTCTGACACGGTAATGCCTTGTTTTCAGCTGTTAGCCGACATGCTAATGCTCGGTGTAGCGTCTCAAAGCCCACTGCTGCTGCCGGACGGGGACCATATGGACGATAAGTGGTCAGAGGGGTACGGAGCTGCAGGGGAGTGTGGGAGTGTGTGTCTGTGTGTGGTGCATTTGTGATACGAGCAGAAAATAGAACAGAAATCCTGTCTACCAATCTTGCCAACTGAGCACAGATTACAATACTGCAATACTACAATACTACAATACTTCTTTATGGTTCCAAATACAAAATAAAGATTGACTGATGTGGGTTTTTTCCATAGCTGATGGCGATAACGATACCATCATACTGTTTAGAATACAGAACAACAAATAGCTGATGAGTTTTGTCGATATTTGAGCCGATATGTAGTCCAATTTTGATTATTTTCCTCAAATGATGCAATTAAAATTTACTACATGCCCTTTTTTGACCACAAACCCATAAGGGATCTGTGTAGTTTAGGTTAGGATAGGTTTCTTTACTCATACCCGTAGGTAGATTTATTTTGCAGATTTGAGCAGTGGCGGAGTTAGCGATTTGGCGGCCCTAGGCGAACTTGAGTTTGGGGCCCTTGTTTTGTTTTTTTGTTTTTATATATTTATTATCTGTTTTTCCGCATTGTTCTTGAGACATGGACATCTTTATTTATTTGAATTATGTTGGATTGGATTATTTTTATAACTAAAAACTCCATTCAAAAACACTTGCAAGTCGTGATTTGGACTCGAGTCAGATTTGAATCACTACTTTTAGGACTTGAGACTTGACTTGATGAAATGGACTAAGACTTGGGACTCGACTTGGACTTGAAGGTCAATGACTTGGGACTTGACCCAGACTTGAGGGCTGTGACTTGAGAAGACTTGAGAAGCACTTTTAAATCTAAATTCTTTCTGTTCTGACCGTAATTATTCACTCTAAGATCTTGTCAAGACATTTAAAAAGGAAACATGAACTAATTGCAAAAATCTAAGTTATATTTGGTGCTTTGGTTTAAAGACTTGAAATGACTTGAGGCTCAAAGCAGACGACTTGGACTTGACTTGGACTTGCCTGTATTTGACTTGGGACTTGACTCAGACTTGAAGTCAAAGACCTGAGACTTACTTGAGACTTGCAAAACAAAGACTTGGTCCCACCTCTGATTGTTACAGTAAGCAGATTCGCCATCTCCACAGATCTGACTTTACTTTGCCTAGTAAAAATACCTGCTTTTCTCCAAAAACAGTTCTAACTTTAATGTAATATTGTGGAACATTTCAAGCATCTCCATGGAGACGAGCAGGCAGCAGTCACTCCACCTGAAAAGTTCCATAATGCATCTTTATCTTTGAAACTTTATGCTGTCAATGGGGCTACACAATATAAAAATACAGTTTGTAAAAAATAATAAATAAAAAAAAAGCTAGTAGTGTTTGCACAAAGAGTCTGACATCATTATGCCAGATGCCCTCCCCGACTTTTCAACTCTTTGCGACTCCGAAATAGCTTCATTCACATTCGCACTTTTAAAAGGCATTTCTCGCTTCCTTACTTCCTCAAACACTGAAGCTGGCTTGTTCAGATCAAAGATTAAACTTCCAAAATTGCTCCATTTTTAGCTCATCTTTTCGCACGCCGAGAGACGGAAAAAGAGCAAAGAATTTTAGAAAAAGAAGTGAAACTGAAAAGATGGTGTCATGAATTTTTAGTGGAACAACATTTGGTCCCAATGAGCGCACTTTATACGATTCCTCCATGTTATGTTTGGACACGTGTCAGCCCAAATCAGATCTACTGCATCTGTTCTGAGCTCGAACCCAGTCCAAAACAGGAAAGATTAAAGACCATTCACAGATACTGGTCTACTGCAGTATGGAAGTAGAACCAGATCGAACAAGAAAAAGTACTGCAACTTCAAAATACATCAAAGTACATTTCTATTTCTGCTACAGAGTGGTGGAAGAAGGACTCAGTGTTGTTACTTAAGTAAAAGTGCAGATACTAGAGCAAATAAAAATAAGTAAACAAGTAAAAGTATCACATGAAAAGTCTGCTTAAGTATTAAAGTACACATTTAAATGTACTTAAAGAGTAAAAAGTCAAAGTACTTTGCGCAGATTTTCTAAGATCTAAGAAAAATCAGATTGAATAAAAACTTTTACTTTGTTACTTCTTGTCAATATTACCACTATTGCTTCAAATACAACTATGATTTTGCTGATGTTGAGGTTTCCTCATCACAAACAGACCTGGAGTTGTGCTTTGTTTCATTCACACATGTTAAACACACAAACTGTGTATATTTACGCTGAAAAGCTGAAAACACTCTGTCCCACCTTGTGATGTCATGTAGTAATACTGGTAATACAATGCCATTGTGTTTTTAAACTCCATACACTTCCACTACAATCATTTGGATAACAGATTTCAAGCCTGGAATTGTCAATATCTTCAGAACTAAAGGTAAAAATCAGCTGTTACAACTTGAAAACTACAGCTTCATGACATCCCAAGGTGGAACAGAGCATTTTGAGCTTTGCAGATGGACTCAAACATGTGTGAATGAAACGAAACACAACACAACTCCAGGTACGAAAGACAAGTTTGCATAATATAGGACCTTTAAAAACTAAATGGGCCATCTACTTGTACTTTGACTCTGAAGTAAGCAAGAACATATGAAAGAGAAAACTTAGACAATCAATCAAGTACAGGTTTTATATCTGTACCTAAATGTGTATAACTTTACTAAATATTTGATTGGGGTTATAAAAGATTGTACAGGTACTTCAAAAACACGCCTTCAAAGTACAAGGTATTTTCTGCTAATGCCACGATGTCAACTACCTCTTAAAAACTTCAAGTGATTGCACATGTATAAAAAAGCTTCTAAAAATGCTAATCTTGATAACAAGTTTTGATTTTGTGTTAAATTATTCCTCATTACACGCACAAAAGGACCAGGTCTGTCACATGGGCGCAGTGTGGGGCTGGAAATGAATGCATTGAATTAAAAAGGTTTGAGAACTAGTATTATTGTCTCCAGTGTGTTTTCTTGACAGCAGATATGGCTAGTACTTCGCTACATTTACTTGAGTAACTTTTTAAAGAAATTTGAGTTTTCAGAGTACTTTCTAGCAGCATACAACTACTCCTACTTGAGTGATATTTTTAGTGAAGTAACAGTACTTAAAAGTGAAAAGCTTCATGTTGACGATATGAAATGATTTGGACATTTGGGTTTTGTGCACAGCTCCCTTCAAATACTAATACTTTTTTCAAACTGCTACTGCAAAAATACAAGTACTTTACATTGTATGAGTACTACTAAAGTATCTGTTTACATTTCTACTCCTGCTACTTGCATACAATTACTTAAATATTACAGCAACTGCTACTAATACTATCTATAGGGCCATCGACTTAAGTACTAGTTTTATGACCCAAATCTGTATTACTCTACTAAATATTTGATTTTAGTTGGGTTTTAGTTGGTCCTCTCTCTCCTTTGAAAATACCAGATTATTTAATGTTGTACCCATCCAATTGCTTCTAATTTACTTCAAATTATAAATCGGATTTTACTTCCTGACAGTTTCTCTTACTTAGTAGTACTTTTCTCAAGCACTTTTTTACTCTTAATTGGATAATTTCTTGGACCACTATTTAGCACTTCTATTTTGAAGTAACGTTACTCTTACTCGAGTATAATTTTTGGCTACTCTAAGTACTACTGTTGTAGAGATCCAGTTTTTTCAGTATCCAATACCGATACTTTGACTTGATATTAACCGATACCAATGCAAGGATGTAAAATGGCACTTAGTATTTCTTTAAAACGCAGTTATCTTATTACACAAAAGATCAAAATGTGTCATGTAACTGTTATTTATCCTTTAAATAACTACTAAACAGCTTTATATCTATAATAGTTCAAACATTAGGAGACGTTCTAGGTCAAAATCAGCCTGTAAATTGTCTTATTATATGCAATTAAACGCCCGACCAGGATATCGACATGACCGATATCATTGAACCGATACCTGATCCAGCAAAATGTTCAGTATCAGCGCTGTACCTCTGCTTGATACAGACAGTACAAGCAGTGGAGCTGACAAATACTATAGAGAGATCACTGTCGAACAGTATTACCCTGTGAGCTCTGTGTAAATTAAGGACACTTCCCTTCAGGCTGGCCCACTTTACAAATCTCCAACTCCACCAGACGATTTTACTTCATGATTTTAAACTGCACGGATTGACAAACTGAGCTGTAAAGCCGGTCACGTGATGGACTCTGAGCTGGAGACGTTTGTCACAGTGAGGGACACTCTGAGGACGCTGGACAAACTGCTCACAACTTACCCACTGCACCAGACTATAGAGGGACAGATAATACTCCCTACAACTGTACAACAACTCACCCACAGCACTAGACTATAGAGGGACAGATAATACTCCCTACAACTGTACAACAACTCACCCACTGCACCAGACTATAGAGGGACAGAGGAGCACGCTTATGTAACAGATAATACTCCCTACAACTGTACAACAAAGCACCCTTATGTAAGAGATAATACTCCCTACAACTGTACAACAACTCAGCCTTATGTAACAGATAATACTCCCTACAACTGTACAACTCACTCTTATGAAATATATAATACTCCCTACAGCTGTACAACAAATCACCCTCATGTAACAGATAACCACATCCTATATATTTCTGAGATATATTTGTAGTACTTTTAGAGATGGGATGAGACAATTTCCACAAAACAAGGCACAAGAACAAGAAAATGAGATTTTAACATAATTCCTAACATACTTTTGTGATTCAGTTTCCAATTTCAGCCTCACAATTTTTTCTTTTTTTCCCAATTTAATAATTTTGTTTCCATTCTTGCATTACTTTTTGGAACTATAAGATATGTAACTCACTAGTATTATTACATACGCCTTTGTTTGTCCAACCCAAATGTAAACAGCTGGGGAAAAAAATCTCAAGAGACCTTGTACCATCCCTAATAATTAACCGGTCTCTTTATATTGTTGCGCTTTATTTTATTTATTGCGATGTGTGAGCTGCTGCATCCAAATAATTCCCCTTGTGGATCAATAAAGTTTGTCCAAGTCTAAATCATATCACTGTTTTGGATCCAGAATTCCCTCGATGAGAATAACTCAGGACTGCAGACTGTTCTACACAAATCATTGTTCGGTTTGGCAGGATGTAGTCTAGTTTTCCCATCAGGATACGAGCTCTGAATGAACGGAGAAGAATGGAGGCTATATAATTTTGACATTAGGATTACGCATTGTTCAGACGGTGGTTAACGCCAGCGCCACAACAGAATGGGACAATGGAGGGGCCAGTTTGGAAACCCAATGGTGGATCACAGCCCAGAATCTGCACGGAGTTGCAATAAAAGCCAAACGCAAAGGTAACAATGAAATTAATCATGTTTTGAACAATATTGTAAGACGATAAATATTTTAAAAATTAACGTGGAAGTACAAAAAATTGATTTAAAGTAGATATGACAGGCTGGACTTCTCAATTTACTAAAACAGATATGATTAGATTTTAAAATATTACTAAAAATTTCAAACATCTTTCCCAATTTGTCAGGTTTCAAATTTTCCTTTTATTTGACTTTGGTTGGAAATGATAACATTATCACTCTTGGGAATTGCATAACTTTCACTTAGCAACCACATTATTATTTGACCAATACAAATATAAGAAAGATTTTTATTTTGTTGAAATAATGTTTAAAATATTGGGAAAAAATGTGTTTCTTGTGTGTACATTTTTTGATAAATTTTTAGACAGAATTCTCCCAGCGTGACACTTTACTTCCTGTAATTTTCCACTTATTTTTCAACTTTTCTTTGCAAATTGGTGTAAAACTATAATTTTAATTCACAACGGGTATTATAAAAGAATGAGAACTTCGCACATCAATTACTTGAGATGGGTGCGTTGGAGGAAAGGGAGTAGCCCAAGAACATGGAGAAAAATCCCACACACCGTCTTACTTGCAAATTGTGAGATTTATTAGGATTTATTAGGACCTAATAAGTCCTAATAAATCTCACAATTTGCGAGTAAGATGGTGTGTGGGATTTTTCTCCACAGCAGGAATTATCCCACCAAGTCAAATTTGAAAATCATCAGAAGTCATATGCACTTTAAAGGTGGACTATGTAACTTTTCTGGCAACAGGTATCTCTTTGGTTACATTTACACTGAAATGAATCACCGTATCGGAAACGATTTGCATCCAGACATGTCGTTTCTGTGTCCGTTCCCTATCCACACAGTAACGCAAAACATCCTGAAATGCTGGTCACATGACTAGGCTGCGTCACGTCATCACAACGTCACGACTTCACGTGGACGGTAAAAACAAGGAAGTGGAGCACCGTGTCTGAAGTTGCAGCAGCCGATTTCAAGCAGAGGAAGATGTCTTTTTTGTGGAACAACGAGGTTCAGATCATAAAATTGGATTAGTCATAAAGTAGCGTCACATGACCGATGTCACAAACCCAGCGAATCAGGAAGGACCAAGTCACAGTGACGTGGTCCAATAAGGACGCGACTAGAGCTCCTATGTCAGCGTATCAACGTTTTCAGGCTGACTGCACCAGACCGTTCCATCTCTGGAGCTATTTTCCATCGGATAAGTGTGGACGAACGACTCAAACATGTACCAGTGCGGATGGGGTCTTTGTTTCCATGGAGATGTTATAGATTTGGCTGGAATGTTTCACAGTACGGCATATCTATCTGGTATTGATTTCACTATGGGTGTTGCCTCTCCACAGATCTAACCTGTAATTTGGCTTAAATGCGCATTGTATTTTTTTTTTCTTTACAACTGGTTATTTTATTGACTTTCTATCTGACCTATAATTTGGCTGTGGAACATTCGAGGCAAAACTATAACATCTCCATGGAGAAAAGAAAGCAAAAACCAATGAGAAAAGTTACACGGAGCACCTTTAATGTAATACGAACCTGAAAATGGAACATGAAAATTGTAAAAGGTACAGTTTAGTAAGAATTTCAGTAAGTTTTAGTAAGTATTTTTTTTCAATCAAAAGTACGACAGAAAGTAAAAAACAAAAATATCGAGACAGCTATGATTCTTCAAATTCATTTTTCTATTTTTCTTAGAGTTTGAGTTTGACGGATTATAGACGAGACGGTAAATTAAATAATATGGTAAGATGAGACAGCGTTTCGAATAAGATAAAAATAAAAATATATGTAAATCAGGGTTTGCGAGCTGAAGCGTACAAAATGAACAGAATCAACAAAAGCATCGGGATAAACAAGGGAAAAAAGTGGGTCTTACCTGAGCTCATGGAAGAATCAGGAAAAGTCTTCTGTTCTGGTTTTATCGTTGTAGTTGTAGATTCTCGTGGGTGCCACAGTGGTTCAGTGGTTCATCCTCGTGCCACATAACCAGAAGGTCCCAGAGTGGAGTTTGCATGTTCTCTCTGTAGTCTTCTCCATGTGGCTCAGGTTTGCCTATGTAAAGACAAGTTGGTTACTTACTGAAAATGGGTAAGATTCTTGGATTAAAATCTACAATCTACAAGTTCCTGACACATGTATTTTTCCTGTCATGGACGCCATTTTGAGGACTTTTCGTCATTCTAAATATAGCCATTTACCAAGAGTGTGTGTATTTTTACATTATATTATTTGAAAGTGCACTAATCTAATTTTTGTCCCCATGGAATGATTACTTGTTGTCCTGGAATGTCCCGCAGTATGGCATTATGTGTATCTCTAATGCAGTTATTAAATCACTGATGTTTTCTTGTTAAAATACTTGCATGCATTGTTATTATGAGCAGAGTTTCCATATCTGGTCTCCATAGAGCTAGATAAATTTAATGCCATACTGTGGATAATTCCAGGCAAAGCAATAGCAAGCGAGTTTCCATGGTGACAAGATGGCGGCAGACCCTCAAACAGAAAAAACTGCACAGAAAACATAACTCTGTATAACATGATTCTGAATTATCACTAAATAAGTACTTGCAGTATAGAAGAGCAGCAGCAGAAGTTAATAAATAATAGTTATAATTTACTGTAATAACTGATCATTTAAAGGTGCAATGTGTAACTTTTCTGGCAGAGGGTCCATCAAATGCTTGTCTCCATGGAAATGTTATTGCTCTGGGATTAAATAGGGATTATATAGGGATGTAATGATATCCAAATCTCTTGTTGATAATTTACGCAAAACTTTCAAATTGAAAATAAATATAGGCAACATATGTACCTTAGAGCAGTTTGACAATGAACAAAAAACAAAATAACGAATAAAAAATATACTTTGAACATGAAATAAGTCATAGAAAAACATAAATGTATCCAAAATAAGATATATATCCAGCTGTTCTACAATCTCTATATTTAAAAATAAAATACAAATACTTATTTATATAAAAAATATCCTAAAATAAACTTTATTAAGCTTAAATGGTTTCAACTCGATTATGAGTTTGAAGATCATCTGACACACAAATCAAAATTGCGATCAAAATTCAATTAATTGCACAGCCTTAAGGATTCCCAACCAAAAAGTTACACAGTGCACCTTTAACAATACAGTACTTGCTTTTAAGATTTATCTGAATATTTGAAGTGCCAGTAGTCCATATTTTAAGTCCTTCTGCAGTACTTTTTGTGGTAGACTTGCCGATCTTTCGCTTGTACCTTATTGCGCGGTTGGTGGAGCGTAACATCATCCTCCTCCCAGCAGGACCACCCCCCTCCGTCTCTCCTCTGCCCCAAAACGAGTGCGCGTCAGTGGGCATGCGGAGCTCCCAGGTCCCTGGAGTCATGGCACAGCTGCGAACATCCAGCACCCAAGCCCTGATCCACACACAGACAAACGCACACGAGGCAACGAAGGGTGAAGGATTATATGGGTCACACATTAGATCGGATAGAAGGAAACACTTAGATTAGATTAAGCTTAATGTGTGACTAATTTGAATAGCCAGGGGTAGAAATTACCAAATCATATGTGCAAATAAAGTACTTCAAATTAGTAGTACTCAAGAAGAAACTGGTGTATTTTATGATGACTTTTTTCAGCTAATAATTGCAATTTTCTTTTCTTTTTTTTTACTTATAGTATGTAACTTTCTGGAAGTGCAATGTCACCTGCCCAATTCCTTGGAAATATAAACTTTGAAAAACATTCTCCATGGAAACAGGTATGTTTTATAACCAAGCTGGTGCCACCTAGTGCCTCCGCTCAATTTCATTTCTCTCCAGCGACTAGGTCAGGAATCAGAATACACTAGACGGAAGTTGTAGACCGTGCACCGGCCAATCAGTGAAGAGCTGTGAAGCCATGACGTCAAACTGAAGCGCCTGTCTGTGTCCCTTTTGTGGAACAACACAACAGTAAACAAAGCGGTCGAGATGGATGTAGACGAAAACATTCTGCGTTGGCAACGATTCCCCAGATCGAGAATTTAAAGCTGGAATAAAGAGAATATTTGGTGAATTTTATCAAGGGGAAACCCATTATTCCCCTTCTTCTTATTTGGATTTGGTGCATTACATACATCACAACCAAACAGCAGGAATTGGTTAAATAAAAAAAGTACCCGCCTACCATCGAGCAAACAAATCCTAATGCTGTGAGGTCAGACGGTTTCCACGAAGCCAAACCGGCAGATGAATCAGGCTATATGTTTAAAGAAACAACATTTCCATGGAATCAAGCAGGCCAAATGACAGTCAGGTTTGTGGAGATGCAAGCTTGCATGTTTTTCAACGTTTTCAGTGCATTGAACACAACAAAACATTAATTTTTTGGCTGAAAAGTTACATACTGTGGCTTTAATGCTCATTGTTGTTGCCATTTTGTGACATTTTTTGCTTTGTTTAAGCTGTGTACTTTTTCACTGTTTTCTGTACCACAGAAAATATATTAAAGGTGCACTGTGTAACTTTTTGGTTGGGGGTCTGTCATCTGCTTGTTTCTATGGAGATGTCATTGCTCTGCCTGGAATGTTCCACAGTATGAAATTAAACAGCTCTACTTTACATTTATTCAATTAAAGGTGGTTTTATGGCTCAAAAATGCCTACAAAAACAGACATTCTGACTGTGTGCACGGTTGCCTCTCCGCAGATCTGACTTGTATCTTGGCCTGGTTTGGTCTCCATGATGATAGAAAGGTTTAATGGCATTCTCCATAGAGACGAGCAGGTGATAGATCCTCCACCAGAGAAGTTACACAGTGCACCTTTAACAATGCAAATGGCTTAAGAAATTCTGCTCTAACCGTTAATCTACTTTATATTCATTTGTGCCGCTCTGGTCCTGACCGGCCGAGGCCAGAGGTTAAACACAAGACACAAAAGGAGATTTCACTGGGCTAAAGCGCACGTATCACTACTACTCAAAATACTACATTTTTATGCCTTATTTAACCACAAGAGTTCACGGTCTAAAGCACTCAGCAACTCCCAAACCGATATATATTAATTTTGAACTTTCTGGAAGGGCATCTGGTGTACTTTTCTACATAAACACATCAACATTGGTTATTGTAAATACTACATTTCTACACCTTAATACTGCTAAAGTTGACCAATCTTAAGTACTCTTTGAATTCCAGTCCAGTATAAATTATTAGATAACTTTCTGGGAGGGCATCTGGTGTACTCATCTAGATAATTACACCAACACTGGTTATTGTAAATACATTTTTACATCTTGGGAACTTTGGGGAAGGGCATCTGGTCCACATAATTACATCAACACTGGTTATTGAAAATCCTAAATTTTTACTCCTTAAAACCACTAACGTTGACCAATTTTAATTACTCTTCAAGTCCCAACCCAATATAAATCAATAGGGAACTTTCTGGAAGGGCATCTGGTGTACTTTTCTATATAAACATATCACCATTGGCTATTGAAAATACTACATTTTTATACACTTTAAAACCACTAAAATTGGCCAATCTTAAGTACTTTTAAAGTCCCAATCCAATACACATCATTTGGAAACTTTGTGGAAGGGCATCTGGCTTATATTTCCACATATACATCAGCACTGCACAGTCAAATCCCATATGAAACACCGGTAAAGACCATTAATAATATAATTCTTTTCAAGTCTGTTTCACCTTGTACTCAGTTTGTTGGTTATTCTGAATAGGCCATTTAAAAAAAATAAATAAATAAATTAAATTATAAATCACTTTTTTTCATATAATCCATAACATATCTTACTTAAAATATAAATTACTTCCATTTAACACTGAATATCTTGAATATCTTCCCAAACACAGCTCCACACTCACCTGGACCAGTTCAAACTCCATACACAGGGGGCGGAGTCTCATCTTGGCCATTTGAACATTTTGGGCTAAACCAAGTCATGAAGGGGGGAGATATAGTTTAAAGAATAAGCTAGTTTTCAATGTAGTTTTTTTTATATTTTGAAGTTAATTAGTTTGTCCTTATTACTTTTGCTTTACATAAATATAATAACAGATAAAACACGAAATTAAAAAGTGTGATTAAATAGCTATTAAAGTCCAAAATAAATGTTGTTACCTGTAATTATCTAGAAATGGAATGACCTGTGTATAAATGCCTGGACTCACACAGGGAGAGCAGATGGAGCCTGGAGCATGGATCTTTCCTGCAGCTGTATTTCTGTTATATTTTTTTATTCTTGTAAGCACAAATATTTTCCAAGTTTTCCACTAGTTTTGAATAAATTTTGATAAGAATTTGACCTCATTAGCTTGCGTACAAATAACAATATGTATGGTGTTTGAAATATGCACTTTAAAACATATTATGACCTGCAAAATGTCATCAAAATAAAAGTAGTTTTGATTCAGTTTGATTAAAAATTGTGGTTTTATTCAATTTCATGATAATATCTTAGTGCTGGATATTAAATAAATTATAGTTTCACAAATTCAAATTAGCCACATAAATTATACTTTCTGCAAAATCACTGAAATTAACTTTAAAAATATTCTTACTAACAGCCCAAAGGTGAATATGCTTGAAACTAGTCACAAAAAATGCTGAAAAAAATATAATAATTTTTTAAAATCTAATTCTAATTTTTAAATCTAATAATTATAAATTAAATTCATTATTGAGAAAAGACAAAGATTTATTTATCTTTATTTCCAAAGAAAGTACAGAAATTCACAAGGTGCTTAAGTCAGACGTTAAAGGTGCACTGTGTAACTTTTTGGTTGGGGGTCCATCACTTGCTTGTTGCTATGGATACTGTGTCATTGCTTTGTCTGGAATGTTCCACAGTATGACATTAAACAGCTCCACCTTACATTTATTCAATTGTGTGGTTTTATAGCCCAAAAACACCTAGAAAAGCAGGCATTCTGATTGTGAAAGGGGTCGCCTCTCCACAGATCTGACCTGTAACTTGGTCTGGTTTGGTCTCCATGAAGAAGAAGATGGAGAAAAGCAGATGACGGCCCCTCCATCAGAAAAGTTACACAATGCACCTTTAACTCAGTAATCAATCAGTCAAGGAATACATTTTTTTTATTTTAGTTCTACAGTTGACCAAAGTACTGCACAGTAGGAACGGTGAACAGTCTTGAGTTGACAGTAGCTCAGTTGGTAAAAGGTTTGTGTATTGATCTGAAGGTTGATGGTTCAAATCCCACTCTCGAAATATTAAAAAACCTAAAAAATTACATATACATTTATATAATTCTGCCTTATCTGACACGAGTTTCTTACTATATTTGTTACTTATTTCGAATTTATGATCACCATTTATATTTTCACTCTTTGTTATTATCTTATATTGTGATGTGTGAGCTGTTGTGTTCAAATAATTTCACTAGGGGATCAATAAAGTTTGTCTAAGGGCCTGTTTACACATTTGCAGGTAAAAACAACTAAATATTTCATCAGAAGTGCCTTTCGTTTAGAAGGTGACGGCGTTTTTGGGGCTTAAAAATGCAAAAACCGCCCTCCAGAGTGGAAAAGTTTAATATGCTCCGCCGTAACTTTTCCGTCTACACTGCCCAAGACGCAAAACTCTGGTCAGATCTGCTCATGTCACGTACGCGTTTACGTCACAGTACACTGAAACCTGGCATACATACCTAGTCCAATTGCACACACTTTTGCGTCGCCGTACGCACGCAGATTTCCTCCCAAATTTCCCAGATTTTCTCATCTAAACGCGGAATAAAAAGTGAAGATACAACGCCACTTTTGTGTCTTCTGTTCAGACCGTCCTCATATAAACATAGCCTCAGTCATTTCAATTTCCACAGATGAATGCTCTTGTTGTGTCCTTTGGCAAGACATGTCACCAACCTTCCCACTGGTGTATGAATGCGTGTGTGAATTGGTAATGATGTTTTTTTATAAATTGTAAAAGGACACAGATTATAATAGTAGTAGTTGAAACATACTTCAACCCTGAATGCCATTAATGCCCAAACTTACTTCTTAGAGAGAGAACTAAAAATATGTGTCTTCTGGGCATGCTGTAGAAGTAAAAATATTTAGTTTAGAGAGCGTTTCACACATCTTTGTAAAGCAACTGTCTATAAAAACTTTGTAGTGGTTTCAAACACTGCAGTGAGGAGAGAGAAAGAGAAGGTCCAGATGGAAAGAGGAGCAGCACTGTCCTAAGAGACAAATAAGAAGAAAAAAAGAAGATAGTGACCAAGTAAAGGAGTCAATAAAAAGGAACCACACACACCATTAAAGGTTTTATGGAAGCTCCTAAACTTCTCCTGCTCGATCCTGGTTTGAGCCCATCCAGTTTAGTCCATATATTGTTGGTTTAGTCCGGCTCTAGTCCTGGTTTAGTTCTGGTTTGGTCTGAGTTTTGATGTGTTTTGCTTAGTATTGGACTTAGATATGAAAGTATTTACCAAAGCCATACCAAAACTACCCAAATTCACAGATTAAATGAACCTAAAATTCAGATTAAACCAGGATTTTAACGAGAACCAAACTACAATTTCATTTTTCAGGAGCTTTTAGAACTTGAACCGCAAATGACTCCTAAGTACGACAAGCCGAGAAGTATTTGTTAAACAATACTGGACCATTATTACCCACTTTACCTCCACTGACCCACCGTTATGAAGTAAGTGCCAAAAGCTTTCGCCAACCTCGCCCGCTTTGTCTGGCGATACCATTAATCGCCATGGCAACTGTACGCAAAACACAATGAGGCGGCGAAATGTCCATGTCCGGAAAGTAAAAAACATACTTTTCATACGCCGTGTTGGACGGATAGATGGGGGAAATTGCTCTCGTCGTCATGGCAACATAGTGAGCAATTATGAAATCTAAAATACCGAAGAAAAAAAAATCTATGCTGGTATGTTTCTGAAGACTTTTTCTGATCTGAATAGGATTATGTAAAAAGAATACTACATCACTGGAATATACTGCTTAAAGGTGCACTGTGTAACTTTTAGGTTGGGGTCCATCACCTGCTTGTTACTATGGAAATATCATTGCTCTACCTGGAATGGAACCAGGACTAGAGCAGGGCTCGAGCAGGACTAAACCAAGACTAAACCAGGACTAAAGCAGGACTAAACAAGGACTAAATCAGGACTAAAGCAGGGCTAAACCAGGACTGAAACAGGACTAGAGCAGGACTATATCAGGACTAAACAAGGGCTAAAGCAGGACTAAACCAAGACAAAACCAGAACTAAACAAGGACTAAGCAAGGACTAAAGCAGGGCTAAACCAGGATTAAACAAGGACTACACCGGGGCTAAACACGGACTAAACCAGGACTGAAACAGAACTAGAGCAGGACTAAACTAGGACAAAACCAAAACTAAACCAGAACTAAACAAGGACTAAAAAAGGACTGAAGCAAGGCTTAAACCAGGACTAAAAAGAAAATTGGACTAAAGCAGGACTAAACCAAGACTAAAACAGGACTAAGCAGGACTAAACAACTAAACAACTATAGAACTAAAGCATGATAAAACCAAAACTAAGGACTGAACTAGGATTAAACCCAGACTACATCAGAACCACAGCACTACTAAAGAGGGAACTAAACCTGGACAAATGAAGAAACCAGGACTTTTTGGTTGGGGTCCATCACTTGCTTGTTTCTATGGCGATATCATTGCTCTGCCTGGAATGTTCCACAGTATGACAGTAGTTCAATTGGTAGAGGGTTGGTCCACCAGAAAAGTTACACAATGCAGCTTTAATATAGGTGATAATAACTATGATTATGTGAAAAGCACTGTTAAAGTATTCACTGTGTTTTTTTTTCTTACAGTGAAGCCAACCGTGATCGACGTGGGCATCTACGTGAACAGCATCGGCCCGGTCTCCTCCATCGATATGGTGAGTCCTGCTTTAGACCTGGTTTAGACCTGGTTTAGTTGTGGTTTTGTCCTGAATCCATCTATAGTCCTGGATCCGTGTGTAGTTCTGGTTTGGTCCTGGTTTCTTCATTTGTCCAGGTTTAGTTCTGTCTTTAGTCCTGCTATAGTTCTGCTGTAGTCTGGGTTTAATCCCGGTTCAGTCTTGGCTTTGTTTTGGCTCAGTCCTGGTTTAGTCCAACTTTAGTCCTGTTTAGTCTTGGTTTCTACTTTAGTTTTGGTTGTGTCATGCTTTAGTTCTACATTTGTTTAGTTGTTTAGTCCTGTGTTAGAAATGCTCAGTCCTGGTTTAGTTTTGGTTTAGTCTTGCTTTAGTCCAGTTTTCTTCTTAGTCCTGGTTTAGCCCTGGTTTAGACCTGCTCTAGCCATGCTCTAGTCCTGTTTCAGTCTTGGTTTAGCCCTGGTTTAGTCCTGCTTGAAATCCTGTTTCAGTCCTCTTTCAGTCCTGTTTCAGTCCTCGTTTAGCCCTGGTTTAGCCCTGGTTTAGCCCTGGTTTAGTCCTGGTTTAGTCCTGGTTTAGTCCTGCTCTAGCCCTGCTCTAATCTTGTTTCAGTCCTTCTTTAGTCCTGCTTTAGTCCTGCTTTAGCCCTGCTTTAGCCCTGCTTTAGTCCTGCTTTAGTCCTGCATTAGTCCTGCTTTAGTCCTGCTTTAGTCTGGGTTTGGCCCTGCTTTAGTCCTGCTGCAGTCCTCTTCTCCAGCCCCGTCTCTCATGGCTCGGTTCGGCCTGGTTTCCGTGTCTGTGCGGGGCTGAGTGGAGCCAGGAGAGGCAGGTGTGGGCGCTTTGTCGGATCATCCTGGATTAAGCAAATGAGTGATTCCCCAAACCCACCAGAGACTCCATGTTCTACTGAGAGGAGACAGGAGCAGGCAGGGGCAGAAACAAGAAGACAGGAGCAAAAACAAGAAGACAGGAGCAGACAGGAGCAGTCAGGAGCAGACAGGAGCAGACAGGGGCAGACAGGAGCTGAAAAATGGGAGGAGAGGAGCAGAAAGAAGACAAGACAGGAGCAGAAACAAGAAGACAGGAGCAGGCAGGAGCAGACAGGAGAAGACAGGAGCATATTCGAGCAACCAACAGCAAGGTATAGACAGGTGCAGACAGGAGTAGAAACAACAGAAGAGAGAAGCAAACAGGAGCAGAAATCAGCAGACACGAGCAGAGGCAAGAGAAGAGAGGAGCAGGCAGGAGCAAAGTGCAGACAGGTGCGGCAGGAGCAATGGAAGCAGACAGGAGCAGAGACAACCCCCGACGGGGCACAGTGAAGAGAAGGCAGGAGCAGGCAGGGGCAAAGTCAGGAGTAGATAGGAACAAGCTGGTGCAGACAGGAGCGGGCAAGAGCAAAGTCAGATGCTGATAGGAGTAGACAGGAGCTGGCAGGAGCAGACAGGAGCAAGTAGGAGCAGAGAGAACAGAAGAGATGAGCAGGCAGGAGCGAGGAGCAGACAGGTGGGGCAGGTGCAATGGAATTAGACAGGAGGAGACAAGAGCAGAGTGAAGAGAAGACAGGAGCAGACAGGAGCAAAGTCAGATGCAGATAGGAGTAGACAGGAGCTGGCAGGAGCAGAATGAAGAGAAGACAGGAGTAGACAGGAACAAACTGGAGAAGACAGGAGCAGGCAGGAGCAGACGGGGAGCAGGACGAGACAGGAGCATGAACTACGGAAGCCGACAGGTGCAGGCAGGAGCAGAGTGAAGAGAAGATAGGAGTAGACAGGAACAAGCTGGAGCAGATAGGAGTTGACAGGAGCAAAGTCAGACATAGAGAGGAGTGGACAGGAGCCGGCAGGAGCAGACAGGAAGCAAGCAGGACGAGGCAGGAGCAGGAACTATGGAATCTGACAGGAGCAGGCAGAAGTAGACAGGAACTACGGACGCCGACAGGAGCAGAGTGATGAGAATATAGGAGCAGGCAGGAGCAAAGTCAAATGCAGATAGGAGTAGACAGGAGCAGGCAGGTGCAACGAAGACATCAGCACAAGTTAGGAGCTGGCAGGAGCAGACAGGAAGCAGGACGAGACAGGAGCAGGAACTACGGAAACCGACAGGAGCAGACAGGAGCAATAAAAGCAAGGACATTTCTATCTTTCTGGGATCTTTGCAAATTGCTTCCCTACACAGAAAAATCTCCATCTCCCTTAACAGGCCTGAGCTCTATCGTAAAACAAAACACCAGTGTCGTTTTATCACCGCACTTTCATTTTCATGTGACACATTTTTGTATTTATCGCCACGGCTAACACCTAGCGCCCGGAACATTGACTGTGGAGGCTCTGCAGATGCTAAAAATGCTAAAACATGCAGCCAACTTACGGACGGTGTTTATTATGCAAAGTAGCCATGTGTTTTGCTTCATAGCTTCAGTTTATTGGCCTTGAAATCAAAATACAAATGCCACTAATGTCACAATAATTACAATTTCCACTTGTACTTCAATAAATGAAAGACGGAACAATATTTTTGGGATCAGTATTTATAGTGTGTACATTTTCTTTGCACTACTGGGACATTTTGGGTTATTTTTTGGCTATATTTTAAGTTAAAATGTGTTTCGTTCTCCTATTACTTTTAAAAAATATATATTTAGAATAGTTTTTGTGGTTTAAATGAGTTTCAATATTATAATTTGTTGTCTATATTTACTTTACTTCAAAATGTGTTAACTACTGCTTCAGAAATACACAAGCTGCTTTATTCTAGATTGGTTTAACCTCAAAACGTTGCTGCTCATACACTTTTTTAATTAAGTTTTATTGACTCGTTTTGTATACATGAATACATCCATGCTTTTTCCTCCTCTAATTAATCTCCGTGGCCCCCTAGTGGTTGGTGGGGCCCTGTGGATTAGCAAACACAGACTTTGCCAGGAAACAACTGGCTGGATGTTTGTGTTTTTAAAGGGCTCATATTACGCTATTTTCTGAATTGTGTTGTAATGTTTCTGCATCACAAACATACTTGTTCTTCTCTCAAACAGAAAACACTTTGTCCCACCTTGTGATGTCATCTGGTAATATAGGAAGTGTTTTTAAACTCCATACACCTTCACTAGAATAATTTGGATGATTCCAGGGTTGAAAAGACCTAGAATTGCCAATCTCTACTGAACACACAGTAAAAGGTGAGGCTGCTTCATCGGTTGGTTTCACATTGTGGAAACTGTCTGACCTCGCAGCATTAGGATTTGTTCGCTCGACGGTAAGCGGGTGTTTTTTTTTATTTAACCAATCGCTGCTATTTGGTTGTGACGTATTTACTGCACCAAATCCCGTAGGAAGAAGGGCAATAATGTCTTTCCCCTTGATAAAATTTTCCAAACATTCTCTTTGTTCTGGCTTTAAATCCTTGATCTCGGGAATTGTTGCAAACACAGAATGTCTGTCTTCGTCTACATCAATCTCGACGCTTTGTTTACTGTTGTGTTGTACCATAAAAGTGACCCAGACAGACGCTTGAGTTTGACGTCATGGCTTCACAGCTCTTCACTGATTGGCCGGTGCGCGGTCTAGAACTTCAGAGGTTCTTGCAAACCGTCTAGTGTATTCTGATTCCTGACCTAGTCGCTGGAGAGAAATTAAATTGAGCAGAGGCACTAGGTGGTGCCAGCCTGACTAGTAAAAGTAGCTGTTAACTTGAAAACTACCACTTCATGACATCAAAAGGTGGAACAGTCCATTTTACCTTACCTTTCTATGTTCATGGGGAGAAAATCAGACCAAGTTACAGGTCAGATCTGTGGAGAGGTTACCCCGCTCACAGTCAGAATGCCTGTTTTTCTAGGTATTTTTGAGCTATAAAAACCCCTGTAATTGAATAAATATAAAGTAGAGCTGTTTAATGTCATACTGTGGAACATTCCAGGCAAAGCAATGAAAAGAAGTTACACAGTGCAGTTTCAAGTACGATCTAAAAACTGTGTACCAACACATTATCCCAACCCAAAATACAAAGTAATTACAAGCTGTTATATATGTGTTCAATTGTACTAATGTAGGTACAGCACATCAAATACACTACAACAGCAGAGAGGAGCTGACAGGGACAGGCAGGAGCAGGCAGGAGCACTACAATATTCATCCTGTTTATTTCGGAGTTCCATGAATAAACCAGGCCTGAGATGTACTTTTCAGTTTGGAAACTCACTGCAATATTAACAGGAGCTCGCATCAGAGAATGAAGCGTTTGAGTCTGAACCGCTCCAGGCCAGATGTGGAGTCTGCTGTTGCCTGGTAACAGTAAACACCACCTATATGAGAGACTGGACCTTAGATTAGCAAAGTGCAAATTCATTTAGCGTTATGGGCGCTACAATATGCCAGTGAATGTTGTTTTTAAAGGGCCCATATTACGCTATTTTCTAAACTATGTTATAATGTTGTTTGTGTTTTGTTTCATTGGCCACGTTTACATGATGTTTTTTTAATTCCGAATTAAATTATTCTTCGAGACTACATTTACACTGAAATGAATCTGTGTATCACCGTATCACTGTATCGGAAATGATCTGCGTCCACACACGTC
This sequence comes from Boleophthalmus pectinirostris, assembly GCF_026225935.1. Classification (NCBI taxonomy): domain Eukaryota; kingdom Metazoa; phylum Chordata; class Actinopteri; order Gobiiformes; family Gobiidae; genus Boleophthalmus; species Boleophthalmus pectinirostris. The sequence continues at coordinate 14,642,797 of NW_026570994.1, forward strand.
GTTTCTGTGACCGCAAGCCTTCCCTATCCACACAGCTTTGCGCATATTTGTTTACGTTTTACAGAAACTTGCATGGCTAATTTGCATAAACTAAGTGCTCAAAAAACAGCTCTCTATTGTGCGCTGATGTAGTTCAGCTTCTGTCGGACTAAAGGACACGACTCAGTGGAATATGAGTGTTCTTTCTGTGACAAAGGGGTGTTCTGCTAATGGTGAGTCTGTTCTGTGCTTCTGTCGTGTTGGAGATGGTTCATGTTAAACTTTTCAGAGATTATACGCCTGCAGGTCGTACACATAGATGGTATATTTGAATGTATATATGATATATGAATAGACATATATTCTAGTCTCTTTGTGTGTCAGTGTGTCAGCGTATCAGTGTTTTCAGGCGTCCACACAGTGCCGGATCAGATCTGTACTCAAATGAATTCATGGGAGATGGCGGAACCAGATCGTTCTGTCTTTGGAGCCATTTTCAATTAGATTAGTGCGGACGAACGCTGCATCCCCAATGAAAACGATTCGAATACGTACTAATGTGGACGGGGACCGAGTTTACATGGAAATAATAATTCCGAATTACGGTTTACATGGAAAACATGTTAAATCGTCTGTATTTAATTCCACTCAACGTCTGGGGGTGGGGAAGGGTTCTGATTGAACAGGGACCCGAATGTATTTACGTCGACCGCAAGAAAACACACACTTCAGCTGCTACTGGTTTTGTTGTCATCGCAGTTTGTTTTTACGCGTGGGGTTGCGTACTGCTGTTTCCTCGCCCACACAAACTGGAGAACTATGATCCAAACCCAGACTCCTGAACCAGGGGGAGCAGCTCCGGTTCAGGTCGGGCCCAGATTAGCTGGAGCAGGGAGTGGTGTTAGGTGCCTCGGCCTGAGAAACGCTTTCCCCGGGGAAGAACCAAGAGGGCGGAGGACAGACTGCTCAGAACAACATATAATGAATCAAACAGGATTCACGGACTCCTCTAGCACGGAGGACAGGACCAGCCACAGCGCATTTTCACTTTTGTCGCACGGATCCAGTGCTCTTGCTTGCCCCCGGGGAACACACCATATTGCAGTGCGTTATCGCGTCAGAAGAGGGACCCAATGCGCATGCGCTGAACAACCGGAAGAATTTTTTAAGCAGAATAAGCGTTTACACGATCATGGAATAAATGAATTCGCCTTTAAAACTGGAATAAACCACCCACTTAATTCAGATTAAAGTTTAATTATGAATACATTTAATTACGAATACATTTAATTATGAATAATCATTAGGAATTAAATGTTTACATGGTCTTTTTAAAGGGGAATTCATTTTTATTCTGAATTAAATTATTTTTAAAGGAAATTAAAGCCATCATGTAAATGTGGCCATCTCTACTGAACTAAAGGTAAAAGGAGCTGTTAACTTGAAAACTGCCACGTCATGACATCACAAGGTGGAAAAACATGTGTGAATGAAACAAAACACAACTTGAATTATGTTTTTGAGAAGGTAACAACATTATAAAATGGCTAAAAGCTCACAAGACCCAGTTGTTTTTATGATACAGTTTGAAGACTTGAGACTGAGCAGTGTGTCTCTTAAAACGTCTCTTAAAGTCTGGAGGGCTCCTAATGAAGAACTGTTCCTTAAACTTAATTACGTTTTCCCAAATTGCACTTCGGACTGAACCTTAAACTTCCTCTGCACTTGCCTAATGCAGGCTTTAATGCAGTCAGGGCTTCAGTTGGACTTCAGTGTCTGACAGTGGTGGAAAAAATACTCAATTTTGAAATTTGAATGTGAATGTAACAAAACAAAACTCCAGGTTTGTTTGTGATGAGGAAACATTATAATAAAGCAGCACTGTGCAAAAGTGAAAGGCAGGTGTGAAAAAATGCTGTAAACTAGGAATGCCTTCAAAAATGGAAGTGTTAATCATTTATTTTCATCAATCAACAAAAAGCAGTGAATGAACAAAAGAGAAATCAAAATCAAATCTATTTGGCGTGACCACACTTTGCCTTCAAAAGAGCATCAGTTCTTCGAGGTATACTTGCACACAGTTTTTGAAGGAACTCCGCTAGTAGGGTGCTCCAAACATCTTGAAGAACTAACCACAGATCTTTTATGGATGCAGGCTTCCTCACATCCTTCTGTCTCTTCACATAATCCCAAACACACTCGAAGATGTTGAGGGCAGGGCTCTGTGGGGGCCATACTATCACCTCCAGAACTTCTTACTCTTCTTTACGCTGAAGATAGTTCTTAATGACTTTGGCTGTATGTCTGGGGTCGTTGTCCTGCTGCAGAATAAATTTGGGGGCAATCACACACCTCCCTAATGGTACTGCATCATGGATAAGTATCTGCCTGTATTTCTTAGCATTGATTTCTGAACATTAATCCTGACCAAATCTCCAAAACTCCATTTGCAGAAATGCAGCCCCAAACGTTAAAGGAACCAACCACCGCCTCCAATTGACAAAAACAAACAATCATTATTTATATTTTTGAAAGCATTCTTTGATTACAGCATTTTTTCACAAATCAAATCATCTTTAAACTTTTCTATGTTTTTATTACGAACTTCTTGGCTCTGAGCTCCTTCCTTGTCCTCTCCAGCTGTACTGACGCGCCCGTCTCTCTATAGTAGGTCACTGGAGCACCGGTCTGGTCTCTTTCCCCTCTCCGCTCACATTTGGGTCAGTTTCTTGGACGCCGGCTCTGATTGGCTGAGGCCCTGTCACCTGTCACGAACGATGGATTTTGATTGGCTCATTCAAACGTAAAAACATGGACCCCAACCTGAAAGCTGTTATTGTAGTTATTATATCTTCATTTAGCAACCATAAGGACCTGTTTACAACAAGTCTTTGGTGAATATTGGCCTCACCACAACATCAACTACCAGACCTATACATAGTGATACGGACGCAGGAAGGTTTTGCAGTGATATGAGTGACTGAAATTGTCATAAGTTTAAACCACCAAAGCGTCCAAACACAATGAAAACAGTACATACTTAAAAGTGACACTGGGCGCAGCCTTCTTGGAATCGATGTCGGAATCCTCGCTCGGTCTCCTCTGCGATGTTCCGAGTTGCGCCGTCCGAGGTCAGATGGATAATCAAACGCACCATAACCATTTATTATTAGTCTGTCAACATCTCCAAAGCTCAAAACGCTCTGTTCCACCTTTTTCAAGTTAGCAGTCGCCCTTTTACGTTTTGTTCTGAAGAGATTGGCAATTCCAGGGCTGAAATGATCCAAATGACTCTAGTGAAGGTGTAAGGAGTTTAAAAATGGAGCTCTTCCTGTATTACCACATGACATCAGAAAGTGGAACCTGAGTGTTGTCAGTTTGAGAGAAGGTATGTATTTGATGAGGAAACAACATTTGAACATAAATCAGAAAATAGCGTAATTCTTAAATATTACATGAGGACTGACAGTAAAGATGTTATCGCTGTACTTGGAATGTTCCACAGTATGGCATTAAACTTTACTGCCTCCACTGGGACAGGCTAGATCTGCGGAGAGGCAACCCCGCTCGCAGCACAAATGCGTTTTTTTTTTTCCCCCCCAAGGTATTTATGAGCAATAAGACCATCTGCAATTGAATAACACCAAGACACACTGATTTAACATCATACTACGGAACATTAAAAGCAAAGCAACGCGCCTTTAAATCACCATCATTGTCCATTTCTCAGCACACTGACTTGAAGCTGTACCTACATGGTCCTATATTGTCCGATCTATCATGAGTCCATTGTTGAGTCTGCCTCCTCCTGTGTTGCTTTCCACTTGAATAACTAGGCCAAAGCCACAAGACAGGCCCTAGACAAGCTATATTGATCATAACACTATCTCCTCTGGCTTTAAAAATGCCCTCTGTTCTTCCAGTTCTCATTGTATTGTACTGCAAGTGTGGTCACGATACTAAGATTTCAAACTCAGATTTCAATACTAAGGAATACTCAATACAGATTTTGAGACAGTAATATAAAACTCTCTTTATCTAGACAAAATAATGTGATTTTCAATGTTAATATGATAGTACTTTTTTAAATCCAAATCCATTTTAGTTTGATAGCGCATTTTAAAAACAAAGCAGTTTCCAAAGTGCTGCGCAGAGATCATAAAATGAAGACCACAAAAAGGTAAATTGCTCAAATTTGGTCATACCAGTCCTAAAACTATAAAACCAATAAAAGCAAAAAACATAAAAATCATAAAATAGTAGTAAATGGTGAAATAAATAAAAGACACAGAGGACCACACAACTCACACGGTGTTAAAAGCCAGAGGATAGAAAAGTGGGTTTGTGGGAGGTGTTCAGATGTGGGGGGGGGAGCAGAGTGTTCCAGAGTTTAGGGCCACAGAGAAGGTCCTGTTCCCTCCTGGTTTTAAGTGTCATTTTAGGCTCCACGAGATTGAGATCTGGATGAGGTCTGAGACGTACTGTGGGGCCAGTCCATTCAAAGATTTAAAAACAATAAAATCTTAAAATCAACTCGATTGGAACGAATTGGAAGCCTGTACAAATAATTTCTTATATCTGTCTAGTCTATGTGCTCTTATACTTCACTCTAGATCATTCAAAAACTATTAAGGAAAGCTCCATTTCTGTCCAGTGAATGTGACTTTTTTAGTATCGATACTACGAATTATCTAGTTTTGATACTAGTTTTAGGATTGATTAGTGTCTCATTTACGATACTTTTGACAACCCTGCTTTGTCCGTGCTTCACTATGTCTACAGTAGTTATGAAAGGTTATTAGTTAAACTTATATTTATTCAATATAGAGTTTTTATTGTTTTATGGTTCTATATATTACACAAAATTGACTCTTGTGAGCTTTAAGTCATGTTAGAATGTTGCAACCTCATCAAAAACAGACCTGGAGTTGTGTTTTGTTTCATTCATGCATGTTTGAGTAATCCTTTATTATTATCTGTCTAGATCTCCAAAGCTCAACATGCGCCGTTTCACCTTGTGATGTCATGAAGCTGTAGTTTTCAAGTTAACAGTTCCTTTTACCTTTTGTTCAGCAGAGATTGGTAATTCCAAGTGTGAAATAATGCAAATAATTCTAGTGAAGTGAAGTGATGTATGGAGTTTCAAAACACAATAGAGCACTTCTGTATCACCATATGACATCACCAGGTGGAACAGAGTGTTTTCTGTCTCTGAATATGCAGGGTTTGTGTATTAAACATGTGTGAATGAAACAAAACACAACTCCAGATCTGTTTGTGACGAGGAAACAACATTGTAACATAGATCAGAAAATTGTGTAATATTGGCCCTTTAAAAACAATCTTACTGTGAGTGTGGTCGCCTCTCCACAGACCTGACCTGTAACTCCCTCAGACCATCCACACACATAAAACAACTCCTTTTATCTTCACGCTGTTAATGACCCTTGGCTGGTAATTTTGTGATGTATGCTTGAGTGATTAGCAGTGATTAGAAGCCAGAGGGAGAAAGAGAGACAGGAGGAAAAAGAGGAGAGAGGCAGAAGCTGGAAGGAGAGAGAAATTCCTTCTTTCGAATCAAGAGTTTCTTATGCAATTTATCTGGGGCAAGACACATTTTGCCAAGTACATCTCTGTATCTCTACTTCTCTGAGAACTCAAAAATGCTGTTTATATTTTGCCTGTTTAATTACGTCACAGGTAAATCTCCAGACTTCTCCTTGAGTCTTTAAGTCCATAAACTGTCACTGGACTCATTCTACGCTCAAATTGTGTTAGCAATGATCAGTGGCGGAGTTAGCAAATTGGGGACCCTAGGCGAACTTCAATGCACCTTTTTTTCTGTTTTGTTTTGTTTATTTAATATATTTATTGTCTGTTTTTCCCCATTGTTCTTCAGACATTGTTCTGTTTATTTGAATTATGGTGGATTGGAAATTGTATTACTAGTTATGAAGCCTACAAGAAAACAAGAACTGAAAGTCGTTTTATTTTTTTGCTAATACAATTACATTTTTGTTTATATCCATGACATATGATTATTGTTTAAAAGTAAAATACTCTCATTTAATTGAGAAAATCAAATTGCCCCGAGGCTTCGTCCGTTAGTGGCACTGAGGGCAGTTTGTTGGGGGCCCCTCCAGGTTTGGGGACCCTAAGCAGCCGCCTACTTTTGCCTAATGGTAGCACCACCTCTGGCAAAGAACACCCGGCTCTATCAGCATCTCAGGAATAAGGACTTTATTAGTTTTACTTTAAAACAGTTCATTCTCGTTGCTGACACCAGAGGGCGCTTCAATGCCTTAAATGCCTCATTGGAAACACAGCTGAAGTTTGTAAAGTATATTTTCTGATTGCAGACATTATTTTAAGTTAGAAAACCTGATAAAAATACTAATCCCAAAGATGACCAAAAAAATTTTAAAAGAGAATTAAACCCACATGGATGTATAATATATGTTCTTTAAAGGTGCATTGTGTAACTTTTGTGGTGGAGGGTCTGTGAAATGATTTTTTTGATTTTGATTTTTCTCTTTTCTTTATTTCACTTATAGTTTTGTCTGTAATGTTTCACAATGTTTTCACAGTATTGGTATGATATTACACCTTTCTACCTTCATGGAGACCAAACTAGACCAAGCTACAGGTCAGATCTGTGGAGAGGCGACCCCGCTCACAGTCAGAATATCGTTTTTTAGGTATTTCTGAGCTATAAAACCACCTGTAATTGAATAAACGTAAAGTAGAGCTGTTTAATTTCACACTGTGCAATGACATATACGTAGAAAAAAAGCAGGTGACAGATGCCCGACCAAAAAGTTACGCAGTGCATCTTTAAACCGCTCTATGATTATAAAGTAGTACGTACTGTATAATACTCTCAAATGGAATCCTAACAGGTTCATATATGGGTCAGTACATGATGTTGAATACAGGATGTTCTTTTCTTTCCTTATTATCAGATGTGTTCTCCTCGGGGCAATGCTTCGCTCCAAAAACACGTGTGACTCAAACGCCAAACCATATAATGCCTTTCCAGTGGTCAAGAAACGCACGCCAGATGTGTCCCAGCTGGGCTCCCATACACCAATTTAACTACGCATATGGGTCTATATTAAAAATACACCGCGGTCCACACATTGTCAAAGCGCGTATGAGTAAATAGCTGCCGGCGAGTCCAATTGAAATCGCAATCAGAGTAATTAAAGTACGTGTGGATGAGAATGTGTCCAGATTGGAGAAGGTTAGAAGGGTTACGCTGTTTTTTCACTTTCACGAGAAGAGATTTGATTAGCGACTGCATGTCTCAAAATAAAGTAATCAGGTTTTAATGAATGGGAATACAAGCTAAACATGATGGAACTAAAGCGGCAGACTCTACAAAGGTATATGAATTACAAGTAGTAGCATTCAAGTATGCATTTGTAGTAGTATTGGTGTGTTTTAGTATTTTAGCGCTGATGCTTGCTTTTTAAATGGACGGTAACAGAAATGGTAGTAGCTGAAGTAGTATTAGTAGTTTTTGTAGTTGTAGTTGTAGTAGTATTTGTAGTAGCAGTAGTAGTAGTAGTAATAACTGTAGTAGTAGGAGTAGTAGTAGTCTTCTGAGTAATAGTAGTAGTAGTAGTTGGAGTAGTAGTAGCAGTCATTGGAGTAATAGTAGTAATAGTGGTAGTAATAGTTGGAGTAGTAGTAATGGTAGTAGTAGTAGTTGTCAGAGTAATAGTAGTAGTAGTAGTAGTAGTCAGAGTAATAGTAGTAGTAGTAGTCATCGGAGTAATAGTAGTAGTAGTAGTAGTAGCAGTAGTCATCGGAGTAATAGTAGTAGTAGTAGTAGTTGGAGTAGTAGTAGTAGTAGTCAGTAGAGGTTAGTAGTAGTCAGTAGTCGTCGTAGTAGTAGTAGTAATGGTAGTAGCAGTAGTAGTAGTAGTAGTAGTCAGTAGTAGTCAGTAGTAGTTGGAGTAGTAGTACTAATGGCTGTAGTAGTACTACTACTGTAGAAGTAGTAGTAGTAGTAGTAATTGGAGTAATAGTAGTAGTAGTAGTAGATGGAGTAGCAGTAGTAATTCTAGTATGTGTAGTCTTAATAGTAGTAGAATGGAGTAGTAATTGGAGTAACAGTAGTAGAAGTGGTGATGGTGGTACTAGTAGTAGTAGCAGTTGGAACTAGTGGGAAAATAGAGCGTAATAGAAGTGGTACTAGCTGAAGTAGTAGTAGTAGGAGTAATAGTTGAAAATATAATAAACAATAACATTCACACAACGCAGGACATTCATACTCGACAATATCAGTGAAGTGTCTTGCCTAAGAACACAACGACAGAACTTGGTCCAAGCAGGAATCACTGTAACCACTGCCACAATAGTAGCTAGAATAGTAGGAGTAGTATGATTGGTAGTAGTAGTCGTAGTAGTAGCAGTCGTAGTAGTAGTCGCAGTAGTACAAGTAAAATACCAGCAGTGGTGGTTATTGGTGCTAATAATTGGTAATTTACAAATACCAATACTAAATATATTAACAGATAAATACATTTTAAAGGTGCTCTGTGTAATTTGTCTGGTCCAGGGTAAAAAATATTATTACTTGTATATTTGGAGGGGACAGTACATGATATTGCAGTAATATAATCAAATGAAGTCTCTAACTGTCAATTCATGTTTTATCACAAATAAAAAAAATAAAAAAAATCAAGGCCCCAGAGCAGTTACTCCAATATTAAACCAGTATTTCAGCTTCCAGCATCATCCGGCCCCTCTCATGTTATCTTTAAGTATTTTTGGTTTTCCATTCGCAGCAATTAAACTCTTTGCAGACACCGCCTTTAAGAGTTATATTTTGATTTATTTTTTTTCTCTCCGCGCGATGAGAGCGGAGGGAGACTGTGGCGCTCGTCTGGCTCTTTGAAATATTGCCTCTGTCAGGGCCCATATCTGCGATGGTGAATGACATGGGCACAAGATTAGTCATGTAAACACACTTATCTGGTCTAATGCACTACTTATAGTCTATTCAAATCAGCAGAGAGAGACACAGGAAGTACCTTATATGGGCATGTATGACTGCAGCTATATAAGGGTTGTGAAAAGTATAGAAAATCAGATACTAATCGATACAAAAAATTGTATCGAAACTATATGTTTGAGCATCTGATCTAATGCACTGCTTATACTCTATTCACATCAGCATAGAGTGACACAGGAAGTACCATATAAGGAAATGTATTTATGTAGTTGTATATAAGGGATTGTTGGGTTGTCAGAAGTATTACAAATCAGATAATTGAAAAAAAATAAATAAATAGTATCGACACTAGATATTTGAGAGTCTGGTCTAATCCAATGCTTTTAGTCTATTCGCATTAGCATAAAGTGACGCAGGAAGTGCCATATATGGGTGTGTATGATTGCAGCTGTATATAAGGGATTGCAGGATTATCAAAAGTATCAAGAAAAAAAAAAGATCTGATAGTCGATACTAAAACTAGCATTGATACTAGATATTTGAACATCTGGTCTAATGCGCTACTTATTACACTACTACTATTCACATTAGTAAAGAGTGACACACAGGAAATACCATATAAGGGCAGGTATGATTGCAGCTATATATAAGGGATTGTACAATTGTCAAAAATATTGGAATTCAGGTACTAATCGACACTAAAACTAGTGTTAAAACTAGACATTTGATCATCTGGTTTAACCCAGCACTTATAGTCTGTTCACCTCAGTACAGAGTGACACACAGGAAATGCCTTATATGGGCATGTATGACTGCAGCTATATATACTGTAAGGATTGTACGGGTGTCAAAAATATCGGAAATCAGATTGTAATCGATATTGAAGCTACAGTATTATCAAAACTAGATATTTGAGCATCTGGTCTAATGCTCTACTTATTGTCTGTTTACGTCAGCATAGAGAGACACAGGAAGTACCATATATGGGCATGAATGACTATGATTGCAGCTGTATATAAGGGATGGTGGGGTTGTCAAAAATATCGGAAATCAGATTTTAATCTATACTACAACTATTATCGAAACTAGATATTTGAGCATCTGGTCAAATGCACTACTTACACTCTATTCACATCACCAATGAGTGACACAGGAAGTACCATATAAGGGCATGTGTGATTGCAGCTATATATAAGAGATTGTAGGGGTTGGCAAAAGTATTGACAATCAGATTCTAATCGATACTAAAACTAGTATCAAAACTAGATATTTGAGCATCTGGTCTAATGCACTACTTATAGTCTATTCAAATCAGCATATAGTGACACCGGAAGTACCATATATGGGCATGTGTGACTGCAGCTATAAATAGGAGATCGTAGGGTTGTCAAAAGTATTGGAAATTGGATTCTAATCAATATCAAGACTAGTATCGAAACTAGATATTTGAGCAGGTATCGATCCTAAAAAAGTCACAGGATAGGAATAAAGCTTTCCTGAATAGCTTTAGAATGATCTAGAATGATGTATAAGAGCACATAGTCTAGTATATGCCCATGGACCACTATGGAATCTTGTCTCCATGGAGATGACATTGCTTTTTACTGTCAGTGGGCTTGCCTCTCCACAGATCTGACATGTAACCTGGCCCTATGGCGTCACCTGCTGTCTCTAGAGATAAATAAATGCAATGCCATGCTGTGGAACATTCCAGGTAACAGAAGCCGGTGACGGACTCGCCATCAGAAAAGTTACACAGTGCAGCTTTAGGACCAGCTATGGAGTTATGGTTCTTTCTCTGATCAAAATCCTTCAGTGTGGTTCGATATAATTTCAGCTCCGTTTCGCTGTTTGGTTTTTATTACTCCTGATGAAAAATTGTGTGAGATTGGGGCTCTCTTGAGTAACTCTTGACACGTTTTTACTCTTTGATCAACAGATTCTTTTTTCCTCTTTCTCACAAGCTGAACATTAAAAGTCTTCCCCTTCCTTTAGAGATTTTGTTTCCACTTTATCAAATAAATCTCACCCAAGCTCCCCGATCTAGATGTTGTGTGCATGCCAACTAAACAAGCTAACAAGGTTTATATAGAAATACATTTAAAGGCCCTATATTACACAAAAGTGACTCTCGTGAGCTTTAAGCACTGTTAGGGAAGTAATTTCAAAACTGTAATGTGTTATTTATGACTTGTTACGGTCATTTCAAAGTAATTTGTTACATTATTATATTACTGCCTTTGTATTTATGTTAATCTCACCAAAATAACTGTGTGAAGATGCCGAACTTTTGCGCCGTATATGGACTGAACCAGGACTAAACCAGGACTAAACCAGGACTGAACCAGGACTAAACCAGGACTAAACCAGGACTAAACCAGGACTAAACCAGGACTGAACCAGGACTAAACCAGGACTAAACCAGGACTGAACCAAGACTGAACCAGGACTGAACCAGGACTGAACCAGGACTGAACCAGGACTAAACCAGGACTAAACCAGGACTGAACCAAGACTGAACCAGGACTAAACCAGGAAACAGGATTAAACCAGAACTGAACTAGAACAAGACTGAACCAGGACTAAACCAGGACTAAACCAGGACTGAACCAAGACTAAACCAGGACTGAACCAGGACTAAACCAGGACTAAACCAGGACTGAACCAGGACTGAACCAGACTGAACCAAGACTGAACCAGACTGAACCAGACTGAACCAAGAACTGAACCAGGACTAAACCAGGACTGAACCAAGACTAAACCAGGACTGAACCAGACTAAACCAGGACTGAACCAGGACTGAACCAGGACTAAAACCAGGACTGAACAGACTAAAGGACTAAACCAGGACTGAACCAAGGACTGAAACCAGGACTGAACAGACTGAACCAGACTGAACCAAGACTAAACCAAGACTGAACCAAGACTGAACCAGGACTGAACCAAGACTGAAGCAGGACTGAACCAAGAACTGAACCAGGACTGAACCAAGACTGAAACAGGACTGAACTGAGGACTGAACCAAGACTGAACTAGGACTAAACCAGGACTGAACCAGGACTGAACCAGGACTGAACCAAACTGAACTAGACTGACTGAACCAGACTGACTGAACCAGGACTGAACTAGGACTGAACCAGGTCTAAACTAGGTCTAAACCAAGACTAAACTAAGACTAAACCAGGACCAAACAGGACTAGTCTTGGACTAGGACTTGAAATCTAGGATCACCCCTAAGAGATTTTAGTGAATTTGTATGAAGAAAAACAAAAAACCCACCACTTCAATCCAGGTTAAAAAAGCAGTGTGACACGTGTTACTGACATTTGTACCGAGTAAAATATTACAGTTTTTTTTCCCTGTAATGCCGAACATTACTGCGTTACAGCAAAAAAAAAACAATGCATTACAGTAATTTGTTACTTTTATAACTTCTTACTTCCAACACCGGCTTTAAGTCATGTTATAATGCTGTTACCTCATCAAAACATTCAGGTATTTCAGATTTGTAATGAGGAAATAATATAACACAGATCAGAAAATGGTGTAATATGGGCCCTTTAAATTAAAAATAAATCAAATATTGTTATCTTGCACGTCATCGATCTAATACCCCATCAGATATCAGCTTTAACCCAAAACAAAAAAGGTTAGCATTTGTAATTTCCAGCTTTTATATTTATCTTGTGTTTATTTACTGTCTCATCAAAGCCACCGGTGCGCAATCATAGCGCTAATTAGCCTAGCACAAAGAGCATTATGGGTAATGTAGTCGCGCAATGGGAGGCAAATTGGTACATCGGCCGCATCCAAAAACATCATTTAGGGAGCCAAATGGATGTTGTGGTCAGAGGAAATGGGACTAGACAGGTTAGTTTGATAAATTTGAGTGTTATTGTCAAATTGTTTCCTGTTGTCCCCTCAGCGCAGTGTAATACATTCAGACATTGTCATTTAATGGAGACAAATCTGATTAAAATAAAACGCTGCAATTACACTTTGAGTGGCGTCACCTCTCCACAGATCTGACCTGTAATTTGGCTTTGCGGCACCTTCTGATTGTCATATTACATTATGATCTCTGTTATAATGTTTCCTCATCACAAACATACCTGGAGTTGTGTTTTGTTTCATTCACACATGTGACTGTTGTGTTTTTAGACTCCGTGTAAACTCAGTGCGAGCTCGTACACTGGAATGTGTTTTCATTTTTTGTATTTTGGCATATAACTGACCGAAAACTAGAATTGCAATAGCCAGTGGTGTAGTGGGGATTTTTTAAGTGGGGGTACACAATTTGTTACTTCATCGTGAAAAGGACTTTTCAGTACAAATATAAAGGCCCATTTTTACTCAAAATGATGCGGAATCATGTTATTAACATTAACGCCGTTTATAATAACCTACAGAACATAAATCATAGGCTAAAACACAACACACTTGCCCAGGACTGAACCGGGACCGAACCGGGACCGAACCGGGACTACACCAGGTCTAAACCAGGTCTAAACCAGGTCTAAACCAGGTCTAAATCAGGTCTAAACCAGGACTAAACCATGACTACACCACATCTAAACCAAGACTTAACCAGAACTAAACCAGGACTACACCACATCTAAATCAGGACTACACCAGTTCTAAACCAGGACTAAACCAGGACTACACCACATCTAAACGAGGACTACACCAGGTCTAAACCAGGACTAAACCAGGACTGAACCAGGACTACACGAGGAAAAAAACAGGACCAAACCAGGACCAAACCAGGTCCAAACCAGGACAAAATCAGGACAAAATCAGGACTAATCTTGGACTTGGAGCGAGAGACAGAACCCCGAGCCCGCAGAGAAGGATGTCCACAAAGTGCGATTGGGCGACAGCTGAGCTTAGCCCCGTGGGTCGCCCGTCCTTTCTCCTGCGATCACCCCATGATCTACACGGACACACCTCTGGGCTCATCTCAACACTCGGTCCTTGTTTAGACCTGGTTTAGAAGTACTTTTAGTCCTCCTGGTTCAGTCCTGGTTCAGTCCTGGTTCAGCCCTGGTTCAGTCCTGGTTCAGTCCTGGTTCAGTCCTGGTTCAGTCCTGGTTCAGTCCTGGTCCCTCATGTCTCAGGTCACTATAGGACAGTACTGCAGATATCATCTATGCCGTTTGTTTTTACCATTTCCAATAGCGCCAGTTTGACATTTACCGGTAAGTTGCAGCTATTTTATATTTGTTATTTATTTATATCTCACGCATTCCCCCATGTACCACGCCCACGACACCACGTCCTGACGATAGCTGTATTTTTCTTATTGTTGTTATGATGGTGAAAGCAGCTGTGGGTCTATCCTCTAGTTTTTTAGTGTTACTTAAAAAAACCAACACTATTTTCTGATCGATCTTATATGTTATGATATACTTGGAATTGTGCTTTGCTTCATTCACACACGTTTAACACACAAAGCCTGCCCAGAAAAACACTCTGTTCCACCTTGTGATGTCATGTGGTAATACAGGAAGTGCTCCACTGTTTTTGTAAACTCCATACACCTTTACTAGGATCATTTGGATGATTTCAGACCTGGAATTGCCAATCTCTACTGATCTAAAGGTAAAAAGTTGCTATTAACTTGTTGAAAAGTACCACTACATGACATCACAAGCTGGAACAGAGCATTTTGAGCTTTGGAGATGTAGACAGACTAATAATAAATTAGTGTGAATGAAACAAAACACAACTCCAGGTCTGTTTGTGATGAGGAAACACCTTTATAACATGGATCAAAAAATAGTGCAATAAAGGCCTTTAAAAGTAACACTAAAAAAAAAAACTAGAGGATAGACTCACAGGTACTACCACCATCATAACAAAAATAATAAAAATACAGCTATCATTATTCTAGTTTTAGGTCAGTTTTATGCCAAAGTACAAAACATGCAAACATATTCCAGTGTACCGGCCTGCATCGAGATTCCACGGAGTCTAAAACACAACAGTCACATGTGATCAAAGTGATGGATGTCAACAACTCGCCTACACCTGCCACAAGCACCCGCCGTCACCCATAATGCCCACCGGGGGAGCTGTGTCACTGAGCTGCCTTGGCTCCGTGTTACTACGAGGCGGCGGGGGGTGGGTTTCTTTCTTAAATTTAGAT
Source organism: Boleophthalmus pectinirostris (assembly GCF_026225935.1). Lineage (NCBI taxonomy): Eukaryota > Metazoa > Chordata > Actinopteri > Gobiiformes > Gobiidae > Boleophthalmus > Boleophthalmus pectinirostris. The sequence continues at coordinate 14,657,886 of NW_026570994.1, forward strand.
TAAAGGGCCCATATCTCTTTCACCTTTAACTATCATACAAAAACTAACCACTGTGCCAAAGTTATCTTCCAGTAACTCTCCACGTTGTTGCTTAATCACAGCCGAAAGCTCTTTCTCTTTTACTTTTGATTGGCAGTCTGCTCCATCAGCTACTTGAGTTCGGTGTATTTCAGTCGAAGTAATGTATGCTAATTGTAAATCATTCGAGAAGTGCCCTCAACCCAGGCAGAAAATCTTTCAGAGTACTTTCACTTTGAGTATTTAAAGTTCAACCGGACTCCTGACTACTGGTGGGAGAGTAGAGATCTAATATTTATTTAGGTTTATAACTTGTCTGGATGTTCATGCATTTTAATCTGCGCAGTGAAATATTTAGGAGAGGAAATCCAGGAATGAATTTTGACTAAAGATGCACTATGTAACTTTTCAGTTCGGGGTCTGTCGCCTGCTTGTTTCTATGGATACGTCATTGCTGTGCCTGGAATGTTCCACAGTATGACATTAAACAGCTCTACCTTACATTTATTCAATTACAGGTGATTTTATAGCTAGAAAAGTTACACAATGCACCTTTAAAGAGAAAGACATTGCTATTTTAGTTGTAAAGGGCTCACTTTAAATCATACGTGAAGTGGGTTGTGTATCTCCATAGCAACAACTAAAATAAATAAGTCAACTTTTCACTTTTGTAAAAAATAATAACTAAATGTATTTTAATGGGATATAAAGCAATTTGTTACATGTTTGTGTAAAAATACAGCCCTATAACGCATTTCTATTTCCATTACGAATCATTAGTCTGTTCAAAAAGGGCACTCAGTAACTATGGCAGTGTGAAAAAAAATATCGAAACTGAATACTGGCATTGTGAATCTGTATCGATATTTTGTGAAATATTTAGAAGAGGAAATTGGGAAACGAATTTTGACTTGAAAAAGAAAGACATGGCAGGGGAGCATTAAACGGATTTGAAAGAATTTGTGGACTGGTTTGTGAGTGAGTTTTTCTTTTGAATTTTCTTTTGTAAACATCCAACTTTTCTGTCGGAGGGTCTGCCATCTGCTCGTCTCCGTGGAGAGGTTGTTGCCATGAAATGTTTCACAGTATCAAATTAAATGTCTGTCTCCATAGAAACAAGGTAGGAGACAATATCAAGACTAGTTATTATAGGTTCGATCTGTACAGAGTTGAGCCCACCTAGACAGAATGTAACTCATGCATTTCAGGTTTTCAAGATATTTTTGAGCAATAAAAACCTCTGTAACTGAAAAAAGGTAAAAATATACAAGTTTAAAGTGGGACTCAACACCTAAACTTCACCCACAACAACATTTCAAACTGGACAGTGTCTGGACTTAAGGGGAATAAGAGGAAAGGGTCATCAGTGCAGTCCTGTGTGATGTCATGTAGTAAATGAAACTGCAGTGGCCACTAGAGGCAGTATACACTTTACTGTTTCTTTTTATGTTATGATCAGAAAGCTGCAAATGTACCTTTTTAACTAGAGATGCACTGATCCAGGTTTTTCATTTCCAAAACTTATATCAGAATTGTCCTGTTGGCTTCATCAAACCAGGACCTTCAATGTGCACTGAGGCGGTTTGCAGCCAAGTGTGAAGTGGCTGGGATGAAGATCAGCTCCTCCAAATCCGAGGCCATGGTTCTCGACCGGAAAAAAAGTGGCTTGCCCTCTCCGGGTGGGTGGAGAGTCCCTGCCTCAAGTGGAGGAGTTCAAGTATCTCGATGGAGGGGGGAGGATGGAGTCTGAGATTGACAGGCGGATTGGTGCAGCGACGGCAGTGATGCGGTGAAGAGGGAGCTGAGACGAAAGGCAAAGCTCTTGATCTCTGTTCCTCCTCTCACCTTTGGTCATGAGCTCTGGGTAATGGGCTTGTGCGTCTATTCTGGATGTCTTCTTGGGCGCTTCCCTCGGGAGGTATTCCGGGCATGTTCTACCTGAGGCCCCAGGGAAGACCCAGGACACGCTGGAGGGACTATGTCTCTCAGCTGGTGTGGGAATGCCTTGGTGTTCCCCCAGAGGAGCTGGAGGAAGTGTATCTGATGTTAACCAATACCAGTGTAGGAATTGAAAAGAGCATTTTTTCCCTCTCAAAATACAGTGAACTTGTTTCAAAATGTATCTAACTGTGTTATGTAACTGTCTAACTGTAAATGTATCCTGCAAGTAACTGAACAGCTTTGTATGAATTCAAGTTTAAACATCAGGAGGCGTCCTGGGCCTGTATCAGTCAGTAAAAAGTCCAGCCAGAATATCAAATGAACAGATATCATGAAATTGATAGACACTGCAAATTTTCCTGTATCGGCACCGATATTTGATACTAGTATCGGTATCGGTGCATCCCTAGGAAAAAGGAATTCAAGGAATACAAGTTATTCAGTTTTAATGTCATACTGTGGAACATTCCAAGAAGAACAATAACATCTCTACTTAAAAACAAAAAAGCTATTAAAACATACATCTACAGGAAATATCTATAATTTAACAGCATTATTTTCCCAGCATTTTATTTCATTTTGTTTAAGTGTATTCGCGTTTTTTTCCTCTTGTGTAGTCGTTTTGTGTTGTCTGTTTTCCTACATTTTTCCTGTTCCTGAGTAAATAGTAAATAAAACACAATAAAAGTCTTAAATCAGTCTTGTTTAAAAGTTACAAAAACCCAGGAGTTCACGGCAGACGCTCCAAACAGATGCTCCTGTTTTTTGTTTCTGTTTCTCCTGCACAGTTATTATGATTATTATTAGTACAATCATGTCCAAATATTCATACTGCAAATGTTTACACGAGTGGCAGTCATTTAGTTGTAATTCAGATGGCCAGCTAACCAGAAGATTAATGGTTCAAACCCCACCTCCCGCCACTACATACTGTTATTGTGTTTTTGGGCAAGACACTAACACGCCCATTCTCCTCAAAAACATACTTAGAATTGTGAGGTTTTTTTCATTCACATGTTTGAGTAATCCTTTATTATTATTCCGTCTACATCTCCAAAGCTCAAAATGCTCTGTTCCACCTTGTGATGTCATGTAGTGGTATGTTTATAATGTGTAAATAACATTATAAATTAGAGAAGAGCGTAATTCGGGACCTTTAAAGTGAACTTAACATGCAGTAGCTTCCATGGTGCACGCTATGATGAACTAATGCTAATTTGGTGGCATTTGCCTTTTTATCTGTACTGTGCATGACTGGAAAACCCAAAATATTTAAAGGGCCCTGCACGCCCCTTTGAGCGGCCCCCAGCCCCACAGCCCCCCACCACTTGAACTGGCCCTATGAGGCAATCCTCAAAAGTGAACCCTAACCATATTTTTTGAAATTACTTTCTGGCAAATAATAACACATCTGCATTTTGTGGATTTTTTTTTTTTCAATTAAAAAAATGATATTTATATGAAGTGTGACGTATTCACGCATTACGTGCCACCAAATTTGCAGCTGAATTTTCATCATCTGACAAGCTTGAGATCAAACAGTGACAGAGTACTGTAAGGCAGAGTAGTAACTCAGAGTACTGTAGCTCACAGTACTGTAGCTCACAGTACTCTGAGCTACAGTACTGTAGCTCACAGTACTGTAGCTCACAGTACTGTAGCTCAGAGTACTGTAACGCAGAGTACTGTAGCTCACAGTACTGTAGCTCACAGTACTGTAGCTCACAGTACTGTAGCTCAGAGTACTGTAGCTCAGAGTACTGTAGCGCAGTAGTACTGTAACGCAGAGTACTAGTACTGTAGCTCACAGTACTGTAGCTCAGAGTACTGTAGCTCAGAGTACTGTAGCTCAGAGTACTGTAGCTCAGAGTACTGTAGCTCAGAGTACTGTAGCTCAGAGTACTGTAGCTCAGAGTACTGTAGCTCAGAGTACTGTAGCTCAGAGTACTGTAGCTCAGAGTACTGTAGCTCACAGTACTGTAGCTGAGAGTACTGTAGCTGAGAGTACTGTAGCTGAGAGTACTGTAGCTCAGAGTACTGTAGCTCACAGTACTGTAGCTCAGAGTACTGTAGCTCAGAGTACTGTAGTGGAGTTAAGGACAGCAAAATGAAGAGTATGAAAAGAATGCTCAGTTTTCACAGAAACTGATATGTAAAGAAACTGTGGCGGTTTTCCAATGAACATAATCTGCATCATCACTACAAAACCCGCCACAAATACTACGCGAGGTTGCGTGTATTTCTTCGTCAGCTGACCCGACCCCCATCACAGTCAGGAGCGATAATGTGGCCCCCAGAGAAAAAAGTTGGTGGCCCCTGTGTTATAATGTTGTTTCCTCATCACAATGTGGAAATACAGGTTGTGCTCCACTGTGAACTCTGGAATTGCCAATCTCTACTGAACTAAAGCTAAAAGACAGTTGTTAACTTGAAAACTGCAACTCCAGGTATTTTAAGGAAACAACATAATAACACAGATCAGAAAATAGCATAACGTGGGCCCTTAAAATCCGTCTAATCTGCAGGGGGGGCTGTGAGCAGAGGGAGCAGCTTGTGTTTGGTTCATGTCTGACCTCAGTAAGTGACTCATTCAGAACACACAGAGGAGAGGCAAATGGGAGAGATCTGAGCAGAATGCAGCAGGTATTTCGTATAACTACATTAGAGGGGTATCCAAGGACATCGCAGCACTGCAACACACTCTTACTGCAAAAGCATCCATTTAAGTACAAGGTGTAGGACAACTTTACAGTCAAAGTACTTGAAAAATATGTATTAAAATACACCGACCACCACAATTACTGCTTCTGCTACTGCTGCTACTATTACTACCACTACTTACAACAACTGACTACTAATGCTACTATTACTTACTACTACTACTACTACATTCTAATACTACTACTACTACCCTACCAATACCGGTACTATTATTACTGCTACTTACTACTACTTACCACTACTACTACTTGGCTATTACTACTACTACTAGAATGCCTGTTTCAACTGAAATCTCATGTCTAGAAGACGTCATACCACAATACTTCAAAATCATAACACATCCAGTACTAATACCAAAAAAATTACTACTACTACCACTACTACAACTATTTCAAATAATTTGGTAATGATACTGACTGCTGGTACTATGATTCCTACTACTTTATTTATACCACATATTGTTCTTGTATCTGCTCTATAGCTATAATCTATGACATCTCTGGATCATTATGTTAAAATTTGGACATTTTAAATCACAATACTTAGTTTAGACTTAATAAAAGAATCTCACTGCAAACACTGTGGTCGCTGTATCCAACCGCTCTTTGAACCGATGAAAAGGACGAGGTCGCGGATACAAGCGGTTGAAATAAGTTTCCTCTGCAGGGTGGCTGGGTGCTCCCTTAGAGATAGGGTGAGAAGCTGAGTCACACGGGAGGAGCTCAGAGTAGAGCCGCTGCTCCTTCACGTCAAGAGGAGCCAGTTGAGGTGGCTCGGGCATCTGCTCCGGATGCCTCCTGGGTGCCTCCCTTGAGAGGTGTTACCGGGAGGAGGCCCCCCGGAAGACCCAGGACACGCTGGAGGGACTATGTCTCTCGACTGGCCGGGGAATGTCTCAGGGTCCCCCCGGAGGAGCTGGAGGAAGTGTCTAGGGTGAAAGAAGTCTGGGAGTCCCTGCCAAGACTGCTGCCCCTGCGACCTGGCCCCAGATAAGTGGAAGAAAATGGATGGAAATGCGCTGATTTCCAAGTTAGCAAACTGCGGTGCCAGTGGGAGCTGGCGTCGCCGTGAACGTCATCACAACAAAGAGTCACTACTGAGCAGCAGATATTTGTTTTCATTTGTACCAAAATTACTAAGTGTATCGCCAATTAAGAAAATAAAATAGGAGAAAGAAGTAAGTACAGAACAGTGGGCGTGTACCGGTGCCAGTGAAAACGGGAATTGATCTGTAAAAATGGCTCAAACATGCACGAATCACTCCAATTTACAACTCCGAGAGGGTACATCAGAAGAAGAAATAACTATGACATGGATAAAACCTCTGAAAGTCCGTTTTGCATGGTAGGTCTGCTTTAAAAAAATGCGCAAATGTTCCTTTCATAAATCAATGCCATAAAACTGCAGTTAAAATACTCCAAACACTAGTACAGAAATGGAAGTAAGCCAAAGTATCTGTGAACTGTTGCCCTCTGTGCCTTGGCTCTCTCTGATCTCATAAACGTGATTGGGTTTGGCTGGCTTCAAGTCGTCACGCCGCGCTGCCATGTCAGGGCGTTCTGTTCCCACGGTAACAATACGCAACAATACTAAAATTAATTCAGGAGGCACGACTCCAGCCTCCAGCCCGAATCCACCGGGTCCACCAACAAACAACTCCAGTCTCTATACAAACATTTACGAGTCAGGTCTGGTAAGGATCTGGAAATGTTGACTTCTGAGAGTGGCCAAGAATTGTACTTAAGTAACAGTAACGTTACTTCAAAATATTATTACTCAAGTAGAAGAACAAGAAAATCTAAGAAATTACTGAGAGTGAGAGTAAAAATGTATTTGGGAAAACTACTATTAGTAACTTATAGGTGCACTGTGTAACATTCTTGTTTCTATGGATATATAGTCATTGCTCTGCTTGGAGTGTTCCTTTGAAAAGTTACCCACACCTAAAATGAAATAAATAGACTTTTTAGTACATGTATTGAATGCATTGTCCAGCACTTGCAGTAATTTGTTGTTTCTAAATAATACTACTTAAGTTGGAAAGTTAGAAATAAAATACAATAAAATAAAACAACAACAAAAAAGTTGAAGTAAGTGCACTATCCCACACTTAAATTATAGCACTTTTTAAAATCAAAATTAAATAATGCGGAAAAATTTGAAATAAAAAAGTGTTGGAAAGTTATAAATAAACTAAACTAAAATAAAACGATTTCTTGAAGTTGGTGTATTGGGAAATGAATTGAGTGTACTTTGTAGTACATGTATTACCGTAAATACACTGTACCATACTTAAACTTACAGTACTTCTAAAAGTCAAAATTTAAAAATGCTAGTAAAGTTGGAGTTTTGTGAATAAAATAAAATAAAAACAATAAAATACAATAAAAATATATTTTAAAAAATAAAAATTTTAATAAAATGTAAAAATAAAAAAAAATAAAAAAACAATGAACAAAATTAATAAAATCCAAAAAATAAAATAAATAAAAATTAACTCTTCTGTGAATAAAATAAAATAAAAGACAATAAAATAAAATTGTAATAAAACAAAATTCAGTTCAATTCAGGAGTTTTGTGAAATGATCCGTTCTAATCTGAAGTTAGACTGATTTACTGATGTTCTGTGCACAAATACTGAAAACCAGAGTAAATACTGAAAACCATCTGTGGGTTTTTAAATGTGCCCAAAGTGATTCATGGTCTGTTTTTTTAATAAATTGTAGACAGGTGCCGCTCTGACTCAAACTGAAATCATGTCACATTTCCATCTGTTTTGGATTGATACTCATGTTAATGTTGATTAAAGCTGCATTTTGTAACTTTTCTCCACCTGGTTCTGCTGTGGCATTAAACTTATTTTGGTTTTATTCAATTGCATTTATTTTATTGCTCAAAAATACCTCGAAAAACCTGCATTCTATATGAGCAGGCTCGCTTCTCCATGGATCTGGCGGGTAAGATAGTGGTGCCATTCCATATTCCATTACTTGCTTGTGTCAGTGAAGAAAGATAAATTTATTGACATACTGTGGAACATTAAAGGGCAAAGCAATAACATCTCCAACCCCTCTCACAGTAAAAAAAAAAAGCTAAATTTAGGAACTTTTGAGCAATAAAAACACCTGTATTTGAAGAAATGCAAGACAGATAAGATTAAAGGGCCCATATTACGCTATTTTCTGATCTTTGTGAGTTATTTTTGCATAATATAGGACCTTTAAATACATACTGTCAATAGCATCGCCATGGTAACAAGCAGGTGCGAGGACCCTCACCCGAAAAAGTTACACATTCGTCCTTTAAACCACCGTAATACCACCAATCTTCTTCTCTTGTTCAGAAAAAAGTAGTGTTTGTAGAGAAGTGAAGGTTTCAGCCTAAATAGCAGCTTTTGCCTGGTAATCCTCTCTAACCTGCGTCGGTGTGTGCGGTGCTCATTTCCTCATCGTCACGGCGATGGGTAAACAAAATCACAGGTGCTGATCGTACGGCGAGGGAGAGGAGGGAGAGCGGCGGAGCGAGGAAAATACGCAACGTCGTGTCATTTTTCATGAGGACCTTCAGCACAAAAACATGATTGTGAATAATAACTTTTGTTCTGTGATATGTGAGTGAGGAGCTGGAGCTGAGAAATGTAAGAGATGAAAATCGAGGAGAGATATTAGCACAAAAGCAAAGCAGGTAACAGGCCCATTTTACACTACACTATTTTCTGATCTATGTTATAATGTTGTTTCCTCATAAACATACCTGGAGTTGTGTTTTGTTTCATTCACACATGTTCAACACACAAATCCTGCACGTTTAGACTGAGTTCTTCTCTCAAGTAGAAAGCACTCTGTTCCACCTTGTGATGTCATGTGGTAATACTGTGTTTTTACACTCCATACACCTTCACTAGAATCATTTGTGTAACTTCAGACCTGCCAATCTCCAGTGAACTAAAGGTAAAAGGTAGCTGTTAAACTGAAAACTACCACTACAAAACTGCATCGGACTATAAGTTGCACTTTGGGGGGGAAATTTATTTTTATAAATCAGAGACCAAGAACCAACATTTCATCTTGAAAGTTCTAGTAATAACAATAGAACCGAGAACAACAGACTGTTCACGTCACATATGAACAGTTCTTCAGATAATTTATAACATAAACAACAGAACAGAACAAGTTTAACAAACTCTCCATCTCACTCCAAATCACTAAATCCATTCAATTCTTCATCCTCAGTGTCACTTCTGCATAACTTCACTACCTCCAGAGGTAAATGTAAACACTTCCTCTTCTGCGTAGCTGCTGACAGACTCAGCATCAGTTCCAGTTAGAATTATTCTGGCCTTTCTGAATCCAAACAGGATGGTTTTGGTTGTCACTGCTTTGTCCATCCATCCAGTGACTTCCAGGAAAGTTGCACAGTGTCCCCTCCCAGTTGTCGCAAGTTTCTCGCTCACTCCAAGCTTTCTTTCTGCTGCTCAGTTACCGTTTTCGGCTGAATATTTCACTACTTACAGCAGGACAGTGGCTCTTTCTGCAGGAGACATGCTCAGTAGAGGGTGAAGTGACAGTGGCACAGGAGTAATAGGAGCAGCAAATACTGACACAAAAGCCTAGAGTGCCCTCGTGTGGCTGTCAGTGTCGCACCGGAGTATAATTCGGAGAACCACCCAAACCATGAAAAATAGTGTGACTTATAGTCCAAAAAATATGGTAATATTGGAGGACTACTCAAACATACAGTATGTGTATTAAACAAAACACAACTCCAGATATGTTTTTGATTACAACATGAATTAAAGCTCATAAGAGTAAATTTTGCGTAATATAGAACCTTTAAGTGTTTTCTTGTCCAGTAATCAGGAAGTGCGGGTTAGCCTGCTAGTTCTTGTTACCTTTTCAGTGATGGCAAAACTCCACTCTGGTCTCTAAGAGTTGTGAAAAGCACTTATAAACTCATCGTGATGAATAATTACGATGCTCAAAATGCATAGGTAAGTGAGGAATAACTTTGGGCCACAGGTTTTTGAAATATTTAAAAAAGTAAAAATCAGATACCGGGCCTTTAAGCCATGACACAATTCGATTCTTTTTTTTAATTTGTCCAGAATTGTCCATTTTCAAAAACAAATTTAGCAAAACAAAACAGCTGCTGATTACTGGTCCTATTGTTCCAACAAAATTCAATTAACTCAGGGTTAATTAAGCCCATTTGACTCTAACTTTTCAAAACAATTTTAAAATTCAGTTAGTCACTTCCTGCACTATAAAAGATTTGTGTCAAAACAAGGAGAGATAGTGTTTTCAATACTTAATACTTGTAAAATGAACCTTTCTTTCTTTTTCTTTTGCAAAGTTTCAATAGTAAAATACAAAACTTCACACACAATGATATTCAACAATTTGGCCCTGAATTTCACTTTTATTAAAGATTCATTGGAGACTGGCAAAGCATTCTGGGATATTGAGTTCTGTTTTTTTCATGATTTCATCTCATTTATTCATTACAGGTGTTTCTACTGCTCGAAATGTGAATAATTTCTTCTGTGTGCTTGTCTCCCTTGTGGTTTAATCCAGTGTGGTTTAATCCATTGTTTTCCAAAGACTGAGTCGTGACCTTCAGGTGGGTCACAAGAGATTTTTTGGGGGATTTACTTGTCACGATCTGCATCTGTACAGAATCTCCATGCAGCCCCTATTCCTCACTTTTTCAGCAGCACCACCTTGCCTAACCGATTTTCTGTTGGAAACACTGATTACTGTTTTTCCTTGTACCGTATTTTTCCTAGTTTTTCCTAGTACCGTATTTTTTGGACTATAAAGCGCACTTAAAATCCCTGAATATTCAGAAAAATCAACAGTGTTCCTTATGTATTAATTCTGATTGTGCTTACTGACCTCGAAATGATTTTCACATATATTCCACTGTTATTTAGTCACACAAGCAGTGAGCTGTTTTTTTTTTTTTTTTTTTAATCGCTTATAGTTTATGCAAATGAGCCAAGTTTCGTTTCTGTAAAATGTAAACAAATGTGCGCAAAGCTGCATTAAACACATTATTACTCAATGTATATTTGACTCTTCCTCGTAGGAAATAAAAAAGTCTCAAGTCTCAAGCGTTGTCCATTTGTTTCTCTTAATGCCTCTTATAATCCGGCGCGCCTTTTGTATGAAAATAGACCGAGAGAATTTAACATTATTGATATTGCGCCTTATAGTCCGGAAATCAAGGTAATATAATTGTTCAGAGAGACACGATTACTCAGTCAGCAATAAAATATCCTCATTAATGTTCAATAATGGTCACAAATTTAACTTGTGATTGACGAATAATGTCTATTGACTTGGGTCGCGAAGATTTGTGACTTTTAAAATATGGGTCCCTAGAAAAAAAGTTTGGGAAACACTGGTTTAATCGATACTGTGGAACATTCTAGACAAAGCAATAACATTTCCAGAGAGACTAGCAGAAATTTTACTTTTAATGTTGGAAATCACATTATATTGTCTAAAGAAAGTGTTTTTTGTTGTTGTTTTTTTTGTTTTTTTTCATCGTGGTATCAGAATCAGTGCTGAAATCGAGTTTGAAATTTCAGTATCGTGACAACACTTCAAGTTAAGACCCACAGTTGTTGTATTATTTAAGCTTTAATACATATTACATAGGCGAGTGAATGAGTGTACATATGAAAATCCCTGTTTAATTCCAATATTGTTTCAGTGGGACGGTTCGTGCGTTGTGGTGTTTGCAGTGTCTCTCTCTCTTCTTCATGAAGAATTGAAAACTAGTCCAGTCACCATCTTTGTGATCTAAATATTTCACTTATAAATATGTATTCCATCTCCACGGCGACGCTTTGGCCTCGGGACAGAATTAGTCAGTGATCTGTGCTAATGCTTCTGTCTGCTCGTGTTGGCAAAAACAGGAAGGAGATTTACGTACTTTTACTCAAGTCACTTCAAATATACTCTGGAGTACATGTAGTTAAGTACTTGAGTGGAAAAAAATGTATAGGATTTTGAGTGAAAGGGAAGACAAGGTTGTAAGAGTTGTAGTAGTAGTAGTAGTAGTAGTAGGCAAGGTAAGTTTATATGTATAGCACAGTTTGTACACAAAGTCATTCAAAGTCCTTTACAGAATAAGTAAGACATTAAAATTGCAATACAAACAAATCAAAACATAAAAGTAGTAGTAGTAGTAGTAGTAGTAACACATTTACTTGTCAAGTAATTTCAGTATATTCTCAATTACGTGTATTTTAGTACTTGAGTGGAAAAAAATGAATAGGATTTTGAATGAAAGAGAAGACAAAGCTGACAACACTGGTAGTAGTAGTTAGTAGTCAAAGTAATAGTAGTAGTAGTAGTAGTAGCTGTGGTAGTGTTAGTGGTGAGTGGTGGTGGTAGTAGTAGCTGAAGTAGCATATTTGCTTTCACAATTAACTTATAAGTTAGCAGTTACAGTAAAAAAGTAGTCTAAGTAGTAGTAGTAATAGTTATTGTAGTCGTAGTGGTAGTAGTACTAGCACATTTACTTTGTAAGTAAGTACTTTTGTCAGACGGTTTGAGGCCAAAAGAGGTAACTGTGGTATAAGAAAACAAATATTAGTATTAGGAGATTACTAAATTAGTAATCATAGAAGTAGTAGTCTCAGTAGTAGTAAAAGCAGTTGTAGTCGAAGTAGTAGTAAAAGTAGTAGTAGTAATAGTAGTAGTTGTGGTAGTGTTAGTGGTGGTGGTTGTAGTAGCTGAAGTAGTTGAAGTAGCATATTTGCTTTCATAATTAACTTACTAAGTTCGTAGTTTTAGTAGAAGAAGCAGTCTAAGTAGTAGTAGTAGTAGTGTTGGTAGTAGGAGTAGTAGTACCAGCACATTTACTCTGAAGTAAATTTGTCAGGCGGTTTGGGGCCAAAAGAGGTAAATGTGGTATAAGAAGACAAATATTATCATTAGAAGAAGTAGTCTAAGTAGTAGTAGCAACAGCATTATTGTAGTAATGAAAGTAGTAGCAGTAGTAGCAGTAGTATTAGTAGTTAAAGAAGGACTGCATGGACAGTTATAGGACTACAATATTTTAAAAAGGCAAAATCTTCTGAAATATACCATATACAGTACTGATTACTTGTTATACTCAGGGCAGTAGACACAGGGGGACCTTCTTTCTATTCATTTATATTAAAGGGGGGTCCATATGAGGTTTTTTTTTTGTCGACCCTGGTCTCCCACAAATTAAAAATACCTTTGTGCGACGGGGTCTCCAACTTTTTAAAGATGAACTGAAACTTAACTTCAGCGACGCCTTTTAGAGCCTTATCAAAATCATTAAAAACAAGGTCGCGCGCTAATCTCGCTAACGTCACCACGGCGATCGTTTCTTTTGAATCTACAGCTCGCTAACTGTGACTCAAAAGCCCCTGGCGGCTCTGTGTCTCTCCGTGGCGTTTTGAGTACATAAACGTTGAAAATGGCCGCTGTTTTGATGGGTGAAGGAGCGCTTCTTGGTCTCGTTCCCCAGCGAGAGAGAGATGGGACAGGATAAGCACGCTCTCATTTTGAAAAACTAATTAATTTCAGTTCCACGCACATCCTCTGGCGATCGCCCCCAGCTAATTTGATCTGATTCTCACTTGTGTTCGCCTGTGCTTTATTAGCAGAAGTGCCGAGAAGTACTATAAATACTTTTACTTAGGCACACTGTCCTACTATAATGACTACTTTGTTGTTATTGATTAGTTATGAAATGCGCATTGAGATATTATCAAAGTGGCAGGTAGTAGTGGAAGTAATAGTAAAAGTAATCATAGCAGTAGTGTCGGCAGTTTGAGTATAGTAGTAATAGTAGAAAGTAGTAGACAGTACTTGTGTAGTTGGACTAATGGGAATACCAATAAGAATAGAAATGTATATGTAAGTATTAGAAGTATATTTGTATGGAAAGCAGCATGTATGAGTAGTAGTAGTAGTAATACTCGCACTATTAACAGTAGTAGTAGTAGTGGTAGTAGTAGTAGTAGTACTCATACTAGTAACAGTAGTAGTAGTAGTAGTAGTATTACTCGTCTAGTAACAGTAGTAGTAGTAATCGTAGTATTACTCGTACTATTAACCTATTAACAGTAGTAGTAGTATTACTCACACTAGTAACAGTAGTAGTAGTAGTAGTAGTAGTAGTAGTAGTAGTAGTAGTAGTATTACTCGTACTAGTAACAGTAGTAGTAGTAGTAGTAGTAGGATTACTCGTACTATTAACCTATTAACAGTAGTAGTAGTATTACTCGTACTAGTAACAGTAGTAGTAGTAGTAGTAGTAGGATTACTCGTACTAGTAACAGTAGTTGTAGTAGAAGTAGCAGAAAGTCGTGGTAGTGATAGTCATTGGACTCATACCAGAAAGTAGAAAGTTCTAGTAAGTAGAAACGTGGTAGTTGAAGTAACAACAATACTTATATGGAAAGTACAAGTACTACTAGTAGTAAACATGATCATAGTGCTGACAGAAGTAGTAGCAGTACTTTTAAATAACCATATTCTTTTTTTTCTGATCTTTGTTATAATGTAGTTTCCTCATCACAAACAGACCTTTTATTATTATATTTATTATATTTTTGATGAGGTAACAGTATTATAATGTGTCTAATGTGTATTATAAAAGCTCACAAGAGTCAATTTTGCATAACATAGGACCTTTAAAATCTATACATCAAGTATTTGTGGCTTAAATAATGACATTGTGAGTTGTATCTTTGCCCTCACCTGCTTATCTCCCCCACCGCTCTTTGAATCACTGTTTTTGTCAATAGACATGAGTAATGCTTCGGCTTTACACAGCTGTTTTTCAGACTTCCAAAATGGCTCCCCGGGGGACCCAAGCCAGACTCTGGCGTTAATTTGACTCGCGTATCTCTCTACACTGGGCTTTAGTTGTTTTGCATAATGTCCGTGAATAATGGACCTGCTTTGTTGCCGTAGCTGTCTTTAAGGCCGCAGTATATTAAGTTATCACGGAATGGACTATAAAGAGCAAAACACTGAAGGGTTTTTGTACAGTGATTTAGTTGGGACAAATGTTTGGGGATAAAAAAGGCAGTTTTTTATGTAATATCAGAAATGTAGCACGGATTTAGACTTTATTTACAGTCAGACCTGGTTTAGTCTTTTCTAAAGGTCCTATATTACGCTAAATTGACTCTTGTGAACTCTTGTTATAATGTTGTTACCTCATCAAAAACAGACCTGGAGTTGTGTTTTGTTTTGTTTCATTCACACGTTTGAGTAACCCTTTATTATTAGTCTGTCCATCATCTCCAAAGACAAGAAGAGGAGGTTTTCAAGCTCCCCTCTGCAATTTATTCAGTAAAGATTGACTAAGCGATACTAAAACTAATACTGAAACTGGAATCTTCGGCCACGTTTATATGACGACGGTCTGAACAGAAGACGCAAAAGTAGCGTCACGTCTTCACTTTTTATTTCGTGTTTAGACGAGCGTTTTCGGGAGGAAATCTGTGTGCATACGGTGATGCAAAATTGTATGGAATTTGATTGGGTATGCATGCCATCCGACATGTTTGTTTCTGTGTACTGTATGTATGTGACGTAAACGCGTACGTGACGTGAGCAGATCTGACCACAGTTTTGCGTCTTGGGCAGTGTAAACAGAAACACTACAGTGGAGCGTATTCAACTTTTCCACTTTGGAGGGTGGTTTCAGATTTTTGCATTTCTAAGCCATAAAAACGCCATCACTGTCTAAATCAGGGATCTCCAACCTGTAGTTCGAGAGTTACCAGTACCTCTTCAACCCCTTTCAAGTAGCTCAACGTTTTTGTAAATTAAATGGCTTTTACCATTGTAAATGTTTACTTTTGATGCCCAATGTGCAGTAATAAATGGTTTATATATTATGAGCATCTAACTGTTCCCCATCTAAGGCTGCGGCTCTTTTATATACTCAATTTCTTTAAATGAGTAGCTCTCTGGTCTAAATGAAAGGCACTTCTGATAAAATATTTTGTCGTTTTTACCAGCAAGCGTTCTTGTGTAAACAGGCCCTTAGTTGAGCATTTATTGATACTACAAAAAAGTCACTTTCACAGAACAGAAATGATCCTTTCCTGAACAGTTTTAGAATGATCTTGAGCTGTATCAGAACAAGCGTAAGAACACAAAGACTAGTACACGCTCATGGACCACTATGAAACCTACCTGGACCACTAAGGATCTCCAACCTTTTTCCTCCAGTGACCTACTTTTACAAAATGAAAATGCCAGAGAGCTCCTCATTTTAGCTGTCACAAGAAATTGAGTAAATTTAAGAGTCACGGCCTTAGATGGGGCACAGTTAGATGTTTATGTGTTTACAATGTGTACAGCATTGGTCATCAAAATTATACACTGAAAAAAGTAAAAATTAAAAGCCTTCAGTCAATCCAATTTTAGTTATTCAGCACAATATGTGTAATTCAGAAATCCCTTGGTGAGCTGCTTGGAAGGGGGTGGAGGAATACAGGTTGGAGATCCCTGGATTACACAGAGATAAGACCACATGGGAATAGAAAGTAAAAGAAAGTACTATGATTTAAAAGTAATTTTTGTAACTTTTCTGGTGGTAGCGTCAAATGTTTTTCTCCCTGGAGATGTTATTGCTTTGTCTGGAATCTTTCACAGTATAGTATTAAGCCTTTCTATCACCATGGAGATCAAACCAGACCAAGTTACAGGTCAGATCTGTGGAGAGGCGACCCCACTCACAGTCAGAAACCCTGTTTTCTAGGTATTTTTGAGCTATAAAACCACCTGTAATTAAATAAATGTAAAGTAGAGCTGTTTATAGTCATGCTGTGGAACATTCTAGTCAGAGCAATGACATATCCATAGAAACAAGCTGCCGAAAAGTTACACAGTGCAGCTTTAACATTAAAAATCACGTCCTGTTGTCATTGTGGTATCAGAATCAATTTTGAGTATCAAGTCTATTCGTTCGAGTTTGAAATGTGTGTATCTTGACAACAAAAGTCCTTTCTACTTTAGTCCTGGTTCGATCCTTGTTCCTAATCCTGCTTTAGTCCTTTAGTCCCAGTTTTATTCCTTTTCCAATCTTTATTTCTCCTGGTTCAGTTCTGGTTCAGCCCCGGGTAGAGAATCCCATTATCAGAAAAGCCTGTACCTTTACATGTTCCTCTCCTTGCTGCTGTCTGACTTACGCGTTGGGACTCTCCTGTAGGGTGCCCCCTCATCATTAGCACCCATAGGTTACCACGGTGACAGGGGCTGTGGGACCGCGGTGACAGACGAACGAGGAAGGTCAGGCCTCTGGTGAATGTTTGGGGAAAGGGCACGGCTCAAATGTGCGGTGTGCAAAATGTGCAAATTTGCTATGTAAATATTCTGCTTTCAGTGTTTGGTCTAATGTTGTCACCATTCTGAAAGTTCAAACTCGATGACGATACTAAAGCATAGACTCGATACTCAATACCGATTCCGATACTACTATAATAATAATGACAATAGAATGTGATTTTCAACATTAAATCGCAGTACTTTCTTTTCTATTCCCATGTGGTCTAATATCTGTGTAATCCCTCAGTGGTCCAGGTAGGTTCCACATTGGTCCATTTTTTATTTTTTTTTCCACAAGAGCCACACTGAAAGAGCAAAATCAAGAGCAGAGCCACTTAAACCCAACATACGCCAACATACCAAGTTTGCAAATGTGCATTTCTACATATAAAATGGACATTCAACAAAGAAACCCACCCCCTTCAGAGTAGCTCACCAAGGGATTTCTGAATTCTATGTATTGTACTGAATAAGTAAAATTTGATTAATTACCGTTGTAGATGTATAATTTTCATGCCTAACTTTGTGCGCTGATTAATGGATAATGGTTTATGTTTTATAGGATTGTAACTGTTCCACGTCTTGCTGCTCAGTTTCTTTGTGACTGTTAAAATAGGTAGCTCTCTGGCATTTTTGTTTTGTAAAAGTACATCACTGGAGGGAAAACGCCGAAGACCCCTGGCCTATAGAGATCGTACGTGCGCAGGTTTAGTTGGTTGGTCACTTTATTTAGATGATGTTAATCAAGAGCATGGACTACTTTTTAAAATGCAAGTCAGGCAGCGGGTCGGGTACAATATTTTCACATTTTGCAGTCGGAGTTGAGGGTGGGTTTGTTGAAAACGTAGGTCGGGTACGGGTCGTTTATACATCACCGGTTGCTGGTGTCACGGCGCCCTCTTTAGGAAACACCATTAATGAAGCCTTGATTTATGCCTGGTGTAATGCAGACGTTTTTGTTGCAATGTGCACTATATGTTTATCTAGCACATATGAAAAACTATATTGGCTGTGTTACTATTTTTGGTATAAGCTTGTGAGCCACCAATTAAAGCTTGGCTGCACAATGAGTATCCCTGGTCTGTGTGCTCTTATATTTGCTCTACAGCTCAAGGAAAAGGTTCGCTTCTGTCCTGTTAATGTGATTTTTAATTTTAAATTTTTTTTATATCAATGCTTAAATGAATATCTAGTTTCTGATTTTCAGATTTTGTCATGCTTTGACTGAAGTAGAGTTGTCAAAAATTAATTCAGATACTAATTAATACTAAAACATACTAAAAAACAAACCTAAAATACCAAGGACGTACGAGCACATAAGTCCTGTGCTCAGGTCTCTGCACTGGCTTCCTGTGCCTCAGAGAATAGACTTTAAAGCAGCTCTGCTTGTACAAGTGTCTCCATGGCCGAGCACCAAAGTACATCTGTGACATGTTAGTGTCATATGAACCATCTCACACTCTGAGGACCTCAGGGACCGGCCTCCTGCTGGTGCCCAGAGTCAAGACTGAACAAGGGGAATCAGCGTTTCAGGTTCATGCAGCTAAAACCTGGAACAGTCTGAACATGTGAGACAGACTCTTCTGTGACGCTGTTTAAATCCAGGCTCAAAACATTTCTGTTTAACTGTGCATATAACTGAAAGGTTTTCATTTCGCACTCTTCTCTCCAATTTATGTCTCTCTTTTTTAATTTTAATCTTCATGATTATTTATGCTTTGATTTGTTTTTATTATGATTTTAATGTATTTCTTATTCTGTAAAGCACTTTGAATTACTTTGTGTACGAATTGTGCTATACAAATAAACTTGCCTTGCCTTGCCTTACCAATTTGTGGACTCGCTAAATGTTTCCAGATGTAATTACAGCAAATATTAAGGTTGGGCTACATTTATAGTATTTTTGTGATTCGTTAAATAAAGCTGACTCATAGCTGTATTTATAATTTTCTTTCTTTCTGAAAAAAATTGAAAACCACTACATTCACCAGTTCCTAAAGATAATCCTAACTAATACAAAGTGTCTGTCGTTCCGCACAGGTTTGTCTTGACAAAAAGTCTTTTCTTAGACTCGGCTGCACAGGTGAAGAGGAACGCTGTTAGAAAAAGTGATGCAACAGAATGTTAAGACCCCCGCCCCAGACGAAATACCAAACTTTTATGGCGTCGTGTGGTTTTAGAACGGTCCAAACACGGGCTGAAAATAACAGTCTGTGGTGTTTTTGAGCCAAGATGTCTGTGTAATCTCTCAGCTGTCCCTGTTACAGTGAAGGATAATAATAATAATGCATTAGTCTTATACAGAGCTTTTCCAGACGCTCAAAGTCGCTTTACAATTCAGTGCATTATTCATTCATTGTAGCCACAGCTGCCCCGGGACAACACACGCACGCACGACTTTTATACAAGGCAATGTGGGTGAAGAGCAACATTTTTTTTCACTGGCGTCCCACTGTGGCACCTGATTTTCCCAGCGGTCTCTCGTCCAAGTACTACCCAGGACCGGCCTTGTTTAGTTTCTGAGATCAGACGAGATCAGGCTTTGACAAAAAGGTTTGGACACAGGACTTGGCTCCGCTCTTCTGACAGATATTTAAGGCAGACCTGGATCAGAGCTGTGTCAAGACGCTACTTAGAAGAGCGGCCAAAAGTATTCGCCAAAAAACAACAACACGAAATTCATATACTCACTATATTTAAGTATCTTCTACTAGGGCTTTTTAAATTGACTTAGACAAACTTTATTGATGCACAAGGGAAATTATTTGGACACAGTAGCTCACTCATCACAATATAATATAATAACAAAGTAAAAAATGTAAACGCTAATAGGCAATGGTAATAGATAAATGTTTTTCCTCTTTTACTTGCTATGTAGGCTGTACTTTATATTAAAAAACCTGAATTATGTAGGTTTAATTAGCAATGAAAAATCCAAATTCAAGTCAAATTTTCTGGTAGAAAGCCCGCTAGTTTCTTATCCCCATGGAGATTATATTGCTTTACCTCAAATATTCCAAAGCATGGCATTAAACTATTCAGTCTCCATAGAAACGAGCAGGAGACGCCACCAGGGTTATGTACAGGTGAGATCTGTGGAGAGATGAACCAACTCAGAATGCAGGTTTCTAAATGTATTTCTGAGCAATAAAAACACCCATAAAATAAATGCAGCAAGCGGTGTAGTGGGCGTGGTACGCCGTCGTACGCCGCCCTGGTTTAGTCCTGGTTTAGTCCTGATTTAAACCTGGTTTAGACCTGGTTTAGACCTGGTTTAGTCTTCTTTATTTAGTCCAGGTTCAGTCCTGGTCCGGTCCTTGTTTAGATGTGGTTTAGATGTGGTTTAGCCCTGGTTTAGCCCTGGTTTAGTCCTGTTTTAGTCCTGGTTTAGTCCTGGTTCAGTCCTGGTTTAGTCCTGGTTCAGTCCTGGTTTCAGTCCTGGTTCAGTCCTAGTTTAGTCCTGGTTTAGTCCTGGTTTAGTCCTGGTTTAGATGTGGTTTAGATGCGGTTTAGTCCTGTTTAGTCCTGGTTTAGTCCTGTTTTAGTCCTGGTTTAGTCCTGGTTCAGTCCTGGTTTAGTCCTGGTTCAGTCCTAGTTTAGTCCTGGTTTAGTCCTGGTTTAGTCCTGGTTTAGTCCTGGTTCAGTCCTGGTTCAGTCCTGGTTCAGTCCTAGTTTAGTCCTGGTTCAGTCCTGGTTCAGTCCTGGTTTAGTCCTGGTTTAGTCCTCCTGGTTTAGTCCTGGTTTAGTCCTTCTGGTTTTAGTCCTCCTGGTTTAGTCCTCCTGGTTTAGTCCTGGTTTAGTCCTGGTTTAGTCCTGGTTTAGTCCTCCTGGTTTATTCCTAGTTTAGTCCTGGTTAAGTAATGGTTTAGTCCTGGTTTAATCCTGGTTTAGTTCTGGTTTAGACCTTTTGGTTTAGTCCTGGTTCAGTTCTGGTTTAATCCTGGTTTAGACCTGGTTTAGTTCTGATTCAGTGGTCAGATTCGTCACATCGATGACGTCACGAATCTCGTACCCCCACTTAAAAAACTCCTCACTCCACCACTTAATCCATCTTCTTTGAAAAGTTACACAATGACCCTTTAAGTCACAAGTTTTCCTGTTCTCAATCTTCAGCAATCATCTCCAACTCCTCTTGTTTATTGCAGCATAATTATCAGCGACATTTGCATCGTCATCTGAAACCTACGCGCGTTTTTGCTAGCATAACAAAAGCCTAGCATAACATCGGTAATGCATAATCCTTTTGTTGTTATCCGATCGTCAACACCGAGCGACCGCGTTTCATTAACACAAAGACTTTTCTAATTTAACCACGGATAAAAGCGGAAATAATTAGCATCCGCATTAGCATATTTTTTTGCTAAGTCAAGATAGCCTAACGCCGCTAACTCAGGTGGGATTGTTAACTGCTCCTTTCAAGCCCCTCGCTGTCTGACCTTATCACGCGCTCTTGTTTATATTCTACCGGGCTTCCCGCTGATGCCGTGACCTTCTGGCGGCCATTTTGGAGGCCCGTACGCTCGACGGCGACGGGGAAAACAAAGAAGAAGAAGACAAATGGCGTGCGGGGGAAATGTGTTAAGAACAAACGAGTCCGTGAGGGAAGTTGGCTCTGCGTGTGTGTGATTTATTTTATGGTTAAGAAATGACAATAACTCAATACAAATATAGAGCGGGAATATACGAGTCGTACACGGTAGGTCGAATTGAAGATTGATGTTTCCATGGCGACGGGGGAGTGAACGTTTGACCCCACGCCGACGGTATAAACTGGGGCGCGCTGATGGATATTATAATTGGTTTTCAGGTGACTTCACAACATTCCTAAAAGTAGGGCTGGTGCACAATTATTCAGAAGATTGAGAGACGAAACACGTTTACATGATGTTTGTGGAAGTTGTGCGTAATAAAAAGGAGCCGACAGCTTCTCACATTTCAGACACAAAAAAAATCATGTGTCGCTTTATTAACTGGACTCACAACTCTGATGAAACGGCTAATAACGGTAAAGAGCAGTGTGCCTCAAACGTCAATGGGTCTTAAAGGGACCGCGACTATACTGCATATAGAGCACAAAACTACAAAAACTAAACACTGAACATAGGTAAACATGTAATTAATATGTCTCCAGTTAGTGGTGAATTACTGTATGTATGTAAATATGTATGCTAAACGCACTACATGTTCTAAATGAAATAGTTCTGAATTAAAATATTCTCCAACTTTACACGGAAATAATAATTCCGAATTGGGGTTTACATGGAAAACACGGTAAATGTGTGTGTTTCCAAACTTTTTTTCTGGGGACCCATATTTTAAAAGTCACAAACCTTTGCGACCCAAGTCAATAGAAATTATTCGTCAATCACAAAATAATGTAGATTTGAACATTATTAAACATTATTGAAGATATTTTATTGTTGACTGTGTGATCGTGTCTCTGAACTATTACTCAAGTTTATTCAAGTCAACCAGCAATAAAAGGATCCATAAGTCGCCTATTTGGACTTTAAATGTAGCCCATTTCTTTTTCTTTTCAACATTCAACTGAACCAGCAATTTTGGAACAAAATAGTCAATCAAATAATTACAAAAAAAACAGAAATTATACAAAACATGTCTTAACATTTCAATATGTGTCAGAACTGTATTCTGCAGATCTACATGCAGATCGTGACAAGGTGACCCAAAAAAAATCTCTTGCGACCCACCTGAGGATCACGGCCAAGTCTTTGGGTAATAATGCGATAAATCGCCTTAATTTAATTCTACTCTATATCTTGAGGAAAAAGAAAGAAAAACTCACTTGAGCTGCTATTGGCTTTTTTGTCATCACGGTTTTTCGTTACGCCACGGACACAAACATGATCCAAACTTTTTTCGCAGTCGTTCCGATGACAATGAAGCAGCAGCTGGAGAATTCTATCATCACGCTTTAGGATGGAGAAGGGAAGAGTGTTGGAGAAGGGAGGAAGAAGACAAACTGAGTCTGAGGCTGCCCTACCTCAGCCCACTCCTACATCCCACTCATAAATACGAAGAGCAGTGGTGGAGCAGGATTGTCTGGATTGCGTCAATAGGGCGACCCAAAGAGCATGCGCTGAACGACCAGAATTATTATTTTTAAGAAGAATAAACATTTACATGATCGAGGAATGAATTAAATCAGCTTTAAAATTGGAATAAACCACCCACTCTTGATTAAGTTTTCAATTAAGTTCAATTACAAATAATCATTTTCATTGGGATTTAAGTGTTTGTATGCTCTTTTCAAAGCGGAATTAATTTGTATTTAATTAAAGAATTAAAACTCTCATGTAAACGTGGCAATTGTGAGTTAAATGGGACTGATTACAAGCCTGTATTGTTTATTTTCATGGAATCAATACTAAAAGCAAAAAATCGAGAAACCAGTAGCCTGTATCAGTATCTATAGCCTCTAGTCTACATTGAGTTAGGTATATGGTTAATATCTCTGTAATTACTGGGCCGATCCTAAACCGTCTCACACCAGATTTATATGTGAATCACTCTTGAATTGAGCTCTGCACATTATTAATCTGGGATGTACCTTGCTGAAAGTGATCAGAAAACACAAAACGTCATGACGAATATTTGAATCTGATTGGTCGAAGTGTCACAACCGCGCAACAAGATGAAAAACACAGTAAAACAAAGGTTAATTCCAGTTGAGAGACGAGCACAAACATCTTCTCTGTCCACAAATGCACAAAGCTCTTACCTTCTGCATGTTTTTCACTAACAAAACAGTCTGCAAACGCTAAAATAGTCTGAAGTACATCTGTGGTTGTTTTTGTTTTGGAAAGCTTCAAATTTGACCTCAACACGAACCTCAATGTTGCGACGTGATCGGTCCGTCCGTCTGATTTTCTGAAGTTCAAGTTGAATGAGTGTAGTATTTAGAAAATCTCAAAAAAAAAAAAAACTAGATAAAAATAAAAGCCTGTTTTTTTTGTTTGTTTTTTTGGGGGGGGGCACTGGAAAACAAACCAAAACATGAGTCCTCACTCTGAGCAGGCTCACATCTCCACAAACCTGACTCATACCTGACCAAGAGGAGGATCTGCTATAATACTGGCTATAAAACTCATAAATTTCCATGGCTTTAACTTTGTACTTCTCTACGTCCTACCTCCAGAAAGTCACACAGTGTTGCTTTAACGTGAGGCCAACTGAAAATACCCTCTTGCTCTTATTTCGAAGCCTCCATTTTTATCGCTTGCTCGTCTCGTCTCCAGTAAATGACCACCCACTAGTGTTACAATGATAAATCTGTCATTAAGCAGTGAGTCAGAGCGGTGGTACACAGCTTACACTGAATGGCCCATTATAGACTCAGGTTTGGAGGGACCACTCCGCCTCATGCACGCACTGTCCCCCTCTGCGTTTGGAGGCGCTCAAAATCAGACAGGTTTTGTTGTTTTTCTAATTATTTATGAGTTGGTTTGGTGGGAGAGCAGCTGAGGTCAATATTTGTCACAGTTTTGCATCGGTTAAATGGCAGTTTGTGGAAGAAAGAAGAGAAGAAAAGTACAAAAATACAGGACTCAAGACTACCTCTACCTATGTCAACAACAATGAAAATTCCATCCAAAATGTAGAGTCAACTTACGCACAAGGAAGGCATTTCTCTGGCAGTTTAAACCTTCATTTAAAGATTCTATATTACGTGAAACTGACTAAGTAAGGGTGTAACAGTACACAAAAATCACAGTTCGGTACGTACCTTGGTTTTGAGGTCACGGTTCGGTTCGTTTTCTGTACAGTATGGCAACATAATGCAAAAACCATTGGTGTATTTATTAAACTACAGTTTTTTGACATTATACAAACAGGAAAATAAAATAAATCCAAGGTGCTGCTTGGTAATACTCATAAGTTACATAAAATATTCTCAAATAAGCAACAAAAGTTTGAAATATTAAAAAAAATTAATTCCTTGTAAACAGTAAACTAAACTTAAAAAAAAATTAAGCACAGCACTAACAGTTCCAGCATGAAGTTTTACTCAATCTTCATATTTTTGGCCAGAAAAGCCAACTTGACCACAGTGAGGGGTCAGAGGTCGTGGGTTGGGTTTGCGGCAAAAGGCGAAAGTGAGGACCGTGGCGCAACGACCGTAGTTTTGCGAGGACTCACGTGGTTCGGAGGGCTGTAGTCAAGGCGGGGGGGCAATGGGTTGTCAAGACGGCCGCACTAACTATAAAGCGCCGTGGGAAACACTGCCTCAATCACGTGAATATTAAAGAGCCGAGCTTCTGTGTAGCTGAACATGTAGCGGCGGAATGTAAACATATACAAATTGCACGAACTCACTCATACACAGCCCTGCACCGAACTGAACGTCCCGCACAAATACATGTATCATTACACTGTTAGCGTTATGCCATGTTAAAATGTTATTTCCTCCTCAAAAACGTACCTGGAGTTGTGTTTTGTCTCACACGTTTGAGTAATCCTTTATTATTAATCTGTCTACATGTCTGAAGCTTAAAACGCTAAAATAAATGTACTTAAATATGTGTATATCGTTCAGCTAATCCAATTTAAATCCAGTTAAAAAGCAGATTTGGATTTTTATTTTATTTTTTTTACATATATGCTGTTTGCATTTAAAAGAAATCAATTATGTTTCCAGTCTTTGCTGTAGTATCAATGATATCGGTAAATGCTTAAAGCCAAAGTATCAACATCTGTATCGGAAGAGAAAAAGCCGGAATGGTGCATCCCTACTTCCTGTATCACCACATGACATCACAAAGTGGAACAGAGTGTTTTCAGTTTGAGAGAAGAACTCAGCCTAAATATACAAAGTTTGTGTGTTAAACTTGTGTGAATGAAAGAACTCCAAGTAAGGCTGTACAATTAATCAAATTTCGATTGCGATTTTGATTTGTGTGTCAAACAATCTCCAAACTCATATTATTGAGTTGAAATTTAAGTTTATTTTGTAATATTTTTTATATAAATAAGTATATTTATTTAATTTTTTTAAATATAGAGATTGTAGAACAGCTGGATATATAGTTTATTTTGGATACATTTATGGTTTTCTATGCATCATTTCATGTTCAAAGTATATTTTATTCATTTTATGTTTTATACTTCGCAAAACTGCTCTAAGGTACAGATTTGTAGCCTATATTTATTTTCAATTCGAAGGCTTTGCGTAAATTATCAATAACAAAGTGTTGTTTTTTGAGAGAGAAAGAGAAATGCTGAATAAATTTGTCGTGTAACTAAAAAAGAATCGCTTGCATAATCGTGATTTCAATATTGACCAAAATAATCATGATAATGTTTTTTTCCATAGTGGAGCAGCCCCTAACTCCAGGTCTGTTTGTGATGATGAAACAACATAACATACCATAATACTGACCCTTTAACAAAATAAAGCTGTTGTCATTTACTTTTTTTTAGTCTAATTCTAACTACTGTGCAATTAAGATAAGTTTTGACCCTTGTTAACTTGTCACGGTTGCCAGGTAACAGCTGAAATTGAATTACCTCGACATATGTCACACATCTGCGGCACATGTCAAACCGGGAAGTGAAATGATACACTTCTCAATGGTCTTTAAAGCTGTAAAGTGTTTTTATGTGCTGTATGTGGGTCTGAGTGATGGACAGGTGACATTATAAAGCTCAGACTGCTCATACTCTGCCATTAAAGAGAGAAGGCGCGCACAAAACAACATAGACTTTTAATGCAGTATATGTTATCAGGGTCAGCTATGGTCCGTATTGGATTTACTCGCCCATAAAATACACGTTGGACTGATGTTCATGACTAATTATACATATTTGACAAGAAAAATGTGTGTATTTTTAGTTATTTGTTTAATTATCTTTGTATATATTCAGGCATGGGGTTAGCACAGAAACATCACTTTTACTGCAGTTGGAAAATCTGACTTTTTGGTACAAACTACATTTTCTGCATTACTACGAGGGATGTAACGATATCCAAATTTCTCGGTACGATATTATCACGATACACATCTCACGGAATGATATTTATTGCGATATTTTGCTTTTAAAATACCCTGACAAGATTTTGCTGTGAATTATTTCCATCATAATCCCAAAAATTCAACTAACAAATATATCGTTTTGTGTTGTTGGTGCTGAAATGAATCATGGGATATGTAGTTTCCGATGTTTATAAGCTGTTACTACTATAAAACTTGGAATTTGATATATTGTGACATTGTCCACGATATTATTGTGAGACTTTTGACGATACAATATCACGATATTTCGATTATTGTTACATCCACTTTTTTCTACCATGGATATTTTATTGCTTGCCTCCAATGTTTTACAGTGTGGCATCTAACTCCACGGAGACAAGAAAGTGATGCCACGAGGCCAAGTTACAGGTCAGATCAGCGGAGAGGTGTCCCAGTTTGCCATGTTCTTTTTTTTTTTTAAGCAATAAAAACAGCTGTAATTGAATAAATGTAATTAATCTTCATACTGTGGAACATTCACACACGTTTGAGTAATCGTTTATTATTAGTCTGTCTACTTTTCCAAATCTCAAAATGCTCTGTTCCACCTTGTGATGTCATGTAGTGGTAGTTTTCAAGTTAACAGCTACTTTTTTATCTTTTGTTCAGTAGAGATTGGCAATTCCCGGGCCTGAAAGTATCCCGGTGATTCTAGTGAAAGTGTATGGAGTGTCAAAACGGAATGGAGCACTTCCTGTATTACCACTTGACATCACAATGTGGAACAGAGCATTTACATCTTTGGAGTGTTTGTATACCTTCGACAAAACACACACTTTTAGCTCTGTGTGCTACTTAACGGGCACAAATATACACACATACACAGGGAAAGCCTTTAATATATGATCACAAGCAACCCGCTGTGTGCAGATGAAGTGAAATCACCTATATAAGAACTTAAAGAGGGGAGTTTTTCATATAAACTCTGGGGTTGAGATGGGGGAGTACGGGGAAAATGTGCTGAAATAAACAGTTTGTGTAAAGCGTATCATTGCATTTCCATTTCAAACACAATGAGCAGACGAGAGGGGGGCCCGCCTTTTGAAGTCAATACTGGAGTTTGGGCGTTATGTAAAATGGGGGGTTCCCAAACAAGGGTGCGCGGGCTCAGAGCGACTTTTTGTTTATGGACTGGGTTATTTTCGAACGTCGTGAGAAAATAGTTGTTTATTTTGTTAAAGGTGCACTGTGTATAATATTTCCAAATGAATATGAGCCTTTTGACTATTTTATTTGTTAACGGCGCACTGTGTAACTTTTTGGTTGGGAGTCCGTCACCTGCTTGTTTCTATGGAGACATCAATGCTCTGCCTGGAATGTTCCACAATATGATTTTAAGCAGCTCTGACTTACATTTATCCAATTACAGATGGTTTAATCACTCAAAAATACCTAGAAAAACAGGCATTCTGACTGTGAGCGTGGTCGCCTCTCCACAGATCTGAGCTATAACCAGTGTTGGGAGTAACGCGTTATAAAAGTAACAAATTACTGAAATGCATTGCTTTTTGCTGTAACGCAGTAATATAAGGCATTACAGGGACACGCGTTACATTGCTTTTTTGACCTGGATTGAAGTGGTGGGTTTTGCGTTTTTCCTCATACGAATTCGCTAAAATCACGGTGATATCAGCAGCGGTGAAACGCCATCGTTACGGTTCCGAATGTTGGGAAGGGCCCGGGGTTGCGCCTGCGTAGACCTTCAGGTGACTGTGGGGGAAAGAACCGGCGCAAAACTCCACGCTCTGCGGGGATAATCACAGCTGATGCCCGACCACACTTTGTGCACTTTTTCAGACTCGGGGTTGTCTCAGGGACGGTCCTAGATTCCAAGTCCTAGTCCAAGATTAGTCCTGGTTTGGTCCTGGTTTAGTCCTGGTTCAGTCCTGGTTCAGCTCTGGTTTAGTCCTGGTTCAGTCCTGGTTTAGTCCTGGTTTAGACCTGGTTAGACCTGGTTAAGTCCTGGTTAAGTCCTGGTTAAGTCCTGGTTCAGTCCTGGTTCAGTCCAGGTTCAGTCCTGGTTTAGTCCTGGTTTAGTCCTGGTTCAGTCCTGGTTTAGTCCTGGTTCAGTCCTTGGTTCAGTCTTGGTTCAGTCCTGGTTTAGTCCTGGTTCTGTCCTGGTTTAGTCCTGGTTCAGTCCTTGGTTCAGTCTTGGTTCAGTCCTTTGTTCAGTCCTGGTTCAGTCCTGGTTCAGTTCTGGTTCAGTCCTGGTTCAGTCCTCATTCAGTCCTGGTTCAGTTCTGGTTCAGTCCTGGTTCAGTCCTGGTTTAGTCCTTGGTTCAGCTCTGGTTTAGTCCTGGTTTAGTCCTGGTTCAGTCCTGGTTCAGTCCTGGTTCAGTCCTAGTTCAGTCCTGGTTCAGTCCTTGGTTCAGTCTTGGTTCAGTCCTGGTTTAGTCCTGGTTCAGTCCTGGTTTAGTCCTGGTTCAGTCCTGGTTCAGTTCTTGGTTCAGTCCTGGTTCATTTCTTGGTTCAGTCCTGGTTCAGTTCTGGTTCAGTCCTGGTTCAGTCCTGGTTCAGTCCTGGTTCAGTCCTGGTTCAGTCCTGGTTCAGTCCTTGGTTCACTCCTGGTTCAGTCCTGGTTCAGTCCTGGTTTAGTCCTGGTTTAGTTCTGGTCCAGTTCTGATTTAGTCCTGGTTTACTTCTGGTTCAGTTCTGATTTAGTCTGGGTTCAGTCCTGGGTTCAGTCCATATATGGTGCAAAAGTTCAGCATCTTCACTCGCTGATTCTTATTTGACAATCAGCGACACTTACTTTTTAAACACAGCAATATTCTAATGTAACAAATTACTTTGAAATTACAGTGACAAGTCATAAATAACTCATTACAATTTTGAAGTAATTTGCCCAACAGTGCCTATGACTTGGAGAAAAGCATTTGACGCACACTCCACCAGAAAAGTTACACAATGTACCTTTAAGCTTTTGTCTACTTGTTAGTATTTGGTAGTTTTATATATTTAGAACTGTAAAAAAAGATAAATCAGTTGCAGTGTCAAGTAGCATTAATCATTTTGGAGAGAAGTTTAGAATTAATATGAGAGTTTTTGTTTTTGTTTTGAATTTTACATTTTATTCATTAAAGTCTAAAGTAAATGAGTTATTATTATAGTTAGAATTTGGTCATTTTATGCTTTATGTTTAGAAATGTTGAAAAGATAAATGAGCTGGAGTGTCAAAAGAGTATTATTCTTTGGTCATTTTGAAGACACATTCTATCATATTTCAACATTAATATGAGCTTTTTGACCATTTTGAGTTTGAATTGTGTATTTTATTTGTAAAAATGAGTCCACAGTCCACACTAAATGACTTGTTATTATAGTTTTAATAGATTTTTATAATTATCACGCTTTTCATTCCAGTTTGTATTATGTGCTGAGGGCAAGCGAATTATAAAGTGGAATTTGCAAATGTTTTTTCTATTAAAATGTAAGTGTACCAAAGAAAGTACACGAGTATATAAGTACAAGTACGTAAAAAGGCCACACAGACGGAGATGACAGGAACTGGACTAGACTCTGCACAGCTGGAACTTTGCTTTCTGTGGAGTGAAAAAGACTCCGAGTATTGACCGATCCCTTTCTCCTTCTCCCTCCTCCTTCTCCTCATCCTCTCTTCACTTTTCTTTCTCTTTCTCCCCCTGTCTTGTCTCCTACACCTTTATCTTTCTGTTTTTCTCTGCCTTCCACCTCTCTCTTTCTCTCCTTGCCTCGTCTCTTTTGCTCTCTCTCCTTTTCTCCTTTTCTCCCTCTCTCTTTTCTTCTCACTCTCCTTTTGTACCTTATCTCTCTTTTGTCTCTTTTTCACTCTCTCTCTAACCCTGTCACAATCTCTCTCCTTTTTATATCCCCCTCTCTCTTGTCTCCCTCCTCTCTGTTTCTTCTCTTTCTCCTTTTCTGTCTCACTTTGTCTTTTCCTCTCCATTCTTTTTCTCCTTGTCTCCTCTCTTTCTTCTTTCGCTCCCCTCTCTCCCTCCTCCCTCTCTCCTCAGGAGTACCAGATCGATATCATCTTCGCTCAGACCTGGGTGGACACCAGACTTCGGTACAACAGCAGCAGCATGAGGCTCCTCACACTCAACAGGTAAAAACCAACCGACGACCGCAATCAAATCATTATCAAATTACTATCAAATCATACACAAATTGCAATCAAATCATCAAATCACATCAAATCATTATCAAATCAAATCATACAGAAATCACAATCAAATCATTATCAAATCACAGCCAAATCATAATCAAATCATACACAAATCATAGTCTAATCACAATCAAATCATAATGAAATAATGGTTTAGTCCAGCCTCCATAGCAACAAAACTATTAGATCTCATACAGGAAAGGTACAATATGGATACTTTGAGCTGTTACCGATATCCGATATTTGATTTTTCCTATTCCTATTTGCCCTTCCCCAGAGTCCTGGACCGGGTTGAGTACCCAAAGGCAAATTGTTTTAACATTCTGGAATTTTACGGGCGGGTGTGCGGGTGGGTAGTGATGACACTCAGGTGAATCAAATGAAAGATGAACGGGAGAAAAATAGGTGACGTGCATCCAGGGCGTCCGTTGCCCTGGAAACAAGTGCCATTTCCGGGTCTTTTCCTGGAAAGATGGACCAGGCTGAGAGAGGCTTTAGTGTATTTATTACATGAAACCATCAGCGGTGGCGATCGGCTCGGCGGCTGCGCTCCAGGTTTAGTCCCGGGTTAGACCTGGTCCAGTCCTGGTGTAGTCCTGGTTTAGTCCTGGTCCAGTCCTGGTGTAGTCCTGGTTTAGTCCTGGTGTAGTCCTGGTTTAGTCCTGGCGATCGGCTCGGCGGCTGCACTACTGGTTTAGTCCCGGGTTAGACCTGGTCCAGTCCTGGTGTAGTCCTGGTGTAGTCCTGGTGTAGTCCTGGTTTAGTCCTGGTTTAGTCCTGGTGTAGTCCTGGTGTAGTCCTGGTGTAGTCCTGGCGATCGGCTCGGCGGCTGCGCTACTGGTTTTAATCCTGGGTTAGACCTAGTCCAGTCCTGGTGTAGTCCTGGTTTAGTCCTGGTTTAGTCCTGGTGTAGTCCTGGTGTAGTCCTGGTGTAGTCCTGGTGTAGTCCTGGTTTAGTCCTGGTTTAGTCCTGGTGTAGTCCTGGTGTAGTCCTGGTGTAGTCCTGGTGATCGGCTCGGCAGCTGCGCTCCAGGTTTAGTCCCGGGTTAAACCTGGTCCAGTCCTGGTGTAGTCCTGGTGTAGTCCTGGCGATCGGCTCGGCGGCTGCGCTACTGGTTTAGTCCTGGTTTAGACCTGGTTAAGTCCTGGTTAAGTCCTGGTTAAGTCCTGGTTAAGTCCTGGTTTAGTCCTGGTGTAGTCCTGGTGTAGTCCTGGTGTAGTCTGGGCGATCGGCTCTGCGGTTGCGGCATGTATATATTTATAATCTGCTAATGACACAGCGTAGGTTCAGTCCTGGTTTAGTCCTGGTTTAGTCCTGGTTTAGTCCTGGTTTAGTCCTGGTTTATTCCTGGTTTAGTCCTGGGTCCTTAGTCCTATTGGGCTGTCGAACTAATGGGATGACCCCGATTTATCACGGGCAACGGGTGGGTAAGGGGTGAAATGTTAACAGGTCTGGACAGGTGTAAATTTAACTTTGATACAATTACAGGTTAACGGGCAGGTGTGGTGCTGTACTGCGTGGGTGCAGGTGGGTGCAGGTGGGTACAGGTGGGTACAGGTGGGTGCAGGCCGGCACGAGTGGGTGTGGGCGGGTGCAGGCGGGTATGGGCGGATGCGGGCGGGTGCGGTCTCCAAAAATGGACCCGTGAAGGACTTTGCCCTACCCCTAAAATCCAGACCAAAACCCACAAATTTAGGTTATAGGGCCCCCACAGCAACTAGCATGCTAACCTCACACTTCCTGATTCTCTAACAATATAACACCTTTATAATTAGACGCAGACAGCACACAGCGGATTTGTTTTGACCTCCAGAGCTGCTCACACTTTATATCTGTTCTGAGGCGAGACAAAAATAGCCCAAGTACATTGTAAAAGTCCCGAAATGACCGAGAATCCCACGCTTTGTATTGACCTCATTTATATCAATACTGACTTTTTTTCAGAATGATCAAAATCTCATTAATCTTTGATAATTGGGAAGAGATTGAACAAACAGCTGGTATTGTCACATGAGTTTGGGCGTCTAACCCAAAGCAGATGGAGGCACAGTTTTGTATTAGCTCAGTACTAGTTATACAGCTGCTGTCCGCCATGTTTGTTTACCCAAGATCAGGTTTTATCAGGAGAGATTAGAGAGGTCGTGCTTGATTAGAAATGGGGGAAAAAAGACAAAGGTTTAACAAGATTTTAGTAAACAAAAGGGAAAATACTGAAAGAACTGCTTTTTGTTTTGAGTTAGCTTATGGACCAAAATTCATTTCAAAATTCACATGTTATTAAAAACCACTCTTCAGAATATTTATCATGAACATAGATGTGTTTTATGTCATACTGTGGAAGATTATAGCCAAAGCAACAATATTTCCATGGAAACAAGCAGGAAGAGGCTGTCATCTAGGCCAAATGAGAGTCAGGTTTGTGGAGATGCAAGCCCACATTCATTTTAGTCCAATAACTAACAAACAAACAAACAAAAAATGCTTGTATTTTACTCTATGTTTTAGCTATAAGGTACATAAAAGGTACATTACATAAAACTAAAAACATTTATTTTGAATTAAATTCATCCAAAAAAAAAAAAAAAAAAATCTATCTTGCACTTATTCTATCACAGGTGTCTTTATTGAAGAAAAAGAAATGGAAAATGCATTCTTACTGGGACCGGGCTTGCCTCTCCACAGACCTGACCTGTAACTTTACTGATAGCAGCAGCTGCTAATGAAACAAAGATAGATAAGTTTAATGCCATACTGTGGAACATTCTAGGCAAAGCAATAACATCTCCACGGAGACGGGCAGGTGGCAGATCCTCCATCAGCTAAGTTACACGTTGCACCATGAAATCCAGAACACCACTGAAACCAGTGGGCTCAAACCACTGCCAAATCTTTATTTCCTTTCTGAATTATAGCACCATTTTCCCCATTCAGCACTCTGTGGAACATTCCAGGCAAAGCAATAATATCTCCATGGAGACAAGCAGGGGGCAGATCCTCTATCAGAAAGTTACACGGTGTGCATTAAGTCAAAAACACAAGCCCTTAAACCATTGCTAAATCTTCTCCTTTTTGTATAATAAGACCATATTTCCCCATTGCATTCAGCATTTTCCGGTACATTCTAGACAAAGTAATAGCATCCCCATGGAGATAGGCAGGGGGCGCATCCTCCATCAGAAAAGTTACACAGTGTGCATTTGGTACCACTGCGCTTAAACTAATGCTAAATGAACTGCTTGTGCAACAGAGACATATGCTATAATGTTGTTTTCTCATCACAGACAGACCTGGAGTTGTGTTTTGTCTCATTCATACAAGTTTAACGCACAAATCCTGCATATTTACGCTGAGTTCTTCTCTCAAACTGAAAAATGTTCTCCCTTGTGATGTCATGTGGTAATACTGGAAGTGCTCCACTGTGTTTTTAAACTCCATACACCTTCGCTAGAATCATTTGGATCGTTTCAGTCAAGGAAATTTCAATCTCTACTGAACAAAAGGTAAAAGGTAGATTGAAAAGTACAGCGTCATGACATCAAAAAGTTGGAAAGAGCATTTTGAGCTTTGGAGATGTAGACAGACTAATACAGGATTACCATATTTTTTGGATGATAAGGTGCACTTAAAATCCTTTAATTTTCTCAAAAAATCTACAGTGCGCCTTATGTATTAATTCTGGTTGTGCTGACTGACCTTGAACCGATTTTATGTGGTACAAGGTGCTCGAAAATCTGACAAAATGTTTTTCATATGACTCTGTTAAGCTACGAAGCCGCACCGCTCGATGTATTGTTGGATCATTACGGGTACTGGAGTCAGGAGCCTCGTGGAGTAAGTGAGTCATGTCCTTTAGTCCAACAGAAGCCGAGCACATCAGCGCACAAGGAGCGAGCTGTTTTAATTGGTGGTTTTAAGTTTCGTTTCTGTAAAAGGTAAACAAATGTGCATAAAGTTGCATTATTACTCAATGTATATTTGAGTCCTTCTCGTAGGAAATAAAAACCCAAACTTAAATTATCCACCCACATTCACATTCATAATACACATTCACCAAGACAGGGAGGCAAGGCCGGGCGAATTACGCACAATCTGCAAATGGATGGTGGAGATCAGTCTCAAGTATCATCTGTTTGTTTTGTTTAATGTGCCTTATAATCTGGTGTGCCTTATAGTCTGAAAAATACGGTACTCAGACATGTGTGATTGAAACAAAACAACTCCAGGTATGTTTCTGAGGAGGTAACAACATTATAACTAGGGATGCACCGACCAAGCTTTTTCTGTTCCAATACTGATGTCAATATTTTGGCTTTAAGTATCTGCCTGACCGATACCATGGTAGAGACAGAAAATTGCATTTATTTCCTTTAAATACAAACAGCATAATGTTAAAAAAAAAATTATCCAAATGTGTTCTGAAACTACACAACAGCTTTGAAAAATACACATTTAATATTATATTTTGAGCCAACATTGACCAGTAAATTGTCTCATTACATCCGCTTATCGACCAAAATGAGATCTTAGAAGCCGATATCCGATCCACGAAAATGTTCAATTCCGAACCTTCTACTCTAAGCAACAACATCTCCATGGAGACAAGGAAGCGGCGGATTCTCTACGCGAAACGTTCCACAGCCAACATTAAAACAGAAACACCAGCGCTTAAACAACTGCCAAATCGTTCTCCTTTTTGAATTATAGCTCCACGCTTTCCCCCACTCAGCACTCTGCAGCCTCATTCGTTCAGACTAATAAACCACAGCCATCTCTCCTTCTTCTTCTTCTCCTTCTGTCACTATTGTGTTTGTGCTCTTTCGCTCCATGAACATCCCATTTGAGAACAATGTCTGCGCTCCGTGGAAGAGGGCCTATAATTAATGGAACCAATTGATTAATGCGCTTTGTCTTCCGTGTGTTAGCATACTCTTTTATTACTAGTGTATTTTGGAACACGAGCTTCTCTGGGGTACACTTTTTGGAGTTAATTCATTCGCTTTTACTATGTTTTTATGTTTTTTTTTTCTACAGCAA
Organism: Boleophthalmus pectinirostris; assembly: GCF_026225935.1. Classification (NCBI taxonomy): domain Eukaryota; kingdom Metazoa; phylum Chordata; class Actinopteri; order Gobiiformes; family Gobiidae; genus Boleophthalmus; species Boleophthalmus pectinirostris. Next base: position 14,694,114 of record NW_026570994.1, read on the forward strand.
TATGGTGGGGCTCATTTGGCTGCCGGACACGATATTCAGGAATTCGAAAACGGCGGATTCTCATTGGATAACGACGCCCAATCAGCTGCTTCGGATTTGGAACAATGGGAAGATACTCTACACGCTCAGGTAAGGAAGAAATGTCACGCTGTAGGGCATTAAAATGGATTCAGCTTGGGAATAAAAGGAAA
>NW_026570994.1:14699304-14714304 GCF_026225935.1 Boleophthalmus pectinirostris
TAAAAATCAGCCTAAAATGGTGTCCTTTTTAAGCACCTGCCACATGTTGAGGTCTAAAAATAAAAGGTATGAAACAGGCTTCTCAGAATAGAGCGCAGAAATAGTTTGTTTTTGTTGCCGGGAGACGACAGACAGGAAGTACTCTGCGTCTGAGTGAAAGAGGAGATATGAGACCACACCGGACCAGAGAGGGACAATATTAAAGCAGACCTATTATGCTAAATGGGCTTTTAAGAGTTTTTAATCAGGTTATAGTTGTTTCTCCTTCTCATTCGAAGTTCTATTTGGAGTGATTCATGTTTGAGACACTAGTTTTGCAGATCAATTTAAGTTTTTACCATAATTCGAACACGCCCACTTTTCTGTACTTACTTCATTCTCTAATTTTATTTTCATAATCAGTGATACATGTAGGATTTGGCGGTGTTGCGTAGTAATTTTAGTACAAATGCAAGTAAAGTAAAAATTGTGGTGCTGGCTACAGTGTGATCTGCTGCTATCCATCGGAGGTGCCGACTCTTTGTGATCACGTTTACGGCGACGCCAGTTCCCATTGGGTACCGCTTTTTTCTAACGCTGAAGTCAGTGGATTTGGTTCTTTTATGAAGTCATTTTAGATCTGGAATCATCAAACTAACCCGCCACGCCCCTTTGACCGGCCCCAAAGCCCCTATGCCCCACACCACTTGAACAGGCCCTATGAGGCAATCCTGAAAAGTTGTGATGGCCTATTTTTTTTTATTACTTTGCTCACCTGGATAGACATAAGAGCTGGCAAGTTCATCTATTACCGATATTATGATTTCATTTTTTTTATGTATTTATTTTATAGGCCTATTTATCTGACTTTTATTAAGTGCTGCACACAATTATTATTAATACAATTGTTAATATCAACAGTCCTACCTACAATTTGTCATTTTTCACTCTCCTCTGCCAGTGTCAATTACCAGATGTTTCTTACCTTGACAGTTTCTTACCTTGATATTTCTTACCTTTGATAGAAAAAAATTAATAAATTGAATATCTGTGGTATTTCAAATTAAAGCAAAATGTGAAGTACTTACTACTTTTGCAAACCACTAGTAACGATAAACAAATATGTGCCAGGAATTATGTGTTGATACAGTTTTGTGGATGGCTGTGACAGGCTGGTCATTTCTACTACACAATGAGGTCTGCTGGTGGTCATTTTGGTCAGGGTCATACAATTCTGTTATACAACCGACCCGACCCCTGCCCCCATCACAGTCAGGAGCGATAATGTGGCCCCCAGAGAAAAAAAGTTAGGTGATCCCTGTTTTAGACGAATACTGTGATTTAAAATGTTCAAATTATAACATAATAATTCACTGGTGTTTTAGATTATAAATATATAGCAGACACAAGCATAAAGTGTGATAAACTAGTACTACGACTAGTAGTAGGAGTCGTAGTACTGGTCAGGGGAGTCAACAGGGTAGAACAAAGATGCCCATTGTCCCAGGGTCTTGGGGGCCCAGTATTGGAACCTCTGTATATTCATTAATATTAGAGGTGGGCCCATGTGTGTCTTCTTCCAGGACCTCCAAAGTTCTGTTATGCTGGTAGTTAGTATTATTAAATTCATTGAAAAAAAAAAAAAAAAAAAAAGTTTATTTGATGTACAAACTGATTAGAATGAACTGGTTATGTTTTTCCACTTTTTAAGACAGTAAAAATCAGATACACCACCTTTAAAAAAACAAAACACAATACACATTTGGATAGATGTAGTGGTAGTAGTACTTATTAGTAGTAGTATTAGTACTAGTAGTAGCAGTAGTAGTTGTAGGACTTGAAAAGAAAAGTTTCCAGTTATATTGCAGTCTTTCTCGCCCTAGCCTTGGCAGTAGCAGTTACGCCAAGTTAGGTACTTAATTTTCGATATATGTTTCATTACCTGCTCCGCCTCCACCAGTCATCCTGTCAGCCATCTTTGAACTGCCACTGACCTGTCCTCCCATGTGTACAGCAGTATCATGGCCGCCTCTCCTCTCCTCCTGATTGAAGTCTCTCTTTTGTGCGCGCAGTCAGAGGTTTAATGAGGAAGCGTAGAGCTCACAAAGACAAAGACAACAGGCCAGTACTACAGCAGCTCCACAAAGGCCACGTGTTCAGACATGATCTCAAACTCCAACTCACTCTGAAGGTGATGTACTGAAGTATGAGCCCTGACTTATAATGAGGAGCCCAATGTTTGGGTAGGACAAGGTCTGGACTTAGGTCTACTATCTGCCAAAAAAGTACTGCACTAACTTCTGGTGAGAATCCATCCATCTGTGGTAGAAGTAGTAGTTATAGTAGGAGTAGTAGCAGTAATATTTGATATTAAATTTGAATTTCCTATGGGATCAATAAAGTATCTATCTTTCTATCTATATAACAGTAGTAGTAGTAGTAGTATTAGTAATTGTTGTAATAGTAGTCGTGGTAACAGTAGTAGAAGCAGCAGTAGTAGTAGAAATATTAGTAGTAGCAGTAGTACTAGTAGTAGTTGTTCCAGTACCAGAGTAGTATTAGTTTCAATAATCAGTATTATTATATTAGACTAATTGTGCCTTATTGTAGTGGAAGTAGTAGTAGCTATTCATTGTAGTAAATAGTAGAAATGTCTAGTAGTAGTAGTAGTAGTAGTAGTAGTAGTAGTAGTAATAGTAGTAATTACAGTAGACATAATCGTAGTTTTTGCAGTAGTATAGCAGTACTAGTTGTTGTAGTAGTAGCAATAATAGTACCAGCTGTGCCAGTAACACTAACATAAGTATTCTTATGTCAGTCTAATAAAAAAAAATAAATGTATGTATTTTGATTTAATGATGTAGTTGCAGTACATTTTTTGTAGAATTTAGCGCATATTATTTGGCAAAATTTGTTGTTATTAATTGATGGCAGTAGGTAGTCGAAATGCCAGTAGTAGTAGTAGTAGTAGTAGTAGTATCTATCCATTAGAATTAGCAATGAGTATCAGTATTGGTGATTGTAGTAGTTATAGTAGAATAAGTATTTGTAGTAATAGCAGTATCTATACTGTACCAGTAGCAGCAATAAAAGCGCCAATAGTAGCTGTAGTAGTACTAGTAGTAGTAGTAGTAGTAGTAGTAGTAGTAGTAGTAGTGGTAGTAATAATTGTGGCTGTAGTAGTTACTAGGAGTTATAGTGATAGTGAGTGTGAGTGACAGTATAAGTAGTATTAGAAGTAATAGTATCTACCCAGTACCACTAGTAGCAATAATAGCACCAGTAGTTGTTGAAATAGTAGCAGCAGTAGTAGCAGCAGTAGTAGTAGTAGTGGTTGTAGTAGGTACTATGAGTTATAGTACAAGTAGTATTAGAAGTAACAGTATCTTCCCAGTAAAACTAGTAGCAATAATCCCACCATTAGCAGCAGTAGTAGTTGCAGTAGTATTCGAAGTAATGTATCTATCTACCCAGTACCACTAACAGTACCACTAGTACCAGCAGGATAGTACAAATATTAGTAGGTAGTATCAGCCAGAGTAATTAACTGCAGTAGTCTGATAAGTTATAACAGCAGTTGTGATATCTGCAGTAAGACAAGCATTAGTATTAGTACGAGCAGTAAAGTACACAGATCCAGACTGACCTATAAGTTAATATTGTGTATAAAAAGACAGACAGTTGGCGTTTATGATTAAATACTTGTGTCATTTGGAGGGATTTGAAGTATCAGCGAAATAGTCGAGCGAGCAGGCACCATCTGTTCCGCAAAAAAAAAAAAAAAGAAAGGGAGAGGAAGTTTGGAGGCTGTACAAGAAATCTCAAATACATTAATTGAAAATATGAGTTTGGAGACGTATTTCAACCATTATTTATACGCTGGGGTGTTCTACATGTAGGCTATGTGGATTGGCGGGGTGTTCACCAGTTGCCATGGAGACGAAATGTGCAAGTTAGCAAATACAGACAAAAAAATAGTTGAAAAAAAAAAAAGTCTGAAAATTCAAGATAAAAATACAAAAATGGATTTAAGCAGCACTTTTTCAGAAGCTTTCAATAACTTTCCTGATGAAGCTGCTTGTCTCCATGGAGATATAATAGTTCTGTCTGTAATATTCCACAATACAACATTAGTTTTTATCTTTATGTAAACAAACAGGGGCCAAGTTACAGCTCAGATCTGTGGAGAGTCTAGATATAGATACAGCTACAGATAGAGATACCGATCACTTTAATACAATACAGAGGAATTCCTGGTAAAGCAATAGCATCTCCATGGAGACAAGCATCAGAAAAGTTACATAATGCACCATTAATTATAAAGCCTAAACCTATTATGCCGAATTAGACTTAGACTTAGACACACTTTACTGATCCACAAGGGAAATTATTGGGACACAGCAGGATCACAAATCACAATATAATATAATATGAGAAAAAATATAAATGGTAATAATACATTCTAAATGAGTAGCAAAAAAGACAGCAGGAGACAAAAAAAAGAGAGTCAAATAAGACATAATGTAAATGTATACGTACAACTCAAAATAAAATAGAAAAATAAGTAATAAAATATAAAATAGGGAGACTTTTTAGACCTTTTCAACATGTTATAGTTGGTTATAAATATTGGTGGTTTTCAGACTCTAGAATGTGAGGATGTCATATTTCCAAACGAGGGGCAAGAGCCTGATTACATTGTATTTTGCCAGGAAATAGTGGTATAGTCAATTCCCAAATATAAAACCTGATCACCTGTATTATTGACTAGACCGGGGTGGGTAAACTTTTTGACTCGTGGGCCACAAAGGGGTCTAAAATTTGATGGAAGCGCCGGACCAGGAGCAGATAGATGGAGTTTTTGGTAATCCACCTCATAAGAGAGAAAAAAAAAATCCCATGTTATTGAAATATCCCATCATTGAAAATCATTACAAAGCATTACAACAAAATATCTGTCTTTCAAGTCCCACGGTATTTACTATTTATAGAAATAACTTTTAAAACACTGAAAATTATTATTATTATTATTATTATTATTTATTATTATTATTACTATTATTCAAGTTCGGTGGGCCGGATTTAAAAGATTAAACCCCGGGCCGTAGTTTGACCCTAGACTAGGGGTGTGCAAAAATATCGAAATATCAAATTGTATTGAGGTATGTATCGTATCGGCAGCTCATGACCTTGCTATATTTATATTACAACAGAAATCTTGCTTTTGTCCATGGAGATATTATTGTTTGTTTCACTGTACGGCAATAAACCTTTCTATCTTCTTGGAGACAAAATCGGGCCATGTTACAAGTCAGGTCTGTGGAGAGGCGACCCTGTTCACAGTCAAAATGGGATTTTTGAGCTATAAAACCACTAAAATATCCTGTAAGGTTTTTCTGTGGCACATTCTAAGCAGAGTAATGACATCTCCATAGAAACAAGAAGATAATGGACCCTCAATCGAAAAGTTTCACAGTGCTGGCTTTTCATAAACCTTTTCCGGATCTTTCTAACCCTCGTCCTCCTCTTTTTGTTCTTGTCTGTTTTGGTTTTCTGCAGGATGACCATCAACGCCGAATGTCAGCTCCAGCTCCATAATTTCCCAATGGACGAACACTCTTGTCCTCTAGTCTTCTCCAGCTGTGAGTCTATCCTCGCCTCACACACACACACACACACACACACATACACACACACGCACACACACATTACCATACTCATAACAGTGGGACCTGCCCGCTGTCGTGTGAAAAACTCAGCCAAGCCTTTGTTTTGATGACACCTTTTTATACCAAACGCAACACGAAAACAAAACACTTTTTTGGCAGCTTAAACAGCAAAAAGAATATATTTTATAACAACCTTTAAAGGTCCTATATTACGCAAAACTGACTCATGTGAGCAGTTCTGTGAGTAATTTAGAGAATACTGATGGATGTTCATTCATTTGCAGAGCTATGCCAATTATCAGCAGTGTTGACAAAGTAAATGTTGACTCGATTAATTATAACATGTGACCTTTAACCCTGAAACTCATTTATCTTGAAAGTTAGATTTTATAATCAGCTATTTGAAATGCACATTTATCATACAAAATATAACACAAGAGGAAAACACTATAACAGGAAGTGCTCCATTGTGTTTTTAAGATCCATAAACCTTCACTAGAATCATTTGGATTATTTCAGACTTGAAATTGTCAATCTCTACTGAACCAAAAGTAAAAGGAGCTGCTTAACATGAAAACTACCACTTCATGACATCACAAGGTTAAACAGAGCATTCTGAGCTTTGGAGATGTAGACAGACTAATAATAAAGTGTTACTCAAACATGTGTGAATGAAACAAAACACAACTCACAACTATGATTTTGAGGAGGCAACAACAATATAACATGACCTGTTTTGTGTAGTATAGAACCTTTAAATAGTACATACATACAACAAATAAAAAAAAAAAAAAATCAACCAGTATTTACTAAATTTCACATGGGAAACCAGTTTTAATTTTAATTTTAATTTTATGACTTGACATACCAAATTTTATATTTTTGGAGAATGATTTTTCTAGATCAAGGCTTGAGTTGGAGGCCAAAAGAAAGACAAAAAAGTAGATTTATAGATCCTAGGTATGCAACAATACCCAAAATATCGTGATATTGTATCGTCAAAAGTCTCACAATAATATCGTGGGCTGTCACAATATATCGAATTACAAGTTTCTTTGCTTAAATGCATGTTTTTTTAGTACCAACAGCTAATAAACATCGTGAACTACATATCCCATGATTCATTTCAGCACAGACATGAAGAAATATGTTTTTACTTGAATTCTTGTGATTATGATGGAGATAATTCACATAAAAATCTTGTCAAGGGGTTTTAAAAGCAAAAAAGTCTCCTATCTTAATTAAATTACATCAGCCTCTCCTAAATATCGCAATAAATATCATACCGTGAGATGCATATCGTGATAATATCGTCCTGAGAGATTTGGATATCATTACATCCCTAATAGATACGTATGGATTTGATTTAAATTTAATGTTTTGTTGGTCTCTCTCTTGGCCTTCAGCGCTAACTTTGATCTTGAAAAATAGTAATTCATGTATGGTTTGAAGCACCTATAAGCAACTATTTTTCTAGATCAAAGTTAGCGCTGAAGGCCAAGAGAAAGACAAAAAAAAACAAACGTGGAGTCGTGGAAGTACTGGAGGAGGATGTGATGGATAGAAATGAGATAGAATTGAAGTGATTGCGCTCAACACTGCCCCCTGGAGCCATCTGGAGCTACACTTAATCCCCTTTTGCTCTGATACTCCTCTTCTTCACTGTGGGCTTTGATCAGATCAGACACATATTGAAATGGCGAAGGAGGTCAAAGGTCACAGTCTATTTGGGAGTTTGAATAGGCTCATTTACTGCTGCGCGACTGGTCCCAGGTTTTCTGTGATGTTGGGATAAAACCAGGTTCACGAACTTTGGGTTTTGAAAGACACCGACAAAGATTTGAAATGGAAAAAACACATGAATGAAATTAGGTCAGAGAATCCATTCACTCTGGAAAATTGGAATTCAGAAATGTAATAAAATAATGTGTTTAGAAGAGAAAGCTATAGAGTTTGTACGGACATTTTTTAGTTACAGTGAAGCACAATATAGATTTCTAGTTTCATGTCCAAGTGTTGGAAATGTTAGAAGCGAATCTGACACATTTAATTAACTATCATAATCAGCTAAGACGAGTACTTGATGGGGAATGAAAACATTTTTTGGTTTTGTTGACATTTCATGGTAGTTTTACAATCTCAAACACTTTACAAGCATTAATTCTGTACCCTATTGTGCTCGGGACTCGGGGGTGTCTCCTAGTGCCTCCGCTCAATTTTATTTTTCTCCAGCGACTAGGTCAGGAATCAGAATACACTAGACGGTTTACAAAAACCCCGGAAGTGAAAGTCCGGACCAGCCAATCAGCGAAGAGTCATACATTCTTGTGTTGGCAACCATTCCCGAGATCGAGGATTTAAAGCCGGAACAAAGAGAATGTTTGGTGAATTTTATCAAGAAAAAAGACGTTATTGCCCTTCTTCCTACGGGATTTGGGAAAAACTTAATATACCAGTTGGTCCTTTTAGCGGGGCATTACATACGTCATGACCAAACAGCAGCTACTGGTTAAATTTTAAAAAAAGTACCTGCCTACCGTTGAGTGAACGAATCCTAATGCTGTGAGATCAGACAGTTTCCACGAAGTGAAACTGGCCGATGAATCAGGCTTGGGAAAACTGATTTCCACCTCGAGAAAGTGTAATGGAATGGCCAGTCAAATCAGGGTTCTGAAACACGAACTCGGGCTAGAGTCGGATGGATTTCTGAACGTGTAATTGTCAAACTGCCATAATTGATTCACTAACAACTAACACTAAATAACAGCCTCTATTTATTAGCAGGAGCTATCGATACCTGACGTTAATTACACAAGTAACAAAATAACATTAAACTTTCTCGGGCATCCATATTTTCCTGACTGTTGCAATGGAACGCATTTACAACGGATATCGGGAGAAATGACTCTGACTTATCGACTACAGACGTTCAATAGAATGCACCATAACAGTTAACAAAACATGCTGAATACCGTACTTTACACAGCAGATATAAGTTTGTCCCTTCTAGGTAGCTGTAAACTCTTGGTTTCTCTTACAACTGGCAATAGGAAATTACAGTAAGCTTTTTTTTTTAGTATTTTTATGTGACAATCTTGTACCAACATATAGATTGATTCAATGTTATCATGCTCTTTTTCACCTCGTAATGTCATATAGTGGTAGTTTTCAAGTTTACAGCTCCTTTTATCTTTTGCTCAGTAGAGATTGGTATTTCCAGATCTGAAAATCATCCAAATAATTGTAGTGAAGTGTTTTCTGTTTGAGAGAAGAACTCAAAATATGCAGGGTTTGTGAGTTAAACATAAGGATGTAACAATAACAGAAATACCATGATATCGTCAAAAGAAGATAAACATCCGCACTGCAGTTCTTTCAAGCTCTCAAATTTTTATTTCAATGACACTACAATGTTCACATTTTTATTTCAATGACACCACAATGTTCAAATGTTTTTTTTATTTTAATTATAACACAATGTTCAAATTTTTATTTTCAATGACAACACAATGTTCACATTTTGGGAGCTTCTGAACTACAGTGCGGACAGTGTTGGGGAGTAACGGATTACATGTACCGCCGTTACGTAATCAGAGTGCAAATTATGAGTAACTGTATTCCGTTACAGTTACTGTTTCAATGAGTGGTAATTGGATTACAGTTACTTTGCTGAAATAAGTGGATTACAAGGCGGTATTTTCCTGTTTTCACATTTTGTGCTACATCCCATTTATTTATTTTTTTTTATTTCGGTAATTTCACTCATTGCCTGAAGCCCAAACAGAACGCGCGCAATAAGAGCGATGGAAACGTCATGTTAAAGTTGGCGGTGTCAGTCACACAGTGGAAGCAGCAGTGCATTGGTAAAAACGTATTTGTGTCTTGGAAATTTTTCTCCCGATGTGAGATATATATAAAAAAAACAAATATAAAATCGCCTACAACTTAAATGTGAAACAGGAGCTACTGGCACTGGTGAAAACAACCTGCATAGACTCATAATATCTGCACTACTGTCCTATACTGACCTGCGACATGAGGGGACACACACACACAAACACACACAACACCTTCATCATCGTCATCAACCTGAGAACCCGCGGACCACGTCTCCTTCCGTAGTTACAGCGCGGACACCGCCGTCTCGTGCGCCGCGTGTGGAACGTGTTTTCTCGCGTAAACTGCACTTCCTCCTGTGCGCCTCTAAACCAGGACTAAACCAGGACTAACACCAGGACTAAACCAGGACTAAAGCAGGACTGAACCAGGTTTAAACTAGGACTAAACCACGACTAAACCAGAACTAAAGACCTGGTCTAGATGTGGTCTAAACCAGGTCTAAAATCAGGACTAAACCAGGTCTAAACAACATGACACCTAACAGTAGGTTGACATAATTTAAGGTGATCTCATATAAAAATAAATTTCTCTATCAATAATATTTTTTAATATGGTGAAGGAAAGTCTTATCTTGTTACTGTCTTTTAACAGACAAAACCTCTTATATTAAGATCTCGTGGTCTTTGTTTCTCTACAGTAAACAGTTGCTTATTCATGGAGACTTGGGCTCAGACAATTTGAAGACAACAAACAAGAATTTTGAGGATGTGGTTGCTACATTCATGTCATTTAAAAAAACATGACAATATCAAGTAATCCAAAGTAATCAGATTACGTTACTCACTTTAAGTAATTTAATGGATTACGTTACAAACTACATTTTGGGGTGTGTAATCTGTAATCTGTAGGGGATTACATTTTAAAAGTAACCTTCCCAACACTCAGTGCGGATCTCTTTCTTCATTTACACAGTTTTTTTTTTGGACCCAGCACGCAGTCGCAATTTTTGTCGAATGTGCATGTTTCTATCTACTTGTATCGTTAAAGTTCTCACAATAACATCGTGGACCATTACAATATATCGAATTACAAGTCTCATCACTTAAATTAAGAGTTATGGTGCAGCAATAGCTAAAAAAGCAGAGGGAACTACATAGACCATGATCCTTTGCTCCATTTTAGTGCAGACTGCATAAGAACTGTTGTCAAGACATTTTAAGAGGAAAGAGAAGTGTCTTCACAGTTTTGTTCGCCTCCACAAAATATTGCGAGAGTTGGAAATGGTACGTTTATGGAGAAAAAAAAAAAATTATTGTCATATTGTCCAAACATCCCGCATTGCTTCTTTACTCTTACGGAAAATCAAACATCTGTCCGCACGTCGGAGCCCGCAGATGTTTAACCTGGATTTTTATCATAGCAGAAAATGTGTTGTGAAAAGCGCAGAGGCACAGACGAGGCGCGTCAGGACCTCGGCTCGTCTGAGGAGAAGCTGCTCGGGCTCTGAGGGTTTGGAGAACTGTGAGATTTGTGGAGCAAGTGAGCAGTGTTTTAGAGAAGGCCCGAGCAGTCTGTCTCCTCCCACGCACACACACACACGAACGAACAAACACACACACGAACGAACGCACAAACACACACACGAACGAACGCACAAACACACAGGCACACACGCCAGCAGATGGAGAGAGACACGGAGAGACGGAGAGGCAGACGGACCGAGAGAGAGAGGGAGAGATGGGTGGGGAGAGAGATACGGAGAGACAGAGGGAAGAAGAGCGAGATGGAGAGATAGAGGGATGGAGACAGAGAAGGAGAGACAGAAGAAGAGATGAGATGGAGAGACAGAGGGAGGGTGGGAGATGGACAGACAGAGGGAAGAAGAGTGAGGTGGAGAGATAGAGGGAGGGAGAGACAGAGGGAAGGAGATCGAGATGAGAGATAGAGGGAGGGAGGAGGGAGGGAGATGAGACTGAGAGAGAAAGGGAGGGAGAGACAGTGGGAAGAACAGCAAGATGGAGAGATAGAGGGAGAGATGGAGAGACAGCGGGAGGGAGGAGAGATGGAGAGACAGAGGGAAGAAGAGAGATGGAGAGACAGAGGGAGAGATGAAAGGGAGAGACAGAGGGAAGAAGAGAGATGGAGAGACAGAGGAAAGAAGAGAGATGGAGAGACAGAGGGAGAGAGAGAGAGATGGAGAGACAGAGGGAAGAAGAGAGATGGAGAGACAGAGGGAGAGATGAAAGGGAGAGACAGAGGGAAGAAGAGAGATGGAGAGACAGAGGGAAGAAGAGAGATGGAGAGACAGAGGGAGAGATGAAAGGGAGAGACAGAGGGAAGAAGAGTGACGGAGAGACAGAGGGAAGAAGAGAGATGGAGAGACAGAGGGAGAGAGAGAGAGATGGAGAGACAGAGGGAAGAAGAGAGATGGAGAGACAGAGGGAGAGATGAAAGGGAGAGACAGAGGGAAGAAGAGAGATGGAGAGACAGAGGGAAGAAGAGAGATGGAGAGACAGAGGGAGAGAGAGAAAGGGAGAGACAGAGGGAAAGAGAGAGAGAGACAGAGGGAGAGATGAAAGGGAGAGACAGAGGGAAGAAGAGAGATGGAGAGACAGAGGAGAGAAGAGATGGAGAGAAGAGGAGAGAGAGAGAGATGGAGAGACAGAGAAGAAGAGAGATGGAGAGACAGAGGGAGAGATGAAGAGAGAGAGAGAAGAGAGAGATGGAGAGACAGAGGGAAGAAGAGAGATGGAGAGACAGAGGGAGAGATGAAAGGGAGAGACAGAGGGAAGAAGAGAGATGGAGAGACAGAGGGAGAGATGAAAGGGAGAGACAGAGGGAAGAAGAGAGATGGAGAGACAGAGGGAGGGACAGAGAGACGGAGAGACAGAGGGAAGAAGAGAGATGGAGAGACAGAGGGAGAGGCAGAGGAAGGGTGAGAGAGGGAAAGACTGAGGGCGGGAGATGGAGAGAGAGGAAGACACAGCGGGAAGGAGAGAGAGAGAGGGAGAGACAGAGGGAAGAAGAGCAAGATGAGAGATAGAGGGATGGAGATGAGACGGTGAGAGAGAGGAAGGGAAATGAGAGGGAGAGACGGGGGGAGGGAGAGAGAAGGAGGGGTTGATGGAAAGACAGAGGGAGACGGAGAGAGAAAGGGAGGGAGGGAGAGAGGGGGAGTGACAGAGGGAGTGAGGTAGAGACAGAAGGAGGAAGAGAGAGGGAGAGATAGAAGGAGGGAGAGAGAGGGAAAGACGGGGGAGAGAGATGAGATGGAAAGACAGGGGGAGGGAGAGAGAAAAGGAAGAAGAGAAAGATGGAGAGATACAGGGAGAGAGAGAAGGAGAGACAGAGGGAGGGAGAGATAGGTAGAGACAGAGGGAGGGATGGAGGGAAGGAGGGAGTGAGAAGGAGAGAGGGAGAGACAGAGAGAGGGAGAGATAGGAAGAGACAGAGGGAAGAAGAGAGATGGAGAGATAAATGGGTAGAGATGGGGGAGGGCAGAGACAGAGAGGGAGAGAGCGGGAAGACGGAGACATAGATGGGGGAGAGAGAGAAACAGACTTACAGAGAGGGAGAGAGAGACAGAAAGACAGAGAGAGAAAGACGGAGAGATAAAGACTGAGAGAGTGAGTCAGAGAAAGATGGAGAGAGTGAGGGCAAAACAGAAGCTAGAGAGACAGAGAGAGTGGGGACAGAGAGAGAAAGGGTAGAGGAGGAGAGAGAGACAAAAAGATGGCGAGACAGGGAGAGGGAGAAGAGTAAAATGGTGATTGGTGGGGAGAGAGAAAGATGGAGAGAGACAGAGACACAGAGACAGATAACAGAAAGATGGAGCAATAGATGGAGAAAGAGTGAGAGACAGATGGAGATGGATAGAGAAAGAGAGAAGGAGACAGAGCGAGACAGATGACGAGGGAGTGGGGAGAGAGATTGAGAAAGTGAAAGGAAGAGTGAGGGAGGAAAGGGAAAGAGAGGGAGAGATGGGGGCAAGAGAAAGAGAACAGAAAGACAGAGAGAGGAGGAAGAGGAGTTGAAATATCGTCTCTTGGACTGAGTGAGCAGTGGGCACAGTGAAGCTTCTCTCAGCGCATATGGACTCATCACTATTCACCAAAGACAATATTGGACGTCGTTATGGCGCCACAAACCTGAACCAAACCCACGGAAACACACAAGAGCAAGACTAGAACCAGTCCTAATCAACACCAATACATATGTTATATATTTGCACATTTCTGTTAATTGGTTCCACATTTTTGACGAAAAATATGAGATTATTTTCTTGGTTATTTGAGTGTGTTGACTCTTGTGAGCTTTAAACCATGTTAGAATGTTGTTTCCTCATCAAAAACAGACCTGGAGTTGTGTTTTGTTTCATTCACACATGTTTGAGTAACTCTTTATTATTAGTCTGTCAACATCTCCAAAGCTCAGAATGCTCTGTTCCACCTTGTGATGTCATGAAGCAGTAGTTTTCAACTGTACAGCTCCTTTTATTTCTTTTCAGTATAGAGTTAACTAAATGGAAAGTTGGGAATTTTGGACATAGGTGGAAATATAAAATATATAAAATATTTAATGGTTCATTTTAAACGACATTTACTCTTCAAAGTTCAACAGAAACATGTATCGCCTGAGTACTACTGTTAAAGGACCCAAAGTTTTTAAAGGGACAGTCTGGAATTTTGGACATAGGACCTCATTTCCTAGTGAGTCAGAGTGTTGGAGACGTGTGGAGACACTTTTTAAAATATTCCATCCAGTCCTTGTATTTGTAGAGGTCACTGGTGCATGTCAATGGACTAGTGCCATAAAAACAGTCTTACCCACTCCACAAAACACCCAAAGCAAATCTATTATTACACCAGACTGTCCATGTAAATGTCTGTGTCGATAGAATGATGTTTGAAATAAAACGAACCTTACATTGCATATGAGAAAATGCTGTTTTTGTTTACATCTGTCTTTTCTGCACATGCGCATTGGCTGGTAGGCAAAAAGTCAGTGGGGCCACTCATTTGTGTTGACAGTTGCGTTGCGTATGTCTGTCATGAGATAACTCGTCTTATTTTGAAATAGGTTTTGCAATTGTTTTGACATGACTTCATCATCTTTCTCTAAGTCACTGAAAGTTGAGGATCAAAAACGTTACTTTGAAAAGTTAAAACTTGCCGATAACTGTTGACGATGTTGATGTTGTACTGTTGTATGACGACTGTTGATGTTGTACTCCGATAACTATTGATGATGTTGATGTTGACTTGTTGATACAGATGCTTTTTTCCAACCAAAACGGCTGATGTGACATGTCATCATGTTTTCTCATATTAATCGTTGCATGTTGAGGGACTATTTTCTCATATATCAGTCCGCCACTGCCAAATTTTCTATCAGGAAGTAACACTTGCTGCTGCTGCTGCTCAGACATAAATCCTTCAAATGCAAGGTTGGTCTTACTTCTAAAATTGTTCTATCAACACACACATTTACATAGACAGCTTGGTGTAAAAAT
>NW_026570994.1:14719304-14734304 GCF_026225935.1 Boleophthalmus pectinirostris
ACTAATTGTTCAGAGAGACACGATCACTCGGTCAACAATAAAATATCCTCATTAATGTTCAATAATGGTAAAAAAAATTTGGTCTATTGACTTGGGTCACGAAGATTTGTGACGTTTAAAATATGGGTCCCCAGAAAAAAAGGTTGGGAAACACTCATCTAGATGCAAAATGCAAGTAGATTTAAAAAAAAAAATTCTGTTATTAAATTTGAAAGGAGGTCTTAGATTTAATGCCATTATATTTTTAAATTACTGAGTACATTGTTATATTTACCAAACTAAAGCAAGCTCCCAAAACCGTAGGGGGGGAAATGGGGGATCATTTTAAGGTAAGAGGAGCTGTTGACCTGAAAACTACCGCTAGATGACATCACAAGTTGGAACAGAGCATTTTGACCTTGAGATGTAGACAGCCTAATAAAGCAGGATTACTCAAACATGTGTGAATGGAAAAAAAAAACAAAAAAAACACTCCTAGTCTATTTTTGATGAGGTTACAACATTATAACTTGGCTTTAACCTCACAAGAGTCAATTTTCGTGCAATATATGACTTTTAAACTCTTTACATAATTAGTTTTGTATCTAAAATTTTGCTCTTACCAAAACTGCCACTCATTTTCATACGACCTATTTCTGTCAAACCAAGCCATTTTATATTTTATTTTCCCCCCACATCCTTGTTAATATATTACCAATAACCTTGCAGGCGATAATGTGTTTTTCAAGTATGCGCAGGTCAGTGAATGCATCGCGGGTCTAGCATTAAAGCTTTTTAATAGGTTTCAGATCCAGCCCCCACATTAGAAAATTACCATCAGAATGCGCAAAGCAAATAGAAGGCAGCACATGACCTGTTATTTAGAGACATACTAAATTACACTCAGATTTAAAGTGCCGACGTCAGCTTAGACGGCTCATTTTACTAAAACACAGGTAAAGCTGCACTATGGAACTTTTTGATTAGTACTTTGTCACCTGCTTATTTATATGGAAATGTCATTGCTCTGCCTGGAATGTTCCACAGTGTGACATTAAACAGCTCTACTTTACATTTATTCAATCACGGGTGGTTATATAGCTCAAAAATACCTAGAAAAACAACATTCTGACTGTGAGCGGGGTCGCCTCTCCACAGATCTGACCTGTAACTTGGATAAAAGCATTTGACGCACCCTCCACCAGAAAAGTTACACAGTGCACCTTTAAACTTTTGTCTACTAGTTAGTATTTGGTAGTTTTATATATTTAGAAGAGTAAAAAAGATAAATAAGTTGCAATGTCAAATAACATTAGAAAAGATTAGAATTAATATGAGAAAGTTTTTTTGTTTTGAATTTTACATTTTATTCATTAAAGTCCAAAGTAAATGACAAATCATTAAGAATTTGGTAATTTTATATGTTTAGAAGTGTTGAAGAGTTAAATGAACTGAAGTGTCAAAATCATATTATTCTTTGGTCATTTTGAAGAGAAATTCTATAATTTTCAAAATTAATATGAGCTTTTTGACTATTCCGGTTTGGTCTCCATGGAGATAGAAAAGTCTAATGCCATACTGTGAAATATTCCAGAAAAAGCACTAACATCGCCACGGAGAAAAGCATTTGATGAACCCTCCACCAGAAAAGTTACACAGTGCACCTTTAAACTTTTGTCTACTAGTTAGTATTTGGTAGTTGTATATATTTAGAATTGTAAAAAAGATAAATAAGTTGCAATGTCAAATAGCCTTAATAATTTTAGAGAGAAGTTTAGAATTAAAATGAGAATGTTTTTGTTTTGTTTTTTTGGTTTTGAATTTTACATTTTATTCATTAAAGTCCAAAGTAAATGACGTATTATTAAGAATTTGGTAATTGTATATGTTTAGAAGTGTTGAAGAGTTAAATGAACTGTCAAAATTGTATTATTCTGAAGAGAAAATTGTAACATATTTCAAAATTAATATGAGCTTTTTGACTATTTCGGTTTGGTCCTCATGGAGACAGAAAAGTCTAATGCTATACTGTGAAATATTCCAGAAAAAGCACTCACATCGCCACGGAGAAAAGCATTTGATGGACCCTCCGCCAGGAAAGTTACACAATGCAGCTTTAATGCTTGTTCTGAAGACTACAACCTCGATTTTATGGCTGAAGGACAGAACCTCTCTGCAGGGATTATCTGTGGTGTAGTAAATGGTGTGAGCCGGTCTCTCCTTTAAAAAGAGTTGGAAAAATCAATACCAACTCGAGCACTATATCGAAAATATATGATACACTTCAGACCATATGGGACTCTTCTCCAGTGGGGTTAGAGGTGTCATGTTCCATTAGACACCAGAGATAAATGTGAAGAGGCTGAGCTCGGTAAAGACAACAACAGCGAGCATGCTAACCGTGCACTTACTGCATTATCGCATAATACAACACTTTTATTTTTTTATTGTTTTGAAGCTTTCTGAAATTGAAATGGAACTTGAATCAAAATAAATTCCTCTTATAATCTCAGAGCACTTTGTGGGCCAAATTAGACTCCCTGGAGGGCCAAGTTGGACCCGCGAACTTGGAATATAGTGCCTCCTAATTTGGGTTTCAAGTTGGGTTTCAAGTTGGGTTTCAAATCAAGCTTCAATTTGGGCTTCATGTTGGGCTTCAAGTTGAGATCCAAGTTGTTTTGCTATTTTTTATTGTTTTGAAGCTTTCTGAAATTGAAATGGAACTTGAATCAAAATAAATTCCTCTTATAATCTCAGAGCACTTTGTGGGCCAAATTAGACTCCCTGGAGGGCCAAGTTGGACCCGCGAACTTGGAGTGTAGTGCCTCCTTAGTTGGGTTTCAAGTTGGGTTTCAAGTTGGGTTTCAAGTTGGGTTTCAAGTTGGGTTACAAGTTGGGTTTCAAATCAAGCTTCAAATTGGGCTTTACGTTGGGCTTCAAGTTGAGCTCCAAGTTGGGCTATAAGTTGGGGTTTAAATTGGGCTTCGAGTTGGGCACAACATTAGGTTTGGTGTAGGATGGTGGGTGCTACCAGCAGCTCCTCTCATCAGGTTGAATTCCTGGCTGTAGAGGAGGTCGTCGTTTTCAGGACCGTAGTTGAACCAGTCTTTGGACATGTTTGTCTGAGTTGGGTCACTGTGTCTCGGTCAAATGCTGATTTCAAATGAGTTTGTACAGGTGCCTGTGCCGCTCTTATATCTTATAATCTTAATGGTTGTAAAAAAAAAAAAAAAGTCTACTAAGCTTAGATTTGAACTTGATTTTTGTAATAAAATAATTAAAATGGGATCAAGCTGTATCTCATGTGTATGAACCGGATTAATCAGCTTTTTGGCAAAGATGTGGAAATTATTAATCTTTGAACAGCTCAAGCGAAGTGAAGTGTAAAAACCCTTGCCCTTTTACACCGAAATTGTTTAATAAAGAGTGTTTCCCCGTCATCCCGTCGAGTTGTGTCTAGTTGGAGACCTGTTGGTGCACTCTGTTGTTTTTCCAGTTTTCCCAATGCATTCTGGTCTCTATGATGTAATAAAACTAGACTGGTCCTAAACTGGTCGTACACAGGCTGTATAAAGAAGTGGACTAAGGGAGTGTGACGTCTCCCATAGCATTTGTCGCCAGTCAAATGAAGCTCACCGATGCTGGCACTTGTTTATAGGAGGAAATAGGCAGCCATATCCATATTAGGAATTTATTTACGTGCAAAATAGTGAAATAGAGAAAAAAAAACTGTGTACTGATCCTTTAAAGCTTCATTAAACACACCATATAGTATCTCACACTGTTGATCTTGTCAGTACACACTCATACATATGTCTACAGTAAATGCGCAGTGTAGATGCAGGCGTCTTCTGAACTGAGAAAAGTTCCTGAATACATTAGTATAAATTTAGCATCAATCATTTAAAATCCTGCACACAGTGAAGGCAGCATGCATTCATCTTGCATGTTCCACTGTCATCTTCAACATGTTTTGACAACACGGCATATTTTAAGCCTTTGTTGCTTCATGATTGGCAGTAGAAGTAGTAGTAGCAGTAATAGTGAGGGTAGTAGTTGTGGGAGTTTGAGTACAAGTAAGTTGTAGGAATACCAGTAGTAATAGTGGTAGTTGTGGTAGCAGCAGTAACAGTAGTAAGTAATAGTAGTTGTAGTAGTAAGAGAAGTATAGTAGGAGTAGTATGAGTAGAAGTTGTAATATTTTGAGTACAAGTATTAGCAATGGTAGTAGTAGTAGTAGTAGTGCTTGTGTTAGCAGTATTAACAGTAAGATGAGGAGTAATAGTAGTAGTAGTAGTAAAAACAGTAATGTAATAGTTGTTGTAGTTATAGTAGTAGTAGTAACAGTTGTAGTAGTAGTATGAGGAGTAGGATTAGAAACACTGGTAGCAGCAAAAGTGGTAGTAGAAGTAAGAGTAGTAACAGTAAAAGACAGAGCAATGGCAGTAGTAGTAGTAGTAGTAGTAGTAGTAGTAGTAGTAGTAGTAGTAGTAGTAGTAGTAGTAGTAGTAGTAGTAAGGGTAGTAGTTGTAGGAGTTTGAGTACAAGGAAGTAGTAGGAATAGCAGTAGTAGTGGTTGTAGCAGCAGTAGTAACAGTAAGATGATGAGTAATAGTAGTAGTAGCAGTTGCAGTAGTAACAACAGTAATAGTAATAGTTGTTAGTAGTGTAGTTGTAGTAGTAGTAGAACAACTATTACTAGTAGTAGGAGTACTAGCATTAGAAGCAACAGCATTTGTAGTAGCAAAAGTGGTAGTAACAGTAGTAGTAGTAGTAGTAGTAGTAGTACTAGTAGTAGTAGTACTAGTAGTAGTAGTAGTAGTAGTAGTAGTAGTAGTAGTAGTAGTAGTAGTAGTAGTAATGGAAGCCATAACTATAATATTACAAAGCATAACTAAAAAATGGTGATCAGTAATAAAAATACATCCCATAATTATCATAAAACACATTAAAACAGTGAAGAACATCAGGCGAAAGATGAACTAAAAGACCACGAAACGAAAGACTAAAAATAACCTTCAATGTTTATTCCCTTGCTTTTAGACGGCTACCCACGAGACGAGATTATTTACAAGTGGAAGAGGAACTCAGTGGAGACGTCGGATCAGAAGTACTGGAGGCTGTACCAGTTTGACTTCATGGGCCTGAGAAACACCACGGACGTGCTCTCCACTACATCAGGTGAGGTCAGGGGGCAAGGGTCATTGTGAAGAGAGAATTGTACTACTTGATATTCAAACTAGCACAAACAAAAATTATCGAAACGAGATACTCATTTGAGCAGGTATCGATACTGAAGAAGTGTCATTCACAGGACAGAAATTAAGGTTTTCTGAACAGTTTTAGATCTTGAGCTGTATCAGAACAAGCATAAGACCACATAGACTAGTATACGATCATTGACTGTATGAAGAAGTATAATACGGGAGTGTGACGTCACCCACAGTGTTCAGCTCCAGTCAAATGAAGCTCACTGAGGCTGGCTGTTGTGGGGCAAATTTGAGGCAGCGTTCCATATTCAGAAACTGATCTACAGACAAATAAAATAATTGAAAACACCAGGATCATGTAGAGCAGGTTAATATGAACATTTAAGACCAAAAAAATGAACCTGACAGCAGCAGTTTTTTCAATACAAAGTGAATTGGAGCCGGAGTTAACGGAGCTGGAAGCCCCCCATGCTTATTTTCTATTTGGTTAGCTATGTCCATTTATATATGCAGTCTACTGTATACTGCCATGAATGACTGAAGGTTTGCACAGATAAAACCCCATGGTAATACAAAAGAGAGTACTGTATTTTTCGGACTATAAGTCACACTTTTTTTCATGGTTTGGGTGGTCCTGCAACTTTTACTCTGGTGCGACTTATATATTAAAATTTTCAGCAGCAAGAGGGCGCTCTAGGCTTGTATGTCAGTATCTGCTGCTCCTCTTACTCCTGTACCACTCTACTGCACATGTCTCCTGCAGAAAGAGCCGCTGTCCTGTCTGGTATCATGTCAGTTGATCGCACCATTACTTGCTGTACCACTGAAAATGTTAAATTTAATCAAACTCATAAAGACAACCGAAACCATCCTGTCAGGATTCAGAAAGACCGGAATAATTCTAACTGGAACTGATGCTGAATCTGACGACAGCTACACAGAAGAGGAAGCGGCGCTCTGTTTACCTTCGGAGGTCATGGAATTACTCAGAAGTGACACCGAGGATGAAGAATTGAATGGATTTAGTGATTTGGAGTGAGATGGAGAGTTTGGTAAACTTGTTCTGTTCTGTTGTTTATATTATATTTATCTGAAGAACTGTTCATATGTGACGTTAACAGTCTGTTGTTCTCGGTTCGGTTGTTTTTACTATTACTTGCCTTTCAAGATAAAATGTTGGTTCCTGGTCTCTGATTTTATAAAATAGATTTCCCCAAAAAAGTGCGACCTATATATGTTTATTCTTCTTCAATACACATTTTCTGCCTGGTGGGACTTATACTCCGAAAAATACGGTACTATGATTTAAAGTTGAAAATCACATTCTAATTAGTGTTTTTTTGTTATCATCGTGGTATCAGAGTCGGTATCGAGTCTATTCCTTACTATTCAACTTGAGAAACTTTTGAATACCAATTACCAGCCAATGATTTCATTTCAGCTTCTTTATTGCTGTATCTGACTGTACAGCGGCCGCGGCCCCGTCTCCACCGCGGCGATAACAGCTCATAAGAATTCCCCTCAGGTGTACGCGGGGCAAATAGGTTTTTCCATTGACATTAATCAGAGAGAGATTAAACATTCAGAAGACGCTTAATTATTAAATCCTTTTTCCTCTTCTCCACGCCTCCTCTGTCAGCGCACTTATTAGCCCTCTCATCCGCTCTTTTCCCGATTCAATTCCACCTTGTTGTCTCAAATTCTCCGGAAAACATGGCGGGCTCAACAGGTGAGGGTGCGCGATGCGATTCCAGCAGATTAATTACATGATAGAGACAGTGCATAGACTCTTAACCCCTCGCAACCTTGTTTATAGCCGCGCCTCTATCGCTCCCTTCTTTGTCGTTTCCCATAATGCAATCTGATTTGTTAGCGCCGCACCTAGCCCTCATAAATATTCCCCAGAAGACGTGATTAGCGCGCGAGCTGGCAGGGAGTGGCAATAGATAATGATGTAATTAACCAGAGAGTCCTGTTTCTCCAGATGTAATAAGATGTTGGTTGCTAATATTTGTGATTGAGCGTCGCAATATAATGTGTTTAAGGCCAGAGTGTGTACGCAAAGTGATGGTTTCTTACTGTGTCTTTAGTGTGGGCTTATCAGTATAATCTATAACACTTTTTAAGCATGAAGCCAAATATGTTTAATATCCATAAAAATCACGGCATTTATTTGATTTATATCTGTTTTAAAGATAACTAGGGGTGAGAAAAATATCAAAATATCACTATATTGTACTGTTTAATGTGATGATACAGTATCGATATCGTGGGCTGCTGTATCGATATATCACCAAGAGTATTTTTTTGGTATATTTCACTAAATTATTTTGCTACAGCGCTACAGTTTTGGTCTTTTTTTAGATGAAGGAAACTTGTTTATGCAACACATTTGACATATTCACTGTTTTGATGATTAAAATGTTTGTGTTTCATTTTAATTTTGCACAAGAAGTGGTTTAAGAAAGACTTTTAGTGTCACAGCCATGATTTAGCCTTTATTTTTTATTGAACCATATCGAATCAGTATGAAATATATCGGATTGAATCATATCGAAGTGCACTGTATCAAGATATGTATCGTATCGCGGCCTACGCTACCGGTCAAAAGTTTTAGAACAACCAAATTTTTCCAGTTATTTATTGCAATTCAAGTCATGCAAGTCCATTGAAGAGCTTGAAATTGTACAAAGGTGAGAACTGAACAACCAGAGGTAAAAAAAAAACCCAAAAAACATAATGACTCAAGTCCAAGCTCTGCCAAAACTACATCAGGAAAAAAGAACAAGATGGTGAGCTTCAGAACATGGAGAGGCCAGCACAGTCTCCAGACTTAAACCCCATCAAGTTGGTTTTGGGATGAACTGGACAGAAGAGTGAAAGCCAAGCAAACTACAAGTGCCACACATTTATGGGAACTTCTGCAACAGACTTGGGAAGAACTTTCTGAAGCATATTTGATTCCTATTGTAGAAAGAATGTCACGAGTGTGTTCAGCTGTTATGTCTTTCAGGTATGAAAAGTTTAGCATTTGTTTTGGTCTATAAATTGATTGCATGATTTCTTTGTCAACTCAAATTGCTTATTTGTTCTATGCTTTCATTTCAGAGTGCAATGACACAAACTGAAACGGGAAAAAGTGTGTTCTAAAACTTTTGACTGGTAGTGTACGTATCGTATCGGCAACTTCTTAATAATACCCAGCCCAATATATATGTAAATATCTGTTTGTTTCCATGGAGATATTATAGTTGGCTTGCATGGAAGTACAATAAGATCTGGAAGATGAACGTCTTGTTTTTTTTCAATGATGTGTGCTCTATGGCGTGAAATGCCAAAAAAGTTTACTTTTTCCACATTACTTCCTGAATACCATGTGACATCAGAAAATTGCAGTTCTAACCAATCAGGATGCTGGCTGCAGGCTCAGAGCGGGGCTAGGCTAAATCTTACAAAGCCAACTATTAGGCGCTTTAACGATTTAAAAATTCTGCAAAGTTCATTTTGTAAAAACACAGAAGAATCCTACAAAATCTAACCTCTGTGAAAGCTGTGGATGCACTGTGCTCTATTGGAGACTTCTTGCAGTACCTGGAGCGGCCACTAGTCGATCTCGCACCAGGACAGAGGAGGGGGAGTGTCTTATCCACTTCTTATAGGTCCATGTTGCCTCGTCTGGAATGTTCCACACAAAAACCAATACACTGAAAGCCATCCTTTCTGAGCAGGGTTGCCTCTCCGCAGACCTGACCTGTAATTTGGCCTTGTGAAGTCTCCTGCACCTCCTCAAGTTTTCTAGGAGATAGATAAATGTAATACCGTACAGGGGAGCATTTTAGGTAAAGTAATAAAAGAACAGAGAGGTGATTTGTCCACCATGAAGCACAGCTACACAGTGCCCGTTTAATTGCAATTTAATTATTTATTTCAGTCCAATTAGATCCATATTGACTTAAACTAAAAAAGAAACACTGCTTACAACTCACTGGTTTATGGTCCAGTCCTGGTCTACGCCTAATGCTGCTTCAGTCCTGATTTCAGTCCTGGTTTAGCTCTACTTCAGACCTGGATTAATATTGGGATAGTCCTAATTGAACCATCTAGTCTCATCCTAGTTTAGTCCAGGTTTAGTTCTAGTTTAGTCCCGGTTTAGTCCTTCATCAGACCTGGTTCAGACCTGGTTACAACTCTAGTTTTGGTTTAGCTCTGGTTTAACCCTGTTTAAACCATTACTTAGTCCTACTTTAGTCCTGGTTTAGTTCTAGTTTAATCTTGGCTTAGTCCTGGTTTAGTTCTAGTTTAGTCTTGGTTTAGTTCTAAATTAGTCTTGGCTTAGTGCTGGTTTAGTTCTAGTTTATTCCTTGATCAGTCTCGACTCAGCCCCAGTTTAGCCCGAGTTCAGTCTTTGGTTGGTCCTGGTTTAGCTCTGGTTTAGCTCCAGTTTGAGCCCTTATTTAGACATAGTTTAGTTCTTGTTTAGTCTTAATTTAGGCCTGGTTTAGTTCTAGTTAACTCTTTGTTCAGTCCTAATTTAGTTGTAGTTTATTCTTGGTTTAGTTCGGGTTTAGTTCTAGCTTAGTTTTGGTTTAGTCCTGGTTTAGCTCTGGTGCAATTTGAGCTGTAATTTAGTTTTATTTTGTTTCAGTTTTGTCCTGGTTTAGTTCTAGTTTATTTCTTTGATCAGTCTTGACTCAGCCCTAGTTCAGTCTTGGGTTGGTCTTGTTTTAGCTCTGGTGTAATTTGAGCTGGAATTGAGTACTGATGTAGTTCTAGTTCAGTCCTAGATCAATGCTGTCTGAGGATTGGTTCTGTCTTTGGTTGGTCCTGGTTTAGTCCTGGTATAGTCCTATGATTTAGTTCTAGTTTAGTCCTGGTTTAGGTCTCTCAAACAAACCTTTTCAATTCACATAACCTTTCATAACTCTGTATCAAATCTCCCCATATCTTTGACATTATAAACATTTCTACATCGCCATGACAACGCATAAACCTGCCTACCTGGACTCACTCCTCCATGCTATACGATCCCTTCCTCCCCTTCTTCGTTAAGAGTTATTTTAAGTCCATCGTTAATTTTCCTGACAAAGCTCCACTCCTCCACGACATAAGGGGCCATTATAATAAGCTGGAGTGGACCGCGGCACCACTAGGGGGGATCCCCGCTGAAAACTGTTATCTACTGTATGCGCGCGGTCTGTTTCAAAGCCAAATCCCAAAACGTTTCACAAGCTTTTTAGTCTCAGGATCCCAGTGCAAATTCCTGAAAATTCCCACGGTAGTCCAGTTTTTTGCAGTGAAGCAGTAGAAATTAATGTATTTTGTGTGGCAGCGCTCCCTGCGGTTTTGATAGTTCACCTTTAAATGTTAAAAATAGAGTTTTGTAAAGGGGGAGGAGATGGGTGCTGACTAATAAGAGACTAATAAGAGGTGCATGAGGGGATGTAGGGTTCTCAAAAGCGTTGAAAATAAGATACTAATCGAAATTAAAGGTCCTACATTGCGCAAATTTGACTCCTATGACATTTACGTTATAATGTAGTTACTCTATTTTTTGGATTATAAGGCGCAATATCAATAATGCTTAATTTTCTCATCTATTTTCATACATAAGGCGCACCAGATTATAAAGGCGCATTAAGCGAAACAAACAGACGACACTTGAGGCTGACCCCTTAGCCCAGGCATCCACAATCCATTTTAATTTAAGTTTGGATTTTTATTTCCTACAAGGAGGACTCAAATATACACTGAGTAATAATGTGTTTAATGCAGCTTTGAGCACATTTGTTTACGTTTTACAGAAACAAAACTTAAAACCACACGGCTCATTTGCATTTTGCATTTTGCAAGTGTATGCGGCGAAAAAACTGTGATTTTGACATATTTTTGAGCACCATGTACCACATAAAATGGTTTCAAGGTCAGTAAGCACAACCAGAATTAATACATAAGGCGCACTGTCCATTTTGAGAAAATTAAAGCCTCCAAGTCCAATAAATACAGTAGTTACATCCTCAAAAACATACCTGGAGTTCTGGTAGTTTTCAAGTTAACAGGTACCTTTTGCATTCTGTTCAGTAAAGAGTGGTAATTCCAGGGCTGAAATCCCATCATCCAAATGATTCTCGTGAAGGTGTGTGGAGTTTAAAAACACAGTGGAGCACTTCCTGTATTACCACGTGTCATCACAAGGTGGAACAGAGTGTTTTCTTTTTGCGAGAAGAACACAGGTTATAATGTTGTTTCCTCATCACAAACAGACCTGGTGTTGTGTTTTGTTTCATTCACACATGTTTAACACACAAACCCTGCATATTTAGGATAGTTCTTCTCTCAAACTGAAAACACTCTGTTCCACCTTGTGATGTCATGTGGTGATACAGGAAGTGCTCCACTGTGTTTTTAAAATCCATACACCTTCACTAGAATCATTAGGATGATTTCAGCCCTGGAATTGTCAATCTCCACTGAACAAAAGGTAAAACACAATGATAACTTGAAAACTACCGCTTCATGAAAGATCTAGACAGAAAGTAATAGAGGTTTACTCAGAGATGTGTAGATGAAACAAAACAAAACTCTAGGTCTGTTTTTGAGGAGGTAACAACATTCTAACATGACTTAAAGAGCCCAAGAGTCAATTTTGTGTAATATAAAAACAAACTTAGAATTGCCAACCGCTACTACATTGCACACTGACTTTGATTGTCAGCTCTGTATTGCCACTTCTCTTTTCTGTAAAATGTTCCATATGAGTGAAATCTGGTGCCACCACATACTGTGAGGGAGACCATTAGACGTTTAATGATGTTATGTTCCTATGATCAAATATCTAGAGATCAGACATGTTAGCACCACACAACTATAACTGGGATTTTATATATATATACAGAAGTAATAAGATACTTTTTATGCTATACTTTAGGAATGGTATATAAAAGATCTATTGGACCTATATCATTTGAATACTATTTTAATAATCAATCAAAAGTATTTAAAGGGTCCATGTTACGCTATTTCCTTCCTAATCTCCGTAAAATGAAGTATTTGTTGTGTTGTATTTGTTGTTGTTGTTACTAACACAGCCCCAGTGTAATTGGTGCAATGTCATCATCTTGAGACAGCTGCAGTGGGGTCAGTGATGTCATCATCGTGAGACAGGATGATTAATGTTGATGATGTACATGGAAGGACAGGAGACTGAGCCCAGGAATGAGTCTGCTATTTTACTTTTACGAGTAGTAATAGTAGTAGTAGCAATACCATAAGAATTAATAGCAGTACCAGCAGTAGCAGTAGCAGAAGTAGTGAAAGTAGTAGTAGGAGTAGTAACAGTAGCAGTAGTAGTATTAGTAACAGTAGTAGTAGTAGTAGTAGTAGTAGTAGTAGTGGTAGTAGCAGTAGCAGTAGGAGTAATAGTATCAGCAGTGGTAGTAGAGTAGTAGTAGTAGCAGTAGGAGTAGCAGCAGTAGCAGTAGCAGTAGTAGTAGTAGTAGCAGCAGCCGTAGTAGTAGTAGCAGCAGGATTAGTAGCAGCAGCAGTAGTAGTAGTAGTAGTAGTAGTAGTAGTAGTAGTAGTAGTAGTAGTAGTAGTAGTAACAGTAGCAGCAGTAGTAGTAGTAGTAACAGTAGCAGCAGTAGCAGTAGTAGTAGTAACAGTCACAGTAACACCAGCGCAGTATCAGTAACAGTATCAGTAGTAGTAGTAGTAGTAGTAGTAGTAGTAGTAGTGGTAGTAGTAGGAGCAGTAGTAGTAGCAGTAGTAGTAAGTAGCAGTAGTATCATCAGAAGCAGTATCAGTGGCAGTAGCAGTAAAAGTAGTAGTAGTAGTAGTAGTAGTAGTAGTAGTAGCATCAGTAGTATCAGTAGTAGTAGTAGTAGTATCAGTAGTAGTAGTAGTAGTAGTAGTATCAGTAGTAGTAGTAGTAGTAGTAGTAGTAGTAGTAGTAGTAGTAGTAGTAGTAGTAGTAGTAGTATCAGTAGTAGTAGTAGTAGTAGTAGTATCAGTAGTAGTAGTAGTAGTAGTAGTAGTAGTAGTAGTAGTAGTAGTAGTATCAGTAGTAGTAGTAGTAGTAGTAGTAGTAGTAGTAGTAGTAGTAGTAGTAGTAGTAGTAGTAGTATCAGTAGTAGTAGTATCAGTAGTAGTAGTAGTATCATCAGAAGCAGTATCAGTGGCAGTAGCAGTATCAGTAGCAGTAGTATCTGTAGTAGTATTAATAACAATAGTAGTATCATCTGTAACAGAAGCAGATGATTTGAGCATATGGTTGGTCCCAGTGGGAGGACAGTTTTTTGAGTCTCATAAAAGTGATGGACGCCTTCTCCTCATGTCAGTATCAACACAAACACACTGTGGTCAAAGGAAAGAAAGAAAAAGAAATTAAAAAGTTGTATACAGTCTCAGATTTGTTTGGTAGAAATACAAGAAATACTGTGTTTTGTATTCGAACTTTTTAGGTGTAAGGTCGGCCATCTGTCTTTACTTATTACATCTCCAATATCAAAATAAAGGTAGGAATAAAAGTAGTTAAACATTTTATATTCTCCATTATAAAAACGACAACACAAACACCCAAACTAGTATAACTGCATTTTACCTTTTGCTCAGTAGAGATTGGTAATTCCAGAGCTGAAATTATCCAAATGATTCTAGTAATGTATCAAGTTTAATGTATTACTACATGACATCACAAGGTGGAACAGAGTGTTTTCTCATCCTAAATATGCAGGTTTGTGTGTTAAACATGTGTGAATGAAACTAAACACAACTTACGATACAGTTAAAATGTGTAAAGTGTACAGATATATGTAGTATTTTCTTGCTGTGTGTGTTCTAATGCCTAAATTGCAATCAGGGTTTGAAAAGGGAATTTTATCTTAACTATCTTTATATGTAGTAGTAGTAGTAGTAGTGGTAGTGGTAGTAGTAGTAGTAGTGGTAGTAGTAGCAGTAGTAGCAGCAGTATTAGTATTTATCTTAACTATCTTTATATGTAGTTGTAGTAGTAGTAGTAATAGTAGTAGTAGTAGTAGTAGTAGTAGTAGTAGTAGTAGTAGTAGTGGTAGTGGTAGTAGTAGTAGCAGTGGTAGTAGTAGCAGCAGTATTAGTATTAGTAGGAGTAGGAGTAGTAGTAGCAGGAATGTAGTGGTAATAGTAAAAGTAGCAGAAGCAGTAGCATTAATAGTAGTAGTAGTAGCAGAAGCAGTAGTAGTGAAATAGCAGTAGAAGTAGTAGTGAAGTAGTAGTAATAGTAGCAGTAGTAGCAGTATTAGTAGTAGTAGCAGTAGTAGCAGTATTAGTAGTAGTAGCAGTAGCAGCAGTAGCAGTAGTAGTAGTGAAGTAGTAGTAGCAGCAGTAGCAGCAGTAGTAGCAGTAGTAGTAATAGTAGTAATAGTAGCAGTAGTAGCAGTAGTAGTAGCAGTAGCAGTATTAGTATTAGCAGTAGTACTAGCAGCAGCAGTAGTAGTAACAGTAACAGTACTGAAGTAGTAGTAGTAGTAGTAGTAGTAGTAGTAGCAGCAGCAGCAGCAGCAGAAGCAGCAGTCGCAGTAACAGTAGTAGTAGCAGTAGCAGTAGTAGTAAGCAGTAGTAGCTCTTGCAGCAGTAGCAGCCGCAGTAGTAGCAGTAGAAGTAGTAATAGTAGCAGTCGTAGCAGTAGTAGCAGTAGTAATAGCAGTAGTAATAGAAGTAGAAGTAGTAATAGTAGCAGCAGTAGAAGTAGTAATAGTAGCAGTAGTAGCAGCAGCAGTAGTAGCAGTAGCAGTAGCAGTAGTAGTAGTAGTAGTAGTAGTAATAGAAGCAGTAGCAGTAG